>NC_045479.1:25589121-25889376 GCF_009650955.1 Corvus moneduloides | reverse complement strand
ATCTATTCATTGCATGAAAGTGTTACCAGTAACCTTAAAATCAAGTCATTAATCAACTGCTAGATAACCTGGCCTGACATTATATAGAGCAAGATGGTAGATTTCACCAGTGTTGAATCCAGTAGCTAACTTGACTTACCATAAAACATTTGCCAGAAAAACTTAAGAGTCCTAATTTGAAGACTGGATAATGAAAAATCCATAGTTTTATTTTGCAATTTATTCAAATGGTTAAATCACATTTGCTCTTTTAGAAATTTTATCTTAATTCTAAATTTAACTTGTTTAGCCTCTTCTAAAATTAATTCTTCCCGTGTTCATCATTGCTGTTAGCCACTAAAGCCTGGCATTCTTTGGTTTGGTTTGGTTTTTTGGTGGTTTTCTTTGGGTGCTTTGGGGTTTTTTTTCATGTTTAGGTATGCATAAAGTGCAGCAAGTCAATTCCTGTTTGTATGAAAGACAGCTTCCCTTGTAAAGGTGTTTTGCAGACTGGAAAACTGGCAGTTAGTTTGTCAACAGATTTTTTTTGAAAACGTGGCTGTTTAGCACTGGGCATAATTTATCACTGTATATAACATTGAAACATGCTTCTCCATAGTGCTGTTTGCTGTTCTCCTTCATGGGTACTCAAAGACTACATTCACCCTTTTTGCCATATTATCACAGGGGAACCTTGCATTAAACTGGTTCTTGACTATGACATGACATCTAGGGTTTTTCCAGAACTGGTATTTTCCAGAATACATTCTATCCTTTGGAAGAGACGGTCTACCTTTTGTTCTACAAAAATACATTTGGTTCAGATTGGCTTCGTTTTCCAGCTTATGCAGATGACTCTGCATTACTATCTTACCCCACTAATTACTAGTCTGTTTCTCTGTAGCTATTAGTGCTGTTTTGCAGCTGTATCTGGGTCAAAAGGGGTCTTTTGGATCCTCCATACTTCCAGGATCCCCAAAACATTGTTATTGGTGACTGATGGCTGCCTTTCATCATTTGTCATTCTCAACTTATTTAACATTAGTTACTCTATTATGCTATTCTTCAAATTAGGTATATGACATCAGTAGGAACTGCAGTATTGTTATATTCAGCTAAACTTGTAAAAGATCCATGTCATAGGAGATACTTCATTCTTTATTAGATGAGGCTAATAGCATCCCAGAGAGACTGATAGAGTCCAGTTGCTCAAGTCCTTTTGCAGAATTTGAAACAACTCTGGTTTTGGCCCTGTAATCACATTTAGCCACACACTGAAAGGTTACCTTTGACTTTGTAGAGTTTAAACTTTCATTTGGAACAAATAAAGCAGGCATTTCACATCTCTGGGCAAGGGACAGCTCCTAAATTCCTTATAGGTCTTGCTTAATTGATGAATTACACTAGCATCTATTTAAAGATTTAAAAATAAAAGTAATGTCTATATTTAGTAAGAGCTGCAACTTTTGAGAAGACACGGTGTATTCTTCAAATAAAAAGAAGAATTTCTGTTTCAATTCATGCTTAGACATAGAATTGTGCTTAGTTGCTCCACATTGTATTATTCTTAGTAATTCTTCAGGAGATTTTAAAATAATCCAGTAAAATAAATAATGGTCTTTAATATGTTTTTTACATTACATCTTCAAGACCCTGGGTCTCCAGTTATTTGAACAGGAAATATGCTGTCTGAGAGTTCGATTCTCAGATACAGCCGAATCGAACTAAAAAGTGGGATACTATGTATGCTGTTGTGTCTGAATTGCACTTCCATGAACCTAGGAATTGCACTGAGTTTTTTGCAGTCCTTAAAGCACACTTTAAGCTGGTCCTTAACTGGAGATGATTGATGAGCCTTAGACTCCACCATCTGCTCCTTGATCTCTGTAAGCAACTTCCGTGTGGTCAGTTCTGTGAAAAAACACACAGCAGTGCAGAATTATATAAGGTAACATTTTAAGATTACATGTAATAATGTTGACATTGTTTACATCATGTAAAAAAGAACCATGCTCAGATTCCAACAGCTGCATTGCTCATTGTAACAGCTACAATTTTCTTTGATGATTTTGTCCTTCTTAAGCATGATGGGATCATTATGCCTGTCTACTCTAAAGCTACTCAAAGTCTTTTTCTTGCCTTACATTAATGGGTGAGGTCATTACATGGGGAGCCACTACATGACAAAACTCAATATCCTACTTTGCAGAACTGGTAAATTAATTCATATCACATGATGTCATTGTATCTCATGAATCCGTGAGTGAAAGCTGTCTCTAAGAAAATGTTACAAAAATTAAATTACAAAACCCGATAAACCAAGTCATAAACTGCCTGGTATATTCCCATACCGGTGATTATCCTAGTGTTTTCATTCTACCAATTCAGTCTTACTTTTGTCTGACTTATTCATGATGCCACATGTGCTGAACTTAGTCATTACTGAACAAACTGAGAAGCTGTCTATATAAAATTATGGTGGTTTTCCCCAGCATTTAAAGGCAGAAGAGCTATTTTCTGGTCACAACAAAGTAATTTCTGAGGCAGGCTTTACAAGACTCCCCACTCAGTTTAGCCAGTTATTCTCAAGCAGGTTTCATCACTGTGTCCACTTTTCATTCTGCACGTTCTCGTTCCCTACAGAGTATTTTCCCTTCCCATCTACCCATTAATGTGATGGGCCTTACAGGACTACCAGACTACTGGTAAAGTACTGCTGTTTTCCACTTTTCCCTTCCTCACCTCTGAGCATGACTTGTCTTGCTCCACTTCACAGGCATTCAAGGCAAGATATTTTCAGATTTGTAAAATGGTAAGTACTGTGGAAGACTAGAAATCAGCATGACACTAAGAATAACTCAGTCTCTTAAAACAGTGAGGGAGTGTTCAGATAAGAGTAGACTGTACTATTACTTACCAATGTCAGGGGTAATTCTTTTAAGGTCAGAAAAATGACATTTGAAATAGAACTTATACAGAAAATGTAGCTTGTTTTCACAAGCATTTCTGGTATGTAGTGTCTTCTCTATTCTTAAATTTGTCATTTCTATTGCTCCTATTCTACACTTGTTTTAATATGCTCAGAAACTTCACACTTCATATGTCTTCTCAAAATACAACTTGAGGTGGAAAGAAAATAGTTTTATAAAATTTCATTTGTCTATTTAAATTATTCATGTATGGAAAATCAGTTTTCATATGTAATTTTTCAGATGCTATTTTTAATGCTGTGGCAAATCAAAAGCAGCTTTGTGTTGAATCTGCAAGTTCAGTATGTAGTTAATTCTCGGTGATAAATATGTGCTTTGCTTTTTTGAAGGCAATTTGGCTTGGAAATAAAATCATGGAAGTATGAAAATGCTGAACTGCACATGCAAAGTATTCTTCTGACTATTCTGATCGTAAGCTTGTATGAATGTTAAAAATGTGGTAATTTCTTTATGTGATCACCCTCAGCTGTCTGTGATAACGTGACTTACCTAGGTGTGGAACTTATATAAGTAGAAGCAGTTTCCAAAGTGCTGAGAGGCATTAAAACACCTGGTTAGGAAATTAGAGTTTTGGTAAAATCAGTCTGAAAGTGAAAGGAGGAACAAAAAAGAAAAACATTTCTTCAAGGTCACAGCCAAATATTATGTTGTATGTCTTTATAACTTCTAGAAGGTCGCTTTGCCATCTACATATATGTATTACGTGAAATTCTCCTTGAATGAACCGGGGGATGAACGTTCCTTGACAGTTGTTGCCTGAACAGTAACTATAATAATTTCAAATATATTACAGTATTTAATAAAAATAAGTTTCCTATGATTATTACAATATTTATATTTCACTAAAAACTAGAAAATATCACCATGGCAAGTGACCAAGGCTCCTCTAGCCAGCAGTCTGCCTGAGTCTGCTCTCAAGGACACCGAGAGTGTTTGTCTTGTCCTAGGTCAGCATCCACAAGAGAAACCCTGAGCGAGAGCAAATCTGTGGCACATTACCTTTTGTACTTCTGAGAATTACTTCCAGACTCTCTTACCTCATTAAACAGCATTACTACTGCTTTTAGTGTAGAAATTGCAATTGAAACTGAGAACTCCCTACCCGTGTAGTCCTCCTTACTCGTGTTACAGGTGGGTGGCAGAGCTACAGGAAATCATGACTCATATCCTTGTGTGGCTTTCATTACTACTGGGAGAATAAAACCGGCAGACAACAATACAGACATAAGACAATAACCTGACTCCAAAGTTTCAGACAGCCGGGTAATCTTCGGCTGCCTCCAGGGGTGCTGGCCTGATGGAACAGGCTTTTCATCTGGAGAGAAGCATCCCATACTTTAAAGTATCTTTAAAGAAATGGTGCAAATGAGAAAAAAAGTGAGGGACAACTCCCCAGAGCACATAATCCCTCTCAATCTCTGTAAACATCTAGGTGTTCTTACACTTTAAAATGAGCAGCTATGAATCATAAAAGAGCTACCATTAAGGAAGTCTATTATTTTCAAAGACAGCTCCTCTTCAATTTTAAACTCTGCTTAGGTAGGGTTTAAGTGACAGTCACAATCAACACGTAGCAGGCAGATGCTCCTCAGTTTAAGTTTCTTTGCCAGTTCATTGAAGTCTGCTGCCTTTCTGTATACTTGTATTTTTAATGAAAAAAGTGTGTGTGTGTGTGTGTGTGTGTGTGTGTGTGTTAGTGTGTGCATATTACTGGGTACACCTCTACAAAATCCCTTCTGTGCTTAATTCTGATGTACCTTTCTTGCTATTCTTTTTATCTACAAAAAAAAAAAAATCCAGGATTTCAACTAAAAGGTTATTTTAAAGAACCATTGAATCATTCAGGTTGAATCCAATCACTTACTCAGAAGTATCCTGGCTAAGCCATGTCCCTAAATGCTACATCTACATGGCCCTTAAATACCTCCAGGGAGTGTGACTCAACCACTTTCCTGGGTGGCCTGTTTCATTGCTTGACAACCCTTTTGATGAAGAATTTTTCCTAATACCCAATTGAAACCCCCTTTGGTGCAATTTGAGGTGAACTTTATCTTGTCCTATTGCTTGTTACTTTGGTAATTCAGTGGCTTTAATTTTCTTGTGATCACTTAGAAGGTAACTAATTTTTTTCCCCTCTGTTTTTTCTTCCTTCTTAGAAAAGTAAAGACTAAACCTGCAAAGAGGAATTTCTTAGGGATTCACTGCTTGGCAGAGAAAACATCTCAGGGGCTGACATCCCCAAATTAATGTCATTTAAGACAGTCCACACACCACCTGCAATCATTACTACTGTAGAAATTTACAGCTTACTTGTCAAACCCAACTGAGTTCACCCTTAACATTAGGAAAGCTTAAAGATAAAAGTTGCATGTTTGCTCTGACAAGAAATCTTGACACCAGAAGCAGAAACAATTATTAAAAAATAAGATGTAACTAGAAAAGTGTTCTTATCTTGTTATTTACAATTGATTTAGCTACCATTATCCAAAGGAACAAATGACCCGTGTTCTGCTTGGTAAATGCACCTATTTAAGAGCTGATGTTTAATGTCTTAATATTTCATCCTCTCTCCAGGCTCAAAAGATGTTCCCACAGTAGCTTCTCCAAGCAGCTTGCTCTTCCTTGGCAAGGATGCAGTTCTTCTTTCCTTTTTCTCTCACTGCTTTTTCTTCCTAACTTGCTACTCCATCTAAACAGAGCACTTGAGGCTTTGAATGTTCTCTGAGATTCCTCTAAGTCAACAGTCTTATGCTATTTATTAGCTTAAAGAATGTTACAATGTTCTGTAGGGCATAAAAATCACCAGGCATTCAGAACTTGTGTCAGCTTTAAATTTCTCATTGGAAAATTCTTCTGAACAGCACAGATTATAGATACCCTAACACCCCCACCTTTGGTTGAGGAACTCACACTACCATGACACATCCCCTCCTGCAAATCCCTTTACATCTTTCACATGAAGACTTGCCCTAATTTCTAGCTTACATGAGATAAAAACCAACATTTTGTTTTCATCAGCTACCTCCAAGATACACACTCATGCCATTTATGTTGTCCTGGCACACAACATGGTGTTGGAAGACCACTCCTCATCTCAGCAAGTGAGCAAAAGATGCACCTAAATCCACTTCTAAGGGTAAAAAGCATTTCCAGTTACAAGAGCAGTAACTACTTTTTGCATAAAAATTGTTGCCATTCTTAAAACTTCCTATTGACATTGAAACCTTGCACGTTTCATCAGGTTTGTTCAAAGCTTTTCTTGAAGCTCTGGAGAGGAGTCCAAGTCTCTCTTAGGCTCACATTCTCCAGTAAATGAGGTTTGAGCAGTTCACAGGGAGCAAATACCAATGTATGGGATAAAGTTCATTATCACAGTTCCTCTGCCTTGAAATTGTGACAAATGATTATTACTGCCCTGTCAAAGGATATCCTAATTACCTGAAGCTAATGCACGCAGCCTTCCTAGAGTGAATCTGGCATTTCTCTACCTGCCTACAGTCCTTCCAAACAGTTTACTTCACTGAAAAGTGTTCTTCAGACTTCTCAAGGCTGTGGCAGAGCTGCTGCTAACAGCTCTTAAGTACATGTGCCTGAGGAGAGAAAGCTAGAGGTATATTCTTCAGAAAACAGTATTTTTACTTAAAAGAACAGTAATAAAAGTATGAGGGGGAAGGATCCTGCAGATAAATCGGTTTTCCAAGTTGTATGAAGGGCATTGGTGTTTCATTTTGGAAAGAAAGAGCGGGTATATTATTCTTTGATTCTGGATCTGGCAGGGCGCAATTTAGTAAAGCTGTAAGAGGGAAGAGAAGTTTAAAAAAAAAAAAAAAAGCACCCTTGAATTCAGAAATCCTCATTAAACAGAAAACCAGCAATGCTAGCCATGTTGTTGGTGCAGTGGATTCTTGTGATGCAGCAGCAGTTCTAGTAAAAGCTACACAAACACCAACCTACCTGCAGCTGTATCATCTCCTGACACAGCAATGGAAGTTGCAGCTGCTGTGGCAGCAGTTTCAGTGAAAGTACCACAAGGATCAACAAGATGTATGCTTGGACCGTAAGAAACCAAGGATATAGTGAGGAAGCAGCCGATGGTAAATGAGGATATTCTCACAAAAAAAACCCCAAACCAAAACCCACACACACAAAACCTACAACAAAACAAAAACCAACCAAGCCTAAACCTGGTAGAAGTGTCTTGGAGACTTTTGAGTAATGGAGATGTGACTACCCCTGCTATGACCTGGCTGGCACGACAGCTGCTGCCTCTAATGTAGATCCCAGCGCTCACCTTAAGAAAAGAATAAGCTGCCTTCCCATGTCACCTAAGCTTATTATGTAATATTATTATACAAGCAGAACATGTTTTCTCCTGCATTCCCATCCAAGGACAACAGGCTTATAGCTCGTGGAAATAAAATAATAGCCTTGGAAGCTGAAAGCAAGCTCCCCAGAGACAGATACTACTGATAATAAGGACAGCTCTGTTTTCCGATGGGACCCTGGGCCTGCTGCTGTGGGGTGTCCAGCCCAGAGGAAGCTGCACAGTGGCTTCCATGAGGTCCAGGAGAGCAGCAAGCGCTGGTCTGAATGAAACAGGGTACAGCTGACTACCACAACCAACAGTAACAGCCCAAAAGGATGAGAGTGCTACAGACAGAGAAGCCAGCCCAAAGCAGAGCAGGAGGATCCCACCTACACTAAGGTAGAGGCCTCTGTGGTATGTTGGTCTGTCTGTGTTGTTTTCTGTATTTGAAACAAAGTCAGGTCAAGAAATTGCCACTCACTGATGTGGCTGTAGTTCCAAGCATCCAGTTTGTCTGATCTACTCATACTGGCTTTCATCAGTGAAATAAAAAGCAGTTTCAATATCACCTCAAAATTACTTTCTTTGTGCAGTTGTTACTTTTTTTTTTAAACTCTTAATGTACCTTTCTGTGTCCTTCAGACTACATACAAAGGGAAGGAATCTGTATTCTATGTTGGACTATTTTAGCATGGCCATATCCTGACAGAAAGCACAGTAACTGACAAAACATCTCTAATTACTTTTTAGAAATTATATTGTTTTTATTTGTGTTGCACTGACAAGTGCAGCACATTATACTATGTACAAACAATACCTGCTGGATGGAGCTTAAATGCCAAAGAACAAAACAGGTAGCAAAACAGAAAAAAAAAGATGGATAAATTACAAATCTAACTCCTCTTGAAGCTGTTTGAAATAGCACAAGCCTGGAACTCTTCTGGTGTATTCAAAACCAAATTCCTTGAGAGCTTACGATGTAGTGAATTTGGTTGTTTTCTTTTCCGAGTGGTGTGGATACAATATTCTTGCTAGCAGCAATATTGTATCCACAGAGTGGTTCTAATGTCTTGGACCAAATGTAACATTAACATATTCCAGTAACTACTATGCTTGGATCCGCTGCCAGGTTTCTTTCTGATTTAGTTCAGATGCTCAGATTCAGAGCAAACTTCACTTTAAATTCAAAGATCCAGAACTACTGTTTGTCTAGTTGCATAAACAAGTGCTAAGCCTTATAAAAATACGATGTGCATGCCAAGATGCATAGGGGTTAGATAATACGGAAATACGAGGGTTTCTTTGTCTAATTAAACTCCTAGGAGAAAGGAAGAGAGGGCATATGAATTACTATTTCATAGTAACCTTAGATGTGAAAGGCTGCTTCTAATATCAAGGTCTGCAATCTCAGAACAAATGGCCACCTGAAACTCTTTCCAAGAACTACTTCTGGTTTTCTCTGTAACCCTACCATGGGTCAGATGATTATTGTTCCTTTCCAGCTTATTTTTTTCCTACTTAAAAAGCATGTTAAAAATCTGACCAAGATGTGCTTCCAGGTGTATCTACACTAAAAAACAATATGAAGCACTGGATTCAGATACTTGTAAAACTAATTTTCCTGTGGAGTACCTGCCCTCCATTGATTACTTCTGAATATAGTCCCCTGTATCTTAGGGGACTGAAAGACAGAATGGAGTTTTACAATGGATACTTAAAATACAGCTTATCTTCATCACTTTCCGTGGATATATCGAAGTATATATTATCTGTGAACAAACTACCTGTTGTATTCTTCTTGTATTTATTTCAAGGTCTGGTCTCCCATCTGGTGATCGAAAACAAGGTTCAGCAGAGCTGCAGAAGAGCCTGTGACTTCCACATAAGATTTCTGTTTAATGTGCAATAAATTGCTCTTTTTCTGAGGAAAGGCCCCTTTTTACCATCACAGGATTTAATGGCATAGATGACACAGAAACTTTGATGAGAATCAGAATCTTCCTGGCAGGGTCCACAGGTCTGGAGCTTAGGGATGCTCACTCAGTTTGAATCCAGAAATACATTGGCTATTATGTGCATCAGCAGATAGCTGTATGAAATTCTCAACAGGAGAAAAGTGCGACGACTGAATTATTATGATGCTGAAAGTCAAAACATATTTGAGGAATACATCCACCTCTACCAAGCTTGCTAGTCATACCACAACATGCAAGGCTTTAAGATAAAACAAGTCCCTTAGACTATAAAGCTCAACAAAATTTCAACCTTCAAAAGGAAAGTTTACATTTCTCAGATCAGGTCAGTCATTCCAGTGACTTGGCTGCTGCAAGCAGTGTTCTGGAATGCCCTCCATTCCCTGTTAGTTATGTTATAACTTTCAGTAACATTGTTCTAGTGTCACGGATCTCTGGAGTCTAGACGAAATTAACAAGTCAAGTCAAACGACTTCCTATGCAAGAGGAACACATCAAGCACAGTGATGCATGCAATTTGAAAAGTGGAGTAATGTGATGCACAGAGTAGTCTGTTATAATTATCCTGATGCCTTAGGTTTTAACTTTCATATTTTTCAAATTCTGTACTGCTTAGTGTGTAACTCTGAAGTTTCTTGTAGCCTGTTAATATCTGCTCTCTCATGCTAGGTAGACATAACAAAGCCTCTCCGGGCCTGCTCTTCAAGGACACCTAGACCATCCTAGGCCCAAAAAGTATAAACCAAAGAGCCTCTAAGGGGGAAAAGCGGAGGGGAAATTACATCATTAAACTGAAGCTTTAATTGGAGAATTAACCCTGCTATGCAAATGAACCAAACCTATAAAAGTGTGAAGAACTCATGACCTGTCATCCATCTTGGGGTCCATCTTGGCAGTAGCCTCTAGCTCCCCAGGGCGTACCTTTGAAGGCCTTTCAAATAAATACCTACTTTTATTCCCTTACTCCTGTCTAGTCTCTGTTTCTAGGAGGCCTCTTAAGGCATCAATCCAAAATAATAGACAGATGTAAATTGTTTGCTTTGCGTGAGTACATTTTTTAAAGGAGAATAAACCCACTCCTACCTAGTATTTCTGAGACTGAAAATATGCCCCAAAAATGGTAATGTCTTTTTCTCTGCTCCAATGAAGTTAGAGGATACAATGCTCATGATGTTCATAAGCTTCCTGAAACTTCACATTGCCTTGGTGGCATGCTTCCATCTGGAAATACCAGCCATCAGTCTGTCAAAGTAGGTGGTGACAGACTGAAACACTTGCAGTATTTGCAGGCAGCTCCTGCTCATGAGGGAAGTCTCGCTGCTGCTCAAACCCTGCCTTCCTTGCGTTGTCCCCTCTCTCTCTAACAGCTCTTTTCCAACAATCCACAACTGCTCCCTGCAGCCAGAGCTGGTACTCTACAGACCAGGCATGGCCGCTGAACAAGCTCCCTGTCCCCCCAGGCCAGACCGGCACCCCAGGCAGTGGCTGCTGTTCTGTAGGAACAGGCTGCGATCAACCCCGTACGGCACGGTTTTGTCAAACCCCGATGTCCTCTTGCTGTTCCACTCAGCGTGGGCTGATGCCACCGAGACACGGTGCGTCCGCGCCGTTCCGGCTGGGAACGGCCGCTCTCCCCGCACGGGCGGCTTTTCTCTGGTGATTGACCCGCAGCCGCCGACTTCTAGGGACCTCAGCGGACCTTCCCCTCAGCAGGCCCGCAGCCTCCCTACGCTGCCCCGGGAGGACGAGCGCTGCGCAGCCCCCACGGCCGCGGGCTCGGCGTGCGCATCGCCCCGGCAACCGGGGGCGGGCCCGGCGCCCGCGGCGTGTGGGCGGTGGCGGCCGCGCTGACGTCCGGGGGAAGCTGAGCAATAACAGCAGCGACGCGGGCCCGGCTGCGCCTGCGCGGGCTGCGGGGCTACTCTATTTATGTGGGGGGGCGCCAAGATGGCGGGGGCGGCGAGGAGAACGTAGGGGTAGCTCCGACCGGGCGGCGGAGCGGGGAGGAGGGAGAGGGAGGAGCCGGGGCCGGTGGGAGGGAGCGCGGAGAGCGGTGTCACCGAACGTGTGAGGCGGGGGCCGGCGGACGGCGGGTGGGGGGGGGCGGCGGCGGCGGAGGATGGCGGAGCCGCGCCGGGTGCCGTTCATTAGCCTGTCACCCGTGCGGCGCCGCGAGGGCGAGAGCCCGGCGCTGGAGCGGGAGCCGGCGGGCCGCGACCCGGAGCCACCTCCGGCGAGCCGTGAGGCGCCACCGCCGGAGCCGCCGCCGCACGAGCCAGCCAGCGACAGCGCCGCCCGCCCGGAGCCGCCCCGCGACCCCGGCCGGCCCGAGCAGCCGCCGCAACGGGAGCCCCCCCGGCCCGAGCCGCCACCGCTGCCGCCGCCGCCGCGCCAGAGCGGGCGGCAGGAGCCGCCGCCGCCGCGGGAGGCGCTCCCGCTCCGCCAGACGGTCCGCCTGGAGGTGGTGCTGAAGGACCCCACCGAGGAGGGCTGCGTGGAGTTCAGCTACCCGGAGCTGCTGCTGTGCGGGGACTCGCGGGTACGGGACCTCCCCTTCCCTTCCTTCCCTCCCCTCCCGCCGGCACGGGCTCCGCCGCGCTTCCTCCTCCTCCTCCTCTGGAGTGCCGGCGGCCTCGGCCTTGCTGATAGTGTTATCGGTTACCCCGTGCTGCTCGGGGGTGGTCCCGGTACGGCGGGAGGGGCGGTGTCCTGGAGGGAAGTCCGGCAGCCTCGCCGTCGCTGAGGCTGCGCCTATGCCCGTGGGGGGAAGGGGAGGCTTCCCACTTGTCCCTGAGCTGGCCAAGAGCTCCTGGCCTTTGCTGCGGGCTGAGGCGGAGGAGCGCCACTGTCTTGTGTCCCGCTTACCCCGGCTCACCTCCCTGCCGCTCCCCTTCCCTGCTCGGGGAAGCTATGTGTTGCATCCTCCCTGCCTGGGAGCTCTTCACCGGCAGCTGGACGAAACTCTGACCATGCCGGTCTGTATTCCGGGTTGTCCCTAGGCTGTGTGCAAGTAAATAAAGAAAGCCCGGCTCTGCTACAAGCCTTGAGAAGCAGTCAAGTGAGCATTAGCAGACTTGCAGAGGAGTTTTTCTAGTCTTGGAGGGGACAGGGATAAATGAGAGTTAATGTTGAACCGGTAACCACACCTGTATGTGTTGAGAACTTAATTCAAGGAAAAAAACCAAAGTGCTCTTCCTTTCCCCGTTCCTCACAAGCAGAAAATGTTTGGTACTTGAACTACTTTGTTTTTAAGGACAAAGCTCCTGCAGACAACTTTAGGAAGTAAGCAGCATTAGCCAATCAACAGGGCCCACTGTTCCAACTGGGAAGGAGAGACGCATGTCCTTAAGCTGGTTACACCTGAGCTGCTCATTCTTAGTTGAGGACACCAGTGAAGTTGTACTTGATTTAAATAGTTGTGGCTTCTCTTAATTCCAGTACACAATTCTAGAGAAAGCTTGTCTCTTACGGGAAAAGGCAGAGGGCAAGTAGGTAACTACTACTAAGAAAGTTGTGGTAGATCTAGTGATAAAAGCAAGTATCAAATACCAGTATTGATACTGCCATGGGATTTTTACATCCAGCACAAACTCGAATGTGGTTGAAACTTTTCATATGAACCAAAGTGTTTCTAGGCAATGACGATGCTGTAACTATACTTAGCGGACTGCTCACTTTTTCTCCAGCAGGAGGGATGTACACACTGGATTGTGTTCAAATGTGGAAGACAGAAAAATCAGTAACTGATTTTAATCCCTCTGAGATCTTGTTATGCAAGTTAAAAGGTTCCTTCTGTTCATCCTGTCCTACAGCTTTGTTGTGGGCAAACAGTGCCAGTTATGACTCCTCAGAATTAGTGTAGCATAATCATGGTGCTCTCTGAAGTGAAATCTTTCTGAGCAGTTCTATGAAGGTGAAGATTGTGTTAGTGTTTAGAAGTGGTTCAGTACTTGGAGGCTGACTTTTCCCTTTGGCAGTTCCTAGTTCCATATCTGCCTTTTATTCTGTAGGTTGCCAGTATCTTAATCACATAATCAGGGAGAAATGGCTCTTTCTGATGTAGTTCTGATGCAAATTCCATGTTTCCTGCGGGCGGGAGAGCATTGATTTAGGGGATTTTGGTACAATTGGGATCAGAGACTGCTTCTAAGGTAGAGACAGTGATAGAAATGCTTTATAAGAAACTTTGTATATTTTTCAGCTCTGTAGTGTCCAAATGAAAATGAATGAATCATAATGGCCCTTCTGTTACTGGGCTGTGGAATAATCAGCTGATTTACTATGTAAAACAGTGTCATAAATTATGATCCTTCTAAAGTGATTCTGGACTTTTAATTCGTGTTTAAAACCTGATGTATTCTTGGCTGTCAGTTTCATTTCTTGCTTGCTATATGGTAGAAGTTGGAAAAGCTACTCTAATATTAGGGAAGATTTAAAATTTTGAGATTTGCTTTTTCAAAGTAGGTAGTAACTAATTGGCAGTTAATGTTGTAGTTTTCAGGGTAGTATTAGATTTCAAAATTTGTTGTTTTAGTAATGTTTCAATTTAAAACTAACAGTTCAGATACTTCATTTTTATTATGCAAACTTTCTGTAGGGTGACGATTGATTTGGTTTTCTGGAAGCTGTTGTTGATTCCTCCCTTATAAGAAGCTGCTCAACTTTTTTATGACATTTCCCATTAAAGTTTAACATTACAAAATCAGGAGCTTGCCTTTCTATCTTGTAGTATTCTTGCAACTGTAGCAACCAAAGGACGGCAGGTCTGGGAAGGCAAGGACTGGTGCACAGGAATGACTTTAAATATGGCTTTAATAGGCCATGATAATAATAGTTATATAATAACGAAATGATAGAGAATCCCAAAACTGATTTGGCAGTGCAACTTATCTCCTGTTTTTATTCCAAATTTGGGTTCCTATGCTGAATCAGAAGATAGTAGAAATGTTTATTTTAAAAACTTGTGCTGTCCTTGTCCTTTAATAGGGTTGTTTGTAGAGTTAGTTCATCTTTTGGGAGGAATTATGTAAAGTTTTGGATGTGAGTAATAAGTTAGTGTGGTTGAAGGGTTTATTTGCCTCTTAAATGCTGGTGGAAGTGAAAGTGCGCTCCCATTTCTTTTTGGGGTAATTGAGGCTTGGTGCATAAAGCCCAAGTCAAAGTGGATGAGCCAGAAGCTCAAGTTGGCTTCTGTTGAACAGGCTCTAAAGGTGCTGAGGTAGTAATGTCTTAGTCTGAGAGTCATCCATCCCTTAGAAATAGTCAAAACTAAAATTTGCTTGAATTTGAGTTTTCAGTAGTGCTTAACTAATCAAATGGATAGTCAGCTGCAGCTTTGAGTGTTTGATGGAGAGAGGCAAGTTAACACTTAAGTACTAAGTTTTGCTTTATCTTTAGGCTCAACCTTTTCTCACTTCACAGTTAGAAAAGAGCCACATATGCCTAGCAGAAGATGAGGAATAGCTTTTCCCAGCTAAAAATAGAGAAAATGGTGTTTCATTAATTGAGCAGTATTTTATATTTAGTTGTGTCCGCAGGAAATATGTACATGGCTTTAATTTATGTTTCAGGAGTAACTATAGCCTCTATTAATTTTTTCTCTAAATACTCAGTCTGGAAAATGTATTATAATTATGTGGTGTTTGCAGTTTTGCTTAGCTTACCTTCCTCATTACATTGGTCTTGATACTACTGAGCTAGTTGGGTCACCAGTTAGTCAATATACTGGCTTTTCATACTATGGAGGAAGGATCTTGCTTTTCTGAACTTAGCGGGTTTTGTTCTTCATAACTGTTCATTTATTCATTGGTGAGTAGTCCACATGCAGTAAAATTAGTTGCCATTCATAGAGTTCTGCAGAATGGAATTCCATTCCACTCTATTTTAGCAACCTGGTACCTTCCTCCTTCCAGCAATTACTGTATTTATGTGAACTCCGATTTGAAGGAGGCAGCCCTGTTTTTCCGCTATCACTTATTAAAACAACTAAAAGCACTGTGTATACCCTGTTCATTGACTTTGTCTTGGTGAAAGCCTCTTTCGAAAAAAATAAAACAAAAAATTGGGGGAGGAATACTCCCTACTTATTTGTATAGCTGGAATATTAAATCTCTCTTGTGACTAACATAGTTATGATCACTGAAATTAACTCTTGCACTGTAATTTTTTTTCTTTAGATAAAACAATTACATTAATAATGGTTATAATTTACTGAGCTTTTTAGTTTTCTGGCTGCTTCCCTCCTGGTTAGCACACTAGGTGCATCTTGTCTGTTGTATCTAGAAGAATCATAACACCTGTTAGAGGGACCGGTGGAAGGAGAGGTAAAAGAAGTTGTGATTAGAGAGAGTTCTTTCTAACCTCAAATGGCCATAATTGTCTCTTACGCTTACACTTTTAGTTGAGGTTGTAGTGGAATGCTTTGAAAAATACAAATCTGAGTATTTCTCTTAACTCTTCTGGTTTTATTCTCATCAGAAGAAAAGTAGCTAGATGATAATTCAATGATCAAAGTACTTTTTAGAGATTAAGCATAAATTCTGACTACTTAGTCATCAGAGTATTCTTTTGTGACATTTAATAGGCTTTGAGATGCACTCTGTGTTTCTTATGGAATGAATGTGTAACTTTTGCATTTTTCAGAAGAAATCAGTTCATTTAGAGGATCCATTTAATGATGAGCAACGTGAGCGACATGAAGTAGAAATGCTTGCCAAGAAGTTTGAGGCAAAATACGTGAGTTACTGCACTTTGCTAAAATATACAAATATTTAAGAGTGATAACAGACAATGCTGGGGTTTTTTTCCTGAATAAGGCTGCTAATGTAGTGTCATATGATTTCTGTACATTTCAGAGATGACTGTCTCGCTGTATTTCATTTAAGTACCTTGAAGCTGCCACAAGCTTATCCCACAAGTCTGCTAAATAGATTTGTCTATAGATGTTATAGCTTGTGAAGCTATTCTTGGAAAAGCTTCCTATATAAATACAACTTGGTAATAGGAGCGGGTCAATATTCATGCTCTATGCTGCGCTGGAGGAAAGAATTTTATGTAATGCTGTTGTGCACTATTGAACAGCTCTTCTCTTTGGGCTAAATACTGATGAGTCTTGATGAATTCCTGACTAGTTTGGAATGTTTCCATAGGAAGTTATTTGTTAAATAGTAAGTCATTGCTCGATGAATGTCTTGTAGCTGCCAGCTGCCTAAAGGTATCTACTGGCTCCTGAAAATGTAGTGTGAGTGGCTTGAACAACACTGGCTAGTAACATTAAGAGGCTTTCACTAGAAAATGAAGGTAGAAATCAGAAAATGTTGACAAAAACCACACCCAAACAGGTCTTTAAGAATTCGTATGGGTAGGGTTGGGTGATTAAGTCTGAGCTGGCAATCAGAGCTCATCATCATGCTGGGGCATGTTGATATTCTGGATTACTAATAGAATGCCTCAAGAATAAAGAAGGGAAACAAGAGCAGTCATTTGTATCTTTTGCTATTAGTGTACATATTAAAATCTTTTATGTCTGATTTATTTGGATTTTTTTTCTGGCAAAGGCAGATTTTTCTAAGTGCCCAGTCTATATATTCTGCAGAAGTAATTACTATTTCAAGGCATGTTAGTTGTGATACATAACAAAATTAATCCTTAAACTGAAAAGAATCATTCTCCAATACGAATTGAGAAGGCTGTTCCAAAATGCTGTTTGCCTTTAATTTCAATGATAAATAATTTTTTGAATGTGAGAGAAAACTGTTTCTACCGTACTTTTTTAGAAAACTCATTTCCACTGCACAGGTTAAGGATTTTATGTCTGAAACAAGTTGCTTAACTACAGTAGGTGAAAGTCAATGTTAGCATGTAAAGCAATATATGTAGGAGGGAGTGGTAGTGGAAGTAATCTAATTTTACATATATGTTTGTGTACATCAAAGCTGAACATGTACTTTTATGGACAAAATATGTTATTAGACTTAAGAAAACCTAAGAGTTCAATGTTCAGTAGTCACAGAAAGAGGCAAATGGATACCCTTAACCATTAGAAAGCAGTAGGTAACAAAAAGTTACAATTTTCAACAGTTTAAATTCATGGTGCACTTGCATCTTGTTTCCTTCTCTTTCATTCTCTGACTTGCCTTTCGTCCCTTCCATCCCCATGAAAGGGAACGTCTTCTATATAAAGAACCACATACTAGGTTAGAGTCACTAAGCATGAAGGGTGGAGGGATTTAGATTCCTTGTGTTAGATACTCCCTGTCCCTTCTCTTCCAATATAAGAGCCATCAGCCTCTACTTGCCATCCATGCTCAGAGAAATTGCATCTTTGTACACTGACTCAGTACAATTGCTCAGGTTCTGACAGCATCCAGCCATCTTCTGCCTCTTGTGGTGAGACATTCACTCCTTAGCTTTAACTGGAGTAGGGATCCCATGTAGTAGATAGATACTCATTCTCAAGTGAGCTAGTGGCTGCCGGATAATCTTGTTAGCTGGAGCTACATCGTAACACTCCTTAACAGTGCTTTAGTGTCAAAGTAATCACTGGTTGTATGAGGAAAAAAATAGAGAGGTTTTTTTCAGGTTTGCAGGAAGTACTATATCCTCCTCTAACTAATTAGGTATTACTTACCTAAGATACCTGTTTTAAAATGTAGTCAAACAATGTTTTTAATCATAACGTGTGGCAGTACTTCTGGAAAACGCACAAAGAACAGTCTGCCCTGAAGGCTTTTTACTTCTTTTCAGATAAATTCCTGTACTCATAACCAAATTACTACACTATTTGATGTATTTTGCTAAGAAAAGCCTATGAATCAGTGCATTTTTGTAAAACACGGTGCATAATGTACCATTTGTTTACTTGATTATTCAGAACTTTCCTGTAATTGCTGCACATACTGAACACCAGCATAAAAAATCTGCTCTGAAGGCTTCCCATTTTCATTGCTTTGATTGCTCTTATTCTCTAGATAAAATCACTGTTGTGAGCACATGATACTGAACCTTGGACAATATTGTACATACGTAAGAATTTATCTTGGATCAAAATGAAGATTCATCTAAGGGATGGTAGCATAGTCTCTGCCACTAGTGGAATCTCGAAAGTGTACTAGAGCAAGAGTGCATTGACATTACTTCACTGTGCCTGTCTGGCAGTCTGTGTTGTGTCCTCATTTTTCTCAAGGCCAAAGGTTACATGTTCAGTCTTTTATCACTTTCTGCCAGAAATCTACCAGATCATTACTGGATTTCTGTGTTCCACAGCACCAGAGTACCATGATGACTGTCATACAAGCCCACACTTTGTGTTTAAGCCTGATGAGTTCACCTAGTGCTCCACTGTTTCTGTATTGTAAGAAAAAGAGAAATACTTCCAGTTCTTCTGCACATTGCATGTGATTTTCGTGTTATCATCTAAATCCAGCCCTTCTGTTCTCCAGCTGTAGTGTCTTAACATTGTTATTGTATGGAAGTGGTATTTTTTACATTTAAACATCCTTGTTGATTTACTATTCCCTTTTTTGTTCTAATTTCTTTTTTTAAATTAAAGGATATTAATGGTATGATGCCCTGATTTGTCAGTGTTATAGTGATGACTTCTGGTTTGAGTCTCTGTTCCTTTTTTTTAAATAAGTTCCAACTCATACTTTTTGGACCATTCTTGATTAAGCAAATGTCAGAACTGTATGGTTTGTTTGGTTTTTTTTTTTTGCTTAGGTTGTACTTACTTTGTGTGGATTACCTTGCTTTATTGATACTGAATTCAACTGCCTATTCATCATACTAAATACAGAGCAACTGTGAGGTCTCTCAGTGATTCTTCAGTTGTCTTTTTCCTTTACTCTCCTCAGTAAATTGTCATCTTAGACCCCTTCCCTTCCCCAACTCTTTACCTGCTCTGTTAGTTCTAAAGGTGAATGAATGCATACACCATAGTCATTTTACTGATCACTTTCTTTGCCAAAATGATCTTTTCAAAATGATACCTATTCTTACCCTTTCTTTCCTAGTTGTAGATCAGACATCAGTTTAAGTGGACCTTCCTTATCTCATGACAGTTTCTTGTCTCTAAGGATCTTTGGACCTTTTTTCAAGTAGTTGAAATAGTTTTTTCTACCAACATTCCTTCCTGCTTTGTATATTCTTGTGGCTGCTGGTTCTGTTGTTTATAGCTTTCATTAACTTACCCAGTATAAAGACCTGGTTTACTGGTTTATAGATTCTGTTGTGGCCCTTCTAAGATCCTTCAGGTATTGGCATTGTATTTGCCACCCACCTTCTAGTCCTGTTGAGCAAAGGTTGTTTAAACCCAAGGTTACATGATGCAGTTAATATCTTGAAGTCATCTTTGGATTTTTAAATACTTGCATGAGTGGTATTTGCAGCTTCAGGAACTAGACACCTTAATTTGCTCTAGTACTGTGACTGCTTATGTTCTGGGACAAAAAGGGTGGAGGAAAGCTGCAGTGGTGTAAGTTCCCTGAAGTGCTGCATGGTGGATACTGACACAGATAATCCCTTCATTCTTCTGCCATAGTTTTGCATCCTTAACATCTTGATCATATGAACTCTCAACACAGTTCCTTAAACATAATGGGTTAGAGCCAAGTCTGAAGGAAAATCTCTTAATTATACACACAGTGGTTCGGATATTTTCATGTGTCTGAATAAGGTACTATTTTAAGACTGCTCTTGTTCATTCAGCCATTATAAGGCTTTTTTGTTGTTGTTACTACTTTTGTTCCGTATCTGGTTTTCTGACTATCAGGCAGTTAGAATATATTGGAAATGTAAAATTTTTTTTACTGCCCTTGTGTTATACTGAAATCATAGAATCATAGGATAACCATTGATGCAAAAAGATTTTAGACTAGTAAACAACGATGTTGATGGTTACTAGCAAGATATGTAGTACAGAGATGGATTGCATTACACATTAGTGACATCAGTACAGGTGAAGTATGGTTTATGAAGTACTCTTAGACTGCTGGCACCTAAGTCAGAATCATGAATTATATAAGCTTTTGCACTGGAGTTTAATCAGAATTTTAAAGTGCTGCCTTTTTCTAACTTTTTTTCTTCTCTCATCCATCTCATGCAAACTTTTTTTTTTTAAAAGTATGGCATATTTTGGAAATGTGCAGTCATTCAGATGTTTTTCCAGATGAGTGACTGTAGGACATGATAGGACTGATAGGAATACTTAGCTTGGAGTGTAGCTTGGAAATGTGAATTAAAAACAGAACTCACTTTTGAGGTTTTTCTCCTAGGACTATTGCATTTGTTTATTTAAGTATATGTGAGAGATTCTTGTTTGCAAGAGCAGGTGCTTTACTTTGTTACAAACTTGCATTCTGTCAAAATGTTGATAAAATAGAGGTGCTCAGATGCTTACACCTCTCATAAAAGAGCAAGAGTGAAACCACCTTTGAACAGCATCTGCATTCTCATAATAAGTGCACTGTGATATTTGGATGTCACAGCTAGAAAGACTCACTTGCTCTAAGAATGCTTAGAGCTGTAGGGTGCAGGCAGAGAAGTTTGCAGACAGGAGCAAGTCTTGAATTCATGGAAGTTGCCATTTTAATGAGGGCAGTGCTTTTTTGGGAATTTTATCTTTTAAGACTTTTATTGATGATTTTGACAATATATGTGAGCTAGAAAACTAGGCCTTAGATATTAAGAAGATTTTTGTGTAACTTTTAAGTTTAGATTTCCTGATTATTTGAGCTGGCTGTGAGTCTTTACGTGACTTAACAATGAAATTTCCACATGAAAAAAATACTTACAGATTAAAATCAATTTTACTGTCTCCTGGAGATAAGTGAACCCATCCATAGTTTGTGATGCAGCTTCTGGCTTTAATAATCAAGTAACATTTTGTGTTTTAAAACTCAACTTTTTATGTGCTATAGAGAATTAACCCATCTTGTGTAGGGAAACACTTCACTGAACGCTGGGCTATCAGTATTTTCCCTTGTAATGACCCTGTAACATACTGAAAACCTTAATACTTTCTGAATTATCCCAGCCCTTCTATCACTATGCTTTAAAACCATAGGACGGGGAAACATCTCCAAATAGGAAATGCGAGAAAGATCTTGGTCTTGCAGAAAAAGGTAGCTAGTGACTGCCTTTCAGGGATGATTCTGGTGAGGCATGTTTGCCAGAATGCATCCACATGTGGAAGTTTTCATTAGTCATCTAGACCATCTTCAAGGAAGCATTCAAGAAAGCAAAACTGCTAATTCCTTGAATGGCTATTCCTCCAATGCCTTATGCTTTGTAGGCTTTAGTACATTGCTTCCAAGTTTTCTAAGTGATGTAACAGTTGCTTTGTTTTCAGGGTGGAAAGCCACATAAACATCGGAAAGATCGCCTGCAGGATTTAATCGATATAGGTTATGGCTACGATGAAACGGACCCTTTCATTGATAATTCTGAAGCGGTAAGTAAGCCTCATCAAAGCAGCAAGAAATCATGAGACAGTGCTTTATCTTTTCAACAGAGAAGAAAGGTAAGGGAAAATACTTTGTACCTGTCTATAACTGATGTAAATACAAAGGGCATCCTACTTTGGGAGACCAATGAATTATTGTATAGGTAGTCTTATTCAAGATATTATGCCCTGAAGAATTAAAGAAGCCATTCCAAGATCAAATAATTTTCCAGCTTTAGAAATTAAAATATTTTTGTGTGCTTCATTTACTGTTGACTGAAATTACACTGGCTCTGTTTAGTTTCTTGTACTAGCTCTCTGGATTATTAGTGGGTTACTGGCATTAGATTTCCTGCATTAGATCAGGAAGCTATTTTCTTCTTAAGAACCAGTAAGAATAGGATGGTTACTCTAAACATTGACTGAATGTCTGAAAAATTTGAGACAAAACAGGTTAAGCAGCAGGATATTACTGCTTACTTTGAATATTTTTCAGAAATGAAAGTACATCTTGAGGTAAAAAAAAAAACCATACTAGTTTGGTGCAGGTAGTATCAAGGATATCGGAAGGTTTTAAGAGGGCATTTGAAGATATCTTAGAGGTGATATATGAAATTATGAAAATGAGGAAAAAGCTTAGAAAAAAGAGTGGATGATCTAAAAGCTCAGAAACCTCCTATAATTCTTCTTTATTAAGTGTCAGAAAGAAGTAGGTGTACAGTTTAGTCAAGTAAGAAAAAACCCCACAAATAATAGCTGTCGCTTGCCAGCCTTCTGTTTCTTCCGGTGCTGAGTGACACTGGACAAAGCAGTAATGATCTGCTGTGAGGAGGAGGGAGCTGGAATTCTGAGTGGGAGAGAAAAGATTGTGAAAAGGAGTTGTGAGAAAAGAGTAAGAAAAGTACGTAAGTGCATTGCTTAGCATTACGTTATGTTAAGCCTGCATTTAAGTTCTAAAACTTCACAGTAAAGAGCTGTAAACTGAGCTGTGAGGTTTCTAGCATGTAGATGTTGCAATGAGTGATCCTATGACCTGTGTGAGGTGCACAGAAAGTGTCTGCAGAGCTGATACCTTTTTGAGAAAAAGTTCAGCAGTTACCCACAGGGCATAGCAGGCTGAGTTCATCTATGTGCATTGGTAGTTTTTGAAGTAGGTCTGAAGCTGTGTGAAGAGAGAGTTTGTTGTAAGGTGCTTATTGTAACTTACATTAGTTTGTCGTTTTTCTTGGTCTAGATGAAAATTTTACTTGAACCTGCCAATATTAAACTGTCCTATCATTATCCCACAAGTTTTGGTTGTGCTGGCTGGAACAGTATTGGGGTCTAGGCCTTCATATGCCTTTTCCAAAGGTCAGATTCTGGTCTCTAGTTTGGTAGGAACAGGTGTGCTTCTTTTCTGCTGAGAAACCACTTGAGCCTATAGCTTTATCTGATTTCTTACTGTTGCTTAAGTTCATCATCTTAGCTTTTGAAACTTTATGATACTCAACCCAAGTTCTGGCTTGGTTTTCCTGGATTTACTGTGACCTATCACAGATCTGATGGGAGATTTGGAACACTTGCAGTACTTATAGCACAGGTCTCTGTCAAGGTATGAGTCTGGTGTATTAATACTTAGCATATTGTGCCTCCTTCCAGCACTGGTGGTGCTACCAGCAGCAGATCTGGTAGATTTGCAGGAGCATTTACTTCTATCTCTTGCCAGAGTCCTTGCAAAATGTACAAAAGGCAGTTGTTAGAGGACCAGATGGTTGCATCATGTGCTAGCTGTGGAAGCTATTGGAGAGAATGGTGTATTCTCTAAAGATTGCTCTCCTCAACAAATCATTATGCCGAATACGGACTAGTGAGAGACCATCTCTGTTTTGCTTTTATCCCCACTTTTATACAGAAAACAAGAAAAAAAATAGCGTGCCAGCTGCAGTCCAAGTTGCTGTTGCAGAGCTTAAGAGTCCTGTAATGTAGGAGTTAAAGTCCAGCAAAACCTCTAATTCCATCATTCTATCTTGGACGCAAGAGAAATGTTCAGAAAGAAAATCTACATGTCTGGCTTGCTCATCTTCTGTGTGGGCAGCTGTGAAATTGCTGTGTATCCTGAGATGTGTCAGAGCCAAGCCCAGGCTGGACTTCTTTTTAGAAGACACACTCTTACACATAAAAAGCTATAATATCCTGGGCACAAATACTTGAAAAGTGAATGAGTGCCTCTTTAATTGCTCTAGGATTAGCTTGTGTCTATGCCCCAAAAAAAAAAAAAATTAAATCTTCCTCAGAATTTTAGTCCTTTTTCTTGTCACAGTTGTGAAAGAAACACTGAGCTCTTTGGCACTGAAACAGATTTATTCCATAGCTTTAGAGATATTTTCCTTCTAAAAACAGATTTTGAGGTAAATGCATTTGCAGGCAAGCAGGAAATCTGTATGAGTAGCTGTTCTTGAGTTGAGCATTTTGACTATAGTCAGTGGATTGTGATAATTCCAGTAAAAAAAGTAAATCAAGACCATCTTACTATTGTTTCTAACTGCTCTGTAGGGGTTAGTCTGATAGTCCTAATCTTTGCTTATCTTAATGGACCTACACAAAGTGTCCATAACATGCAAAGAAAGCTGTCCCTCCTCAGTGTTTCCACTGCTTTGATGTAGAAAATAGGTTTTGCTGTAGTGTAAGCTGCCCAGAACTACATTCTTTGTGGAATGGAATGCCTGTAGAATTTTTCACCCATTCTATTTTTCCTGCACGCACGTGCGTGTCCAGCCAGATCAGGCTGATTACTTACTTGCTCTTGTGATGACCTCTGATTATTTGGTTGGTTGAATACCTTCCTTGTAATGTAAGCTTTATATAGCCAGAGACTGCAAGGGAACACACTGCTCTCTGAGCTTTCTTCTATGCAGTATAGAAGAGGGGAATTTAAAATAATATATGGTGTTAATGAAAACTTACACTGTTTTCTCTTACTCGGAGGTAACAAGGCTTGGATATCTAAACCAAATACTTCCCCTGTTCCAAGTAGGGGACTGTAGAAAAAGAACCATCGACCTAGAAATCTGTATGCTGTGTCTTTTGAAGCAGTGATACCAGGTAGCCACACTGGCAGGAATTGAAGCAAAATGTGAATGCCAAGAGCAGTGGGAAGCAGGTAGTTCAGTTCTTCAGACACCCAGGCCCCTGTGTAAATATTTGACCTAGTCTGTTATATTCGTGGTTCCATAGTAGCCTTGTAAACACCGATGTAAAGAGTCCTGTGCTGCTCACTAGAGAAAACCAGCCTGTCAATGGTTTCTCATACGTGGAAAGTTTCTCCAAAACAGGTACTTCAGCTTAAAGGAAGAACTTGCTTTTCTTTAGCTACATCTTGCCTCAAGAGCTCAGATCATCTTAGAAGACAACCTTTCAAAGATTTTGTGTTGGTTTTAGTAACTCTGGACACAGTGTTAAAAGCATTGCTCTTTTTCTATCTGGGTTCTCTAGAATACTTTCCATAATTTAAGGGCTTGGTCTCTGCAAAAATTCTGTGTCATGATACACAGTTTTCACACACTTCCAGGACAAATTTGTCTTCATCTTGTAATCCTCAGACTTTGAAAGGTATGAGATTTAATATCCTCTTCTCTCCTACCCTGGCTGCCCCTAAAACATGAAGCTGATGGGATACCAGTAAGATTATCTTGCACAAGACTCTTGAATATCAGAGAAACTTTTCTCCGGTGAGAATAGTATCTCTTCAGGGAATAGCAGCTCAGTGTGTTAATGGAAATTTTTACCATTTTTGTGAGGTTCTGGGCCAGATGTAGTTTCAGGCCAACTTGGTATTATTCTCTCCTTCTTACTAGTCTTCAGAGTTTGTTCTATGCATAGCTATGGAAAGGAGTGTTGTTTCTTTGAAAGATCACTGTCTCTTAAAAAAACCTAACAAAACAACCAAGCTATCAACCTGCAAATGTTTGAGGCATATACAGAAAAACACTCCATAGGATCCATTATTAAACATACTTTCATGGTGTATTGAGAGAAACCGAACACTGTGGCATTTTTCATCTGGAAAAGGCTGCCTTTGTAGAACTCAGTCACAAACCTCATCCACACTGAATACGTGAGGGTGGATTAAAGCTTCTGTTTTTAAGAGGTTCACTTGCCAACTGTTTCATTGGCTTTGGATTTGTGTGTTTATATTAGTACTGTCTTCCTTGTTCACTGTCACTTTGCCCAGGCTTGGAAGTTGTGTGCTTGGGGAATAGTGCTGACTTAGCTGAGTGCACCATGTCACCTTTAATAACAAGTCTTGCATGCTTCCCATGTGTCTTCAGGGGACATCTGCCGGCTGGCCCCTGATGTGTCCTGTGCATTTGACTGAGTACAAGGGCAAGTTTCAGTTTGGAGATTCATTGCTTTTTATTGTCCTCACCCCAAGATACATCAAGGTATAAAGTGGAGTATCAAACAAATAGATATTGATGCAGATGCAAGAACCAATATGGCTAGAGGAACAAAGGTAGTTGAATTTGCAGAACACGTCTGATGTTTTTTAAAGCAACAGTAATGTTTTTATGCTTCTTCTGCAAAAAGTTGTACCCTTCTTCAGGAAAGAATAAGAATAAGCTGAATAAACTGAAAATTCAGCACCTGTGTAAGTACGTGAAAAAAATTGAGCCTTGTATTTGGCCTGTGTAGTACCACTCTTTAAATTTGTAGGAGAAAGAAATAACAATGGGTGAAGCAACTTCCTGCATTTTGCTAGATTTAATTTTTTGAAGAGCACAAAATCACTTTTCGAAGTAATGGGAGCAACTAGAGCGGTAGATCATGGCCTAAGATCAGCTAGTCTTTAAGTAGATGAATTTGTTTAAGCAGTATGACAAACCGAAGCATTTCCCAAAAAATACACAAACAATGAGATTATTAATGTAATACAAAAGGAGGTTTATAACATGCCAAAATAACAGATATTTGATAAGCGCATTTGTCTTAAGAGTCATATATGGAAAGTCTGCTCTTCATGTTAAATGAGGGGAAAAGAAAAGTATAACCTTTTTTCTGCAGAATCTTCTAGCAGGTTTGTAACTTGAAACCTGGAGAGATTAGGTAATACATTACATAATTATTTAACACTGAACTAGATTTTCATTGTGGGTCAGGTCAGAGCTCAAGCTCTGTAAGAATTGAGTTGTACAGATAAAAGTGGTCACATGACTGGTCATACATTTTATAACTTCGGCTGAAATGTTTTCAAGGTGATAGGAATCTAATCTCTTTGCAGTGAAGGGGCAAAGGTAATAGCTAATAATTAGGCTAATAGCCTAATTCTGGTGACTGGTGGAAAGGTATAAAAGGTGTTGGTCAAGATGGGAACAAAACAGGAGAATTGCTGTGTATTGGTACTTCTGTCAAGGTGCTCTGGTAGGCTGATGGATTACAATATCCTGACTACTGAACTAGGATTCTCCTATGAGACTACCCTGGGCCAAGTATTATATCTTTTATAATCTGTTACGCTCTTTTCTGTTGTGCTCTGCCAGCTGTCCTTTTCCCCAGCATTAAAAGAAAAACAAACCAACCAACCCACCAACTTGCCTGCACATTTTGGAAGAGAAACCTTCTTTCTCACAGGAAGGCTCTTTGTGCTTGCTTTTTGATGTCTCCTTGGATTAGCAAAACAATGTTTGCTAATTGTTTTGCTAATATTGTTTCCCCTTAACCCTGTTTGAGATTTCCTTGTAGGTTCTATTACACTGTAGTTTTGGAAAGATAGTTATATTTTTGTTTGAAAACTTAGCCTTAAAGGACGGCAAAGCCAAAGAGTGCATTTCAGTTCTTTGCGTCTTGAAGCATAGAGATCAATCAACTCTATATGTTTTGAAGTATCTTGAAGTGTGTAGTGAACTGTGTGGATATTTAGTCCATTTCACTGAAGGAACTGTATTTGACATAATTTCAGTAGTGTGGCTTTTATTCAGTGGGCTACTGATGATCAAAACTAAACAGTTCCCTCCACCCCAGGCTGGTTAGAGGTACCTCAAAAATAAACTGAACAAGGTACAAAAAGTATCCCCACTTATCTTTTAGGTAAGTACTATGTATTTCACAACAAATAATAAGCTACGTTTGTTACAACATTTGGACATATTTGCACCAAATCTCATTCCCATGGCTTAGAACAAGTGTTAAAAAACTTCTTCACATGTGTACTTTCGGAGGTTGTTGTCTGGAAGGGAGGTGAATGAGGAGAAGGATCACAGTAGAATATCTGAGGATTGTGGTCAAAATACCTGACCACAAGAGTAGACAATACTAGTATAGGATACTGATGTGGGTCTGGATTTCAGAACTAAATTGGTATAATCCATAGAAATTCACCATTCTTGGTAGAGTGATGAAGTTGAAACCAGTTAATGTATTTTTAAAAAGAACTAAATTATCTTTCATACCAAAACATTTAATTAGATTAATGGCACTAAAAGCACAGTAATGTAGCTCAAGGACAATAGTTTAACTTACATATGGACCTGCTTTTAGGTGGTCAGACAGTTTATCAGTCTTACTTTGTTATTTGAAGAATAATTCCATAATCAGTCATAGGACAAACCTGTGTTCACAGGAGTCGGTCAAGTCCTGTCTCTTTGTAGGTCTGAGATTTTTTTTGACTCTCTCCCTTGAAATGTGTAAGGAAGAGCAGAACACTGTAAAGGGCTTTAAACTTACTGTTGTTCATAAGATAAATTGTGTGATTTCATACACAGGAAAAACTAGTGCAAAGCAGAGGTCTTGAAAACAATTCATAAGAAGAGTTAGAATTTGCAAGAGCCACGTTCCCTTTAACTGAGAGTTCTGGAAGCACTTCAAAATGAAGCTTAATCTCTGTTGCTAATACCTTCTACAAACATGCTCATTTTCTGTTCAGTTAGGGCACCGGAAAATAGTAAGCTTAGCTCAAAGTGGGGGTGTACTAGCTACGCTGTGGTCTGTAGGCCCTTTTGTCTAAAATAAAACATTAAGTTAAAAGTTACACCTTGTTCAGTAGGCGCAGGGTAAAAACAGATTTTGGTAAAGTAGTCTTACTCAAGGGTTAAGAGGAACCGAATGTCAGAAAGGTCTTTTAAAGTCTGAGTAAATTCATAGTTGTCAACAGCTGTTGAAACCTCAACTGCTTAGTTACACATCCACATCTTGCTGATCTTACTTGCCTGTTGACTATGATGGAATACGTTCAGTCTGTACGTTGAATGAATTCTGCCTTTCTTGTTGCCTTGTTCCGATGGATCTGTGCCACGCAGCATGTTGATCGTTCGAATAATTTGCTGTGATTCATGCCTTCCTCATTTGCAGACTGTCTTTAATCCTCATTTGTGTGTTACTCAGGCCTTTCTGTACAGCTCCGCGTCTAAGTTTTTACTGTGTTGGCTTTTGCTTCATGTGATAATGGCCCCAGCTTTGACTGTGTGCTTTTTCCTTCTAACTTGGCAACTACTGTATTCTTCAGTTTTGATCCCTTACTGCCTCAGCCTTGCCAATACAGTTCATACCCTGTCAGCTCAAATGGGAAATATCTGCTCTGTCTCTTAAGCACTGTGGATAATAATTTCTTTTCTGTCCTTTCATTTTCCCTGTACCTAATGAAGCTGTTTCTGAGAGCTGTGGCAAAAAGAGTAGTTTTCTCTGAAATTCTTACGCAACCTCCACTCTCAAGTTTACTTTGCATGGTCCTCCTGGTCTTTTAAGATGAATGACAAGGCCATTATTAAGCCACTTCACTTCCATTTTGTCCGATTAATAGATTCTCTTACTTTCTTGCGCTAGCTTTTCATATCATCTTAGGGTACTTCATAAATGCTGTCACCACTTTTCCTTTCCCATTACAGTCTTTCTGTACTGCTTGTTAAGCTCTCTGTTCCAGGAAGATAAAAGGTGATGAGTCTGAGAAGTTTCTAACTACTTATTCAGATTAAATCCCCAGGCAGGCCTCCAGTTCAGGCTCTTTCTCCAGCTTCCTTGTTGAAGTACACATTTACTGTTTTACTTTTCTGGATAACTCTTCTTCATGTCTAACAGTTTTTGGTAGCCTAGACTTTTCAGTTCTTAAACTGTTTTATCTTCAGTATATTTTATATGGCATGGAGGTTGCTGATTGCATGTAATAATAGAATCAATATTGTCATCCACTATACTGATTATTGACCACTTTCTCTATGTCTTTGGATTTCAATATTTTTGAGATTCAGCTTTATAATTCTGACTTGGAAATTTCTTCATAGATACAAAGTATTTGTGTATATATATATATATATATAAGGGTGTGAAACACTTCGTGGTTTTAAAATAGTCTGAACAGAGTGAGACTGTTTGCCTTTAAATGAAACAAGTCCTGCCATTGTGGTATTTAAGAGGCAATGTTGTATAAACACCTAAAATTGCAAGTAAGGTAATTGATACCATCATTAAGTTTGTCATGTCCGGGATAGCATTTTTAACAAAAGAAAATTTCAGAGAACTTTTCAAGAGAAGTAGGTTTTTGAGCAGGGCACTGTGGTGAGTGACCTTCACAAAGCAGTACTTTTAATGCTGTAATCCTGTCTTTTCTTACAAAAAAAAAGGGCATTGTTTTGAAAGTTGAAAGGATACTCTGTGATATTAAAGTTCTCTGCCTCAGCCAGTAAACTTTCTATAGAACTGCTATCCTGTTTCTATTCCAGCAAGCTGTGCTGTGAATTGGTATGTATTTTTTCATGTATAGGTGAATAAACTACATGTTTAGTTTATTAAGAAATGCTGATAAATTCATCTTTTCCTGCCCAGTATGATGAATTGGTTCCTGCATCCCTGACAACCAAATACGGAGGGTTTTATATCAACACTGGTACACTGCAGTTTCGCCAGGCATCTGAATCAGAGGATGAAGACTTTGCAGAAGACAAAAAACATAGGCCACCTAAAGTGAGTGATTTTAATTAAGGCTTTTATACAGAAATATAAGCTAGGTGGACATTAGAAATACTTGATACACTTAGAATAACTCAGATGAAGAGTCCAAAAGCAGAATGATGCATGGTACTGTTTTATTGCATTTTCTGTTTTGTGGCTCATGTACTAGGATTTAGTAAGTAACTCAGGATGTCCACAGGCTGTCCAGTCTTGTAAGACTAAGCATCTGTTTAGGCAGCCTAATAAGTTGTGTCCACCCATCTTGAACTGACAGATGATTCTGTAATTTTGTAAGAATTTTATTCTATGAGATTAGGCCTTAAATTCATCAATACTACTCTTAATGATTTTGCACAAAGTTTGCATGATTTGAAATTGTTCCTAATATTGAGAATAACACTTAAACCAAAATACCTGTTAAATTCAGTTGATAAGAATAGCTATATTAAAATTATATATACAATCTTTCCAAACAGCATGCTGTTCTATAAACTTTGACAAGTTATAGTCAATGCAAACATAATTGCAGTATGACATTCACAGGTTGCGTGCCATTCTGAGAATTTAGTGCTTCTTGGTGTCCTTTCCTGTTCTATATCTCTTGAAATCTAACATAATTTTAAGGTTCTTGTATTGACTCTGACTGGGATGCAGTTAACTTTTTTTCTAGCAGCCTGTGTGATGCTATGGTTTTAATTTGTGACTAAGATAGTGTTGATAACTACACCAGAATTTTGCCTGTTGCTGACTAAGGCTTGCACAGTCTGAAGGCTTTCTTTTCCCCTGCCCTGCACTCTCAGGTAATCTAAGGATCAGCAAGGGAGGGGAGGCAGCTGGTCTGTATTGGCCAGAAAAGATGTTCCATACTGTGCAACTTCACTTTCAGCAATGACACTGTGGTAGCAGAGGAAGGTGGGGGAAGTCAGTCTTCCAAGGTGGCCATTGGCCATACTGGCTGGGCAGCAGTCTGCATGTACCTTAGAGTATTTCTCTTATCGAAAACTCTAAATTTGGTAACTGTTTAAAAATTATTAATAACCAACACTTGTCAGGAACTGCAATTGCTGCTAGGAATCCGTCTGACCATTTGCCTTTACACACATTGAGGTGTTTTTCCTGGCTCTGAATTGGAAAGTGTAAAGAAAACTAAATGTTTCTTGCTCTAGTAGTCTTTTAGGGTGGAAGAATCATTGTCCTTTATTTGATCTCTTTTCTAGATAGCAAAGTTAAAAGACAGCGAAGATCGTGGAATGAAGAAACGCAAGCGAAAAGATGAAGGGACAGAAAAGGAGAAGAAGCCTCGGAAAATGAAAGTTCCTAAGCAGTTGGGGTAGGTTTCTTTTTCTTTATAGGAACCCTTGAATTATATTTGAGGTTTGGCATCAAGATTGTGTGCCATAGCAAGATTATTACAGCTCTTTTGAATACTGTATTTTTAAACTGTAATTAATAGCCTATGGATTTTGTTACAGAATTTGTGTGGGTTTTTTGTATGACTCAGTCCTACAGGCTAATTTTTTTTGCCCCCTGAAATTTTGAGCAAGGGATAATAAGGAAAGACAAATGACAGAAATTTTGAGTCCTACGAATAGCATAAAACATCATTGTCCTACCCAACATCTAAGATAAAAGTAGGAATTACATCTTCTAATGAAAAATAGTTTTCTTCCTATCTCTTTGTTTCTCATCTGGAAAGCTGTAAAGGTAGTTTAATTATTCTTCTATGTATTTCTTACCAACTTTGTGTGTGCTTTCTGAGGCTAGCATAGAAGGATTAAGGTGGTGGGGTTTTTTAATTAGCTTCTAGAAAACTATCGTTGAGTGGATGGAAGTTGTCTTACTATGAATATTCACATTGAATTTTGAAAACTTACTGATCTCATTTTTACCAAGGTGACAAATGGGTAGAAAATTCTCGGTTTAAATAGAATATAGATTTTGAGCCTGCATTTAAAAATACTTACCAATGAAAAGAATTTTTTAAATGTACATGGTGTACAGGCAACCTGCCACCATTCAGGAGTCTTGAGAGGCAAGTGTAGGTATTTTAGTATCATAAATCTGCCATGAGTTTTAACAGTTGTGCCAACTTCTCCATAATTAAATTGAGAAGTCAAAATGAAATCATCTTTGCCTTAATGTGTACAAAACTTAACAAATGAGTTGGAGAGCCTATAATCACATGACTACCAAAGGTTTATGGTAATTGATAAAATGGCCTGAAGAAGGAAGCAGGAAGTACTTGCTGCTTTCCCCTGATAATTTTTTAATTGTACTAAACTTTGAGTTTTGTTGTGAAAGGTTACTAAGGCCTCAAAAGTTGCATGCTAATGAAAGATTTCTTTCCTCTACAGAGTAATGGCCTTAAATTCACACAAGTCTGAGAAGAAGAAAAAGAAATTGTATAAAGACTCGCTCTCTCTGGCTGCCATGATCCGTAAATTTCAAAAGGAGAAGGAAGCCATGAGGAAGAAGGAACCTAGTCCAAAACCTCCAGCGACTGTTGCAACCTCTACCCCTACTAAAATTCCTTCCTCCTCTCTCAGTGTGGGAAATGATATCTCTGACTTGAATCTTAGGATCAATGATCCTGTCCTCTCCATTTTTGGTAGCACAAATGAACCTGAGCTCCTGCAAGAAACTGAAAGTGCCCTGGAGATGCTGGGAGACATTGACTTTGACAAGTTGCTTGATGGCACTTCTGATGGCAGCCCGGTCTCTGAGCTGTCAGGAGAAAATGGAAATGTCACTCAGGCAACCTACACCTCTCAGGTCATGACACCCAAGCAGGTGCCTGCCCTCCCAGAAGGTCTGCCTATGCTACTTGAAAAGCGCATTGGAGACCTTCGAACAGTAAGTATGAATTCGCTGGTAGTGGATTGCATTCAAGAATCTGAGAGAACGAGGAAGAACAATTAGGACATTGGGCGTCATCCTTGAATTGCTGGCTGAAACTTAAAAAATGAAGAATTGATGTTAATGGCAATCTTAGTAGCTGTGTTTATAGTCAGATGAAAACAGGCAAGATGATGCAGGTCAATTCTTCAAGCAGTGTTTGTTTCAAAGTGGAAACAAGGCTTTCTAAACCTTCTATGTACAATAACTTGTAATGTTCATTTCTTTATGGGTTTTTCTCCATAATGGAAATACCAGTGTTACTTTAACTTGAATTATTAGTTGATGAAATGGAATGGGTGTTTTTCTTACTTTGGAGGAGGTAACCTGAAATATGACTGCAGCTTACAAATCCATGTATTGATTTTTTGGCTTTAACTTGCCAAAAAAAAAAAAAAATCCAAATGAAAAAAGCCACCAAAAACAGAAACCACCAACCACAAAACTGAACTTTTTCTTCTGGAAGGTTAGAATGGAATCTAAACTCCTCAAAAATTAGATGGACGGTGTTAAATTAAGAAGTTATGAATATCCCAGTAAGTTACTGAGGGTTCACCGCTATTAAGCTATTACATACTCCTTGTTTCAGTTGTGGATGTTATCCTAAGTTGAGAATAAATTTGTTGCTTGTTCAGATTGATATTAAAGCTTTTCCTTATTTAGAATAAAGTGCAGCTTTTCCTTATTTAGAATAAAGTGCAGCTTTTCCTTATTCAGAGTAAGTTTTGAAAAAGCAGTTCAAGTTACTACCTTTTTTGGACAAAAAGAAAATAATTTAAACAATTGCAGAGCTTGCTTTGCTCTTACATGTATGGAAATGTTTTCTAGTTTTCTTATTTATTTTTAAACATGCCAAGGTAAATACAGCCTGGGAATTAATATTTACTAAAGTGGAAGAGCTTCTGTCTGCCTTTTGGTATGCAGGTTAATTTTGCTATGAATCAACAATAAGCTTCTAGCAAAACTGCAGAACTGGGTTAGGCCAAAAGTTAGAAAGTGTTAGTGACCTACCCCAAGTTAATTCATATTGCTTCACCATATAACAGGCATCTTTGATTTCAGTGGCTCTTGGAAACATAACTCCTCATAGAATCATAAAAATATTTGGGTTGCAAGGGCCCTTTAAGATCATCTACTCCAATCACCCCTGCTGTGGGCAGGGATACCTTCTGCTAGACCAGATGGGAACTATTCTGTCTTCTGTTTTTGACAGTGTCTTCTGAAAGCTTCCTGGTTGAGCAGAGCAAGTTTAAGTTTCCCCTTACACTCAGAGAACAACTAAGCTTTATGTTGACTTAAACATTGCAACTTCCATACCTCCTGTAAATTGCAATCAGATGTCTTCTAAAAAGCACTACAAATAAATGGGACTTGCCAAATATTTACCAGACTCTCACAGCTTTAGAGCTCTAGCATAAAGAAAAATTTATAAAGCTGTGGGAAGAAGCCTATGTTCCATGGATGGAGTATAATATATTGAGATTAAAAAATTAATAAAATTAGAAAGCCATTGACTAATGACAATAAAAATTTCCTGACTTCCTTTGGTAGATTAATGTGTTCTAGATCCCTGAGTGGGCTATTCTGAACTACCATGACAGAAGGCAGTATTGTACACAAGCAGTAAAGCAAATAAAAGGGTTTTTTTCCTATTTTTAAGGTCACTGTCAAGATAATCACTCTGGAAAAAAAACCCAATCATAGTTAGTAATAGTCATGAAGTTTTTAATCTACTAGTGTTGGCTCTCTTTGAAAGCCAGCAGTGCTGTCCATCATGATACTATAATGCTGGAATTGCCTTTCAAGGTCTACTTGGCACCAAAATGTCAAAGCATATTTTTCCTTCTGCTTTATATAAACCAGAGGATGATTCTAATCCTTGTGTTAATTAGGCATAAAGGTACTGGATTTAAGACTTTTCAGCTTGTCTTTTTGGTACCCTATCACTTACAAGCATCGATAACCTTTCTAATTTTTTTAGCAGGACAAATACTTCAGTATTCTTAAACAGATAGTACCATCCCCTCAGCAGCTGAATTTATGGTAGAAAACAATGAGTGGAATGCAGTCCTTGCAGGAACTTAAACTCCAGTATCAATGTTCATGACTGAAGCAATAAAGCTCTCTTATGGCTTTGACAGAGTATCACACTGTTTTCCTGTGCAGTGTAGAGTTCACAATTTTTAGAAAGTATTTTTCCTTCAAACTTAAATGGGTCAGTTACAAAGAGCAAGAACAGTAAGTATTTAATAGTAATAAATTAATCACGTTAACACTTGCATTTATTTGTAGCTTTTAGTTATGTTGTTGCAAGTCATTATTTTATTTTGTTTTGAAGACAATTAAAGATTCTTAATTGTTTGAATATTCAGCCTCATGGCATGTTGGCTGCCTCTAATGTTTGTCAGTCACTATAATGATACCACACCTTCCTACTTTTCTGCATGGATATAATTTTCTAGCTCCTCTAGATACTGCAGTCTGGTCCCAATGCCAACATGTAAGATGCCAATAGGCCTCTCAAAGTGGGGCTCTTTTTTCTCGACTTCTAAAAATATGCAGAGTAGATGTGTACACTAGAGAAAGGTTCTTACTGATTTTTGTAGAATGGTACAGGGAATTGGCTTTGTCCTATAAGCTGTCATTCCTTGTGAAAAGAAGGATCTAGGTGATAGGAACAAAGATTAAGGGATTCTGCATGGGAATTCCCATGAGATCAGTAAAAACTTCTAATAAAAGAAAATGCATATATAATAAGGCTGTTTCCCTCGCTCCCCCAACCAGACTCAGGAAGAGACCAGACAAAAATACTAGAGATACAGTCTGAAGATGGCAAGAATGCTGGACAGCAGCAGGAAAGAGGGATGAGGTATTCCTCTAGCACACATAATCCAGTTGTAGAAATTGCAGTGAAGGTTTGAGAGAGGTCTAAGAAAGCTGGGAAGGTGTAACTGGATGGGGCACGTAACAGGTAGATGAAGATGGAGTAGGAATGTGTTAGTTAATGCTCTTGCCTTCTTGACCTGTCAAACAATGCTCCTCTTTATAAAACAGTGATAGTAGAATGTTGGTGGTGGTGCGGTAATAAAGCATCTACCATTCTCTTAATGGTTATTCAAAAGATAAATGTGTTAACATCGGTGATCCAGGCAGATCCTAAACAGAATGGTTGTTTGCCCTGGAGCAAGGTGTGTATATTTAACAGTAACAGTCCTCATTTTTTTCTGAACAGCTGAGTATAGCTTGGTTTTCTTTATTCTTTTCCAAGTAATGTTTTCTGGGAAATAAGAATATGATATGGTTGTAAAAGTAAAGATACAAAGATTGCTGGGACAAAATATTCTGTGAACTTGGATGCTTTTTTTGTTGTATTTCCAGGCTGCCAAGATGTTTGATGAAGAAGGCAGGAAGAAGTTTTTCACACAAGACATGAATAATATTCTTCTGGAGTAAGTGCTTATCTGTAGAACCTTCCCTTTTTGGAAAGGGGGTGAAAGGAAAAGTACAGAAGAGGAAGTATTATTGAGGTTGTTCCAACAAAGCCTTAAAAGTCAATGAAGGTAGATCAGTCTAAGCTAGTTATTAGCTAAAGAGACTTATATGTGAATACAATTCCTGTCATGACTGTCTGTCTTTATCTGGTGTAAAATGTTTTGTAGTGCCCTGGTCCTTGACTTCATGTATAAAATTTAACAAAATTGCCATTATTTGCTCCTGCCTCCCACTTTTGTAACTCAAAACACCTTCAGCTTTCATGAGGGAAAATGCCAGATTTTTTTCTCTGTAATGTTCAACTAAGGGTTAAATAGAAAGTTCTGTGTTCATACTCTAAGAAACAAAAGTAATCTCTAGAAGACTGTAACAGTCAAAATTGATTCAATTTTGATTCACAGTGGTGGGTGTAAACTAAATTTGAATGAGTGTTCAACATTGCTGGACGAGTACATGCATGAATGGTTCCTTACCTTTGATTAGGACTTGTTCCTTTCATAAAAAAGCTTATCTGAAAATGTCCCAACCTGCTTTGGGGCCCTCCCTGCCATGTGGTCCTGGGAGAGGGGCCCTGGGGGGGAGACACAGGGTTTCCCTGCCCCTGCTCAGCCTCGTTCCCATTGGTTGGTTTGTGTTCCCTGCGTGGGCAAGGACCCTCGGGTCCCGTGACTGGAACAGTTCCTCAGCAGAGCCCCGGCCATGCGGCTGGAGAAATAAACATCTCTGAAACATCTACCAAGAATATATATTTCTTTTCCACGGGCCTTGTTGTCTGATACGCGTGTTACAGTATCCGCACTGTAACAGCTATTTTTAGTATGCATAGCTAGAATATGTTATGCTTCCAAAGCTTCCTTAGGTTTTTGTTCAGTTGTCATCTTTACCTTGGAGTGTGTCTCTGATTGACTGTCTCCTGTTTGTTTGTCAGTATTGAGCTACAGTTACAGGAGGTAAATCCTGCCATCCGCAATGGAGTGTACTCACACCTGGAGGCTTTTGTGCCGTGCAATAAGGACACGCTGATAAAGCGCCTGAAGAAGTTACACCTCAATGTCCAGGTAATGATGGCGAGATGAGCTCCAGCAGGAGTCAGTTACGTGGCAGCAAGGAGGACTGAAGGCAGCAGAGTAGAGCAGTAGCCACACAGTCTCAAATCAAGCAAAATATTTTGGATCAGTTGCTAGATAAGTTTAAAAGCTTCTTTCCCTATACCTGGTACTGTCACTACATTAGGAACAAATATTTTAAGCATTTCAGAGTCTTTATTTGAGAATGAAGTGCTTTCATCTTGAAAGCTGGGTACAGGCTATGAAGGAGTGTTTCTGCTGTCATCGCAGTGTATTACTTGTAGTCACAGGGTACATATCAAAGCAGCAGTAATAATGGTTATGACAAGCTAAAAAAAATGTACTTTTGTACTCACTTTAGTGTCAAGAAAAAAGGAAGGCGAGACGGATAATAGATGACCCAGCCTGTATTATTTGCGCAAATTTTCCTTTGTGACTAGGCCTTACAAATACTTTGTATGCCATTTTCAGTTAATTTTCTCTTGAAAATTGTTTTCCTATTGAATAAAAGTTTTCTGTGATCTGAAGTACCCTGACCAGATTCTTTAGATAAAATCCAGGACTAAATCTTGCAGAAGATCTGAAGATGAATGCAAATATCTCAATACTTGCTAATAAGGCAAACAGATTCAAATGCTATTTCTAAGCAGATAAATATAATAGAATATTCTAGTTCTTTTCAATAAGCAGTTAAAATTAAGAATGTAAAGTCAGAAGATGTAGGAAGTGGATTTAAAACATGTAGCGAAGTGCATAATATGTTACCTTAACGTTTGAAGTTCTTAATATTTGGAGACAATTCTAAGTACATAGTTCTTACCTTTCAGGTACATGAATTGCATGTAATAACAATCTAATACCCAGATAATATAATACATATTCGTATTTTGTTCGTTATCTAGGTTGTTTTTATACCACAGTTTTGGAGACCTGACTGATAGGATATTTATTTGCAAATGTTGAGATAGTGATTGGTCAATTTATCTCACTTTTCCCTCCTTAAGTTTTTTTTCCCTTCCCTATTTTAATTTAAAAGCATTTTTTAATGAGATCATGCCATAATGTTTTGGGATATTCATGATACCTTTCCTTGTGACTATCTTTTGTTGTTTCTGGTCTCAAGACTTACGTGAGGAGTATGTGCATTTATAGAATGCTGTTGCACCTAACAGGATTCAAGTGCCATGTAGAATATGTCTGTTGCAGTCTATAAATAGTACTGGGAGTGTTACCTTGGGAGTGATCCAGAAATTTTCATGAAACTACCTGAAATGCTCTTTATTTTACATCTAATAGGACTATTTTGGTGCTTCTCTTTTCCCAGGATGACCGCTTGAGAGAACCATTGCAGAAGCTGAAACTGGCTGTCAGTAATGTCATGCCTGAACAGTTATGCAAATACCAAGAGGACTGTCAGGCCCGCAATCAAGCCAAGAATGCCAAGTAGGTTATTCCAGAGGCTGTACATGCCTGTTTAGAATCCAGCTGGAAGTTTGTATCCATGTTGTTTACTCCCTTAGCTCAGAAAATCACTCAGCTCCATTCTCTTTTTTGAATTGTACAAAATACTTAATTTTGTGTAAGTGATGTTATCATCTGATACCAGAGAGAAATTCCATTAACTGAGTGAGATAGGTCTTGATAGAAAAAATAATCTGAAGGATTACTGGTCGATTCCTAGAATGGTGGATTAATGGAGGAGGATGGTGTGTTCAGGTTATTGATGTATTTTGTCCTTGTTCATTGTAATTGTTTCGATCATAGTTAACAAATTTTGGACTTGGAGAGGTATGAATAGGTTGATAAGCATCCTGCCACTTCCCAGTAGAGGCACTGCATGAAGCTTATAGGGGTGTCAGTGAAAGCATCTGTACAGTGTGTCCTTTTCATTTGCCTGAGAACCATAAAGCAGTGGGGAGAGGGAGATTAAACTGTTTATCCTGTCAGGAAGTATAGCAAAAATCTGAAAACAGGTCCTCTGTGGGTTATTTTTCCCCCTAACAAACACCTAGAATGACATTCCATTTTCAATGAAATATTTTGTCTGTGTAGTATAGCTGTAATGAAAATAATTGTTCAACTGTAGGTTGCAAGCAGAAGATGAACGAGAGAAAAATGGATCAGAGGAAGATGATGATGAAAAACCTGGAAAGAGGGTTGTTGGACCCAGAAAGAAGTTTCACTGGGATGACACAGTGAGGTAAGACAAAACTACCTTTTCCACCAAGAATTTTCACTAACTTTATAAAGGGATCTCCAAGAGGATGTTACTACATGATACTATTGAATAAATAATTTTTCCCAGAATTACACCTTGGAGAAGTTTTGAAGAGTGTTGGTGTTAAATAGGCAAACTGAAATTCTGTAATGGTGAAACACCTTCTTTAACTCAAAAGGCAAGATCATCCTATATCTATCCCTTTTAAGTTTCACAGCTTGTTTTTCTGCTTTATCCAAATATATGAGAATTTTCTGACTCCAGGACTTTGAGATTCTTTAGGTAAAGAACAGTTGTGTAAGCAGAGTTGTAACTGCTTCCCACGTTTCTAGGAATAGGTTACAAAACACCAATGAGCACTAGAGATTTTTGCCACAGGACAGGCCATCAAGATTGGTGATACTGATTTGGCAAGCCTCCCAATCCTTGGACACAACAACAACAACCAGAGTGCATTAATCTTAACCCTTTCTATTCCCTCTGAACATAAATTCTTTGTTATCTCTCAAGAGTAGCACAGATTCTTTTCTGAAATGATCAGTTAGTAGAGTTCAGTTTCCTAGAACAGATTTTTCTGAAAATGGAGATGACTGTTATTTAAATAATCTAGACTTTTAAGCAAGCAGATCCTTCTCAATTAGTAATTTCTCATGGAAGATCTAAGATAGTTTTAGTACAAGTGTGTGTGTGTTTTACTAAAAGGGGCTGGTGGACATTTCTCAATGAGTCTTTCTAGTATGTGAAGACAACAGGGAGGAAAGCTTCATGAAATATCTACAAGCAGTATAGCTTGGACCTACCAGGAGGGGAGAGATACATACATCTGTTGCTTTTTTCATTCAAGAGGCTCCGAAAGGCTGATGTTACTTAACTGTGTGCACTTTTATATTTGTAAGAACAGTGAAAGACAAAATCCCTGTCAGAAAGGATCCTCTCTTGAAGTACTCAGTGTAGAATGGATTTCACTTCCTTTCCAACAAATGAGAGGTCACTGTGAGCAAAGTGAGAGAAGATGTTCCAGCTATGAATAAACCACAAAGAAAATGTAAAACAAATTACAGCATGATAATAGGATGAAAATAAGAGCAATAGAGTCTGTTGGAAATGGATAAGTGACAATGGTAGATCGTACCAGTTTGTAGTAGCAATACTTTGTTCAGTACAAACTTCAAAAAAACACAGTTGGAACTGAGCGCTTCCTACAACTATCAATGGACAGCAGCTTCCATTTCTTAGCCTCTTTCTGCTGGGCTTTGGAAAGGACTGCGTCTTTCAGTATATTTATTTTGTTTCTTTTTGCAGGTCTCTGTTGTGTAATCTTGTCAAGATCAAGCTGGGATGTTATGAGCTAGAGCCAAATAGAAGTCAGTCTGCTGAAGATTACCTCAAAAGCTTTATGGAAACAGAAGTGAAACCACTTTGGCCTAAAGGCTGGATGCAGGCAAGGTAAGATACCTGCTTTACATATCTATTAATTTTGGTGTTAACTATTTCTTTGGTTCCTGTTTATTGTCTTACATTTGACTCAACCATGTACTAGTGATATTGGTTGGAACTTAAGAGTATGTTCATGAAGCTGGAATATTTTAGAAGAACAAATGTTTTTCTAAAATGAATTTTCTGTCTTGTTTGTAAGCCTGAGAGTGAAAAACCCAACTGTTTTCCTTGGAGACCTATTTGCTTTTTTCATCTCTTAGAGACTGAATTTACTGATGCTTCTAATACAGCATGAAGCATGAGGCTTCATATGAGGAGAAGTATGAGGTGGGAGGGTAACAGTTTGGGAAGTTCTTTATGTGATATAGAAAGCGATAATGATCTAGAAAGCAGTTTTGCCTGTATGTTGGAACACTGAATTATCAGACTGCTCACACAGGCTTTAAAATGATAAGCTAGAATTTCAATAGCAGTGTTCACAAAAGACTTAAGGTTTTTGCTGTCTATTTCTTGTTTGCAGTTGGGATGCTCTGTTTGACAGCAGCTAAAAATACACCAGTTTCTATACTTAGTTCTTACTGATGTAAGAAGAAACAACCACACAAAAGAGAGGGAGAAATAAAATGAGAGCAATAGTAAACTGTTGTGAAATACGTATTTGGCAGAGATTTCAAATGGTTTGGAGTGAAAGAGGAGCAAGTATGATTTGGCCTGAGTTCTCTCTGTAGCACCCACTGCAAAAGATAATTTCATCAAACCTCAACCTGATTGTAAAAGCTAAATGGTACAACAAAACTAATCAACTTGCTCAAGAATACCTTGATTTTAGTTTAGTCAAGTCTGTATCAAGCTGTAAAAATAACTGTACTGAGATATTTCTTAGAACAGTCAGTGCAGAAATAGCTGGTTTAATAGTAACAGAAGGAACAAATGAAGTTTTACACTTCCTGGCATACAGCTGATTTATTTTTGTTCAGTGACTTAGTTTTTTGTGTGAGTATGCTGATGAGCGAGATGTTATCTGTTATGAAGATTTTTATTGAATTAGATGAGACAGAGAATCCCAGTTTAGTTTAAGAATGGAAGATATGAAGATCACTGATGATAGCAGAGAAATCAAGAGATAGTGTGAGGTGATTCATGAATATATAGAAGTGAAAGATGTTAAAACTTTGTATTGGAAAGCCATAAAACATATGGTTCTCTCCTTTCCATTTGATAAGTGTGCTGAAACTTTCCATGAGCTTTTGAAGTATTTATGCAATTGGTTTCAACAAAAAAAAAAGACAAAAACAAAACAAAAACCCCAAATGCCCCCTAAAACAAACCAAAACCAAAAAGCAAACCAAACAAACCCCAAGAGACAAGTTATGACAGAACATAACTTCCTGTTGACCAGCAAGACTTCATTTACTAACTGGGTGGTTTTAGTACCATAATGATTTACAAATTGTCCTATATCCACTGGGAGGCACTTCCCTGCTTTCTGTTTAGGAAGTGATGGATTGTAATTTGTAGGCAAACAGTTATGCATGGAAAGAGGAAAAGAAAGCATTTCCTGGAGTCTGGCAGTGGTAATTCCTAATACAGCACATAATTTATATTCTGGATGCTCATTTTGTTGGGATGTTAGGGTAGGGATTATGCTGAAGTCTTAAAATTTTTCATTTTTATGTGTGGCCTCAAGTGAAAAGGAGCTATATAAAATTGAAAAAAATTAAGTATCTAATGCTAAAACCAATCTACTGACTGTGTGTTTCTGAAGGAATTCTTTCTAATCAGAATAGAACTACAGTACTTTTTGGGTTCAGCTTAGAAGAAAAACTTCTTGCACTTTCAAAATTAACTTTATTTAATGTTTCTTATAGCTTCATAAAGAAGCAAGAGGTAAGGTATTGATCATAACTGGAAATTACAGAATCACGGGATTGTTAAGGTTGGAATGGACCTCATATACTGTTCTGTCCTTTCTTTGTACCATATCTGTGATTTCTGTCCTTTTGTAGTATTTACACTTTTTGTCTTTAACCTTGAAGGATGACGCTACAAATTACAGGGGCCTGTGATTAATTTTGAATTTTCATTTCCAAATTAAAAAGATTAAGGAATGGATAAAGCACCAAGGAGGAGGTGGGGAAGGAAGTATTCTGGAGAAGCTGTGTAGGTTGGGAGGTGGCACATTAAACGTGTAATAAGGAATGCTGGCTTTGCTCCATGATGTTCTTCATAGGCATTCAGTAGTCTCTGACAGAACAATGTAATACAGATTTGGAGGTTAGTATGGTGAAGAAAATGTGAAAATGGAGCTGGAAATAGAATCTGAGAAGTAAGGCATTGAACTGTAGTGAGAGATGTCAGCATTTTCTTACCAGATGACACGAGATTTGTGAATACTTTGACTTTTTGTAATTATTGCAGCTCTGCAGGTTGTATTATCAGTGGTGAAAAGCTCTTGTTTAGACAGCTGTTCATAATGTGGCCAGTGCCAATGTGATGGCAGTGCTGTAAAAATATTATCCGTCTTACTTTGCCTATCTGGAAACAAGGAAGGGGACCAAGTTTTCATTGTCTATTTATAGCTGCATTTGAATAGCAGGCTGTAGGATAGGTACTGGTCAGCAGTCATTTTCACTTCCCACTTGCCAACTCAGGAGCTGAAAACATTGAATAAAAGCATGTGAAGTGTTGAGATTTGTTATACTGGCTCTTGCCATTCCTTGGCTCTGTAGTAGTATGTGTAAATCCAGTGTAATTGAAGACAGAAATGATACACAATAGCCTGAAGTTTTTATTTTACTAAACTTTTTAAAACTTTAGTAAAAGTTTCTTCAGTACTAAAAGTACTGAAGAAAATTAGAAACAAGCTTGACTACTGTGTTCTGACTTTTATCTTCTGTGCTTAAAAAAAAAACCACAAGAGATTAATAGCCACAAACCCAAGCCTGTGATCAGTGGGTTGGACATGTAGTGTGAAGGGTTTACAATAATCCTTTATTTTATGTTTGAAATATTTCATTAGGCTTTGAGGAAAGAGCATTCAAAGTGTATTTCTTCTGTCCAGTTGAAGGAAGTAATATTCTCTTACATTGATTTTTGCTTGGCCATTTACAGAGGTATTTTGAGCATAAACACAAATTATTAAAATTTTTTTAGATTCTTCTATTCATGGATGCCAAGACCTATACTGTGACAACAATACAAACAAAGTAATCACTAGCTCCCTTGGGGACAGATAATCAAAGGCTGCTTCTGAAAACCAAAGACTGTTTGTGTATTTGGTGGTCATACACCGTTTGTCGCGGTAGAATCACTTCATATTTCTTTTCTCACCACTGTTTTAGGATGCTTTTTAAAGAAAGCCGAAGTGTTCACAATCACCTCACTTCTGCTCCGTGAGTATAATAGTGACAACTTGCTAAGATCTTTAGGTTGTGCATAGCATCTTTTCTCGTCTTCCTGCTACCTGTTTTGGACAGAGGGAAGGAAAGGGAGGTACTTTGGGATTTGTTTGAAGAAACTTACAGTGACGTTTATAATCTTTTTTTAATGCTTTAATTTAGGCATAGAACTGTAATGTTCTTGTGGCATATTTTAACTCACTTGTGAAGTGGCTAGATAACTCCAGGGGATATTAATTCTTGAATTAATACCTTTTACTCAAAGCATTACACACTGCCTAAATTTTGACATTCAGCATATTAAACTGAACTCAGACTGCAGTACTTCCTGCTTTTTTCTTTTCCTCATAAATATCTCTAATCACAGAAGTCTGTGTATCTTAGTGGGATTTTATCTTTTTCATTTTCAGACAACATGGTGTGCCACTTAGGAGCTGTCCACATTCAGTCAGAATTCAAATAAATTATTATGACTTTGAATGACACCCCAATTGCAACTTTTGTGATAAATATGATTAACACAGGATATTTTTCTACATAACAGCAAAAACTGAGTCATGGTCCACCTACATAAAGTCTTTTTTTAACCAGGCTTATTTCTAGTTGCTTAGGAAAGGATCAAAAGTTGACTATAAGCTGTAAATCTGTTGACTGCCCTTGGAGAAATAAAGTGTGAAATGCTGAACCTCTAAGTTGAAGGGCAGTAACTAATAATCCTTAATGCTGTGCTTACTTGTATAACTGCAATTCATGTACATTGCAAAAGAAAATCTGACAGTTTACTAAATGACTTCTTGCAACAAACAAGTTAGGTACAGCTGTCTTAAGAGCTGATAAGCAAGAAACCACTTTTATGGGGGGAAGAAGCAACTGGTTTTATCTGGTTTGAAATAAATAAGATAGGAAGCATCCTCTTCAGGGATAAAAATGTCAGCATAAGAAGTGAAATTATATTAGTACTTTAAAAGACTTCAGTGTAGACAAAGCTCTGCTAAGTAGACAAAGTTGTAATATTAAGAGGCTGAAATTAATTGATATTTTGAAGTTCCTCTAAATCAGAAAAATAAAAACAGTTCTCTGGATATATCCTGATCTATATGTCAGGTTATATCAGCAATTCAGTTGATTTTGCAACTAATTTACATAGAGATACATGACCAGAAAATGAATTGATAGCATGCTATTTTTCTTTCCCCCTGTATTTTAAACCATTTTTCATTTCAAGGATGTTTTATTATTAAAGCTGGACTCCTGTAGTCATCATTCTAGTTTATTTGGATATAATCAGGGTAACACTTTAAGAGGAAAATGGCTTGCCTTTTTTTGGTCTTCTGATGCACATTTATCCCTTCTGTTTTAGGGCAAAGAAGAAGGTGATTCCGGCCACTAAACCCAAAGTGAAGGTAAAAGCCTATTAAGGTATCTGAATATTCACTTAGTGGTCCAGTATGACCATTTGATAGAACCTGCCTCTGGTCCTGAAAAATTCTTGCAGAAAGTTTCTGTCAGGCAATGCTTATTGATTTGGTGGTCCATTACTTTAAAGAATGTAGTACAAAATACTTCTGTATAGTTTTGTCACTTTAATCTGTATTAGTTTTTTGAAAATTGACTATGAAGAGGTACTAGTTCCAGTGAAGTTTCACATCTTTGAATGTGTGCTTTGTGTGTTTTCAGTTTGTGTTAAACTTGGCAACACTGGAAAACAGTGTGGTTGGAAGTATAGAGGTCCTCATTTGACATGACCAGGTGTTGTCTTAATTCAGTAGCAGTTTTATTAAGTGGTCAGATTAGCTACCCTATTCTTCCCAGTACTGATTGTTCTTCACTGTGTGGGACACTTTGTTACGTGGAGCAACAACACTAGATTTTTAAATACAAATATTGAATTAGCACACAGGGTTCCTAGATATCATAATAAGATATCATTTCATATCTTAATATGAACATTTCAATAGTAGATCTTTGGTTTGTCTGAATTTACAGAGTAAAAGTATTACACTAAAGACAACTTTGAATCTATTCCAGAAAGACTATTAAACCTGACTTTTCCTATCCCTTCATTTTCAGGACTCCAGTCCAAAAAAAGAACAGAAAACCTGTATGTCTTCAGTCAATTCAAGTTGTGCTACTGTATTGGGTTCCAGTGCAGCTGTCTGCACCCCAGCCAGCTCTAGCTGCACAGCAGCTCCAGAGACCATCTGCTTGGATGACTCACTGGATGAGGACCTCTCTTTCCACCCACCCTCACTGGACTCTATTTCTGATGCTCTGGCAGTTATCAATAATGGTGCCAAGGGATCACCTCTTGGGTCCACCATAGACACACCAACATCCAGACCTCGCCCTGGGCTGAGAGAAGAGAAACTAGCAAGTATTATGAGTAAATTGCCTCTGGCAACTTCAAAGAAAGTAGAGCCCACTCAAACATCCCATTCATCAAGTCTTATTGCTGGTCACACAGGGCCAGTACCAAAGAAACCCCAGGACTTAGTTCACACTGGTATCTCTTCAGGCCTTATTGCTGGATCTTCAATTCAAAATCCCAAGGTTTCCTTAGAGCCTCTGCCAGCCAAACTACTTCAGCAAGGACTACAGAGGTCAAGTCAGATCCAAGCTGCTTCCTCCTCTTCTCAGACTCATGTTTCTTCCTCTAAGACTCAAGCAGCTATTTCCACCTCCTCTCAAAGAACCAAGGATGCTAATATCTTGGTATCATCTGCTGAGGCTCAAGGTGGTACTTCCTCAACATCACAAGTGACAAAGGTGCACCAGCATTCAGCTGTACAGCAGAAATACGTATCTCCTTTACAAGCAACTATTAGTAAATCACAGACCAATCCTGTGGTGAAATTGAGTAGTAATCCCAAACTGTCTTGCTCATCACCAGTCATCAAGGCTCAAGATAAGTCTGTAGTATATCGCCTGCCTTTGTCTAATCCCTCCTCCGGAAGTGGCTCTCAAGTGTCTCACCCACTGGTTTCTCGGACAACATCCAGCACCTCTACCTCTAGTAACTATTTAGCCAAGGCTATGGTGTCACAAGTTTCTTCCCAGGGTTTCAAGCCTCCCTTCTCCATGGCTGCCTCTCCCAAACCTGCTGCCTCTCCCAAGCCCACTTCATCTAAACCCTCTGTGACACCCAAGCCCAATGCATCACCTAAATTTTCATCCAAGCCCACCTCATCCCCCAGGCCTGCAACAACACCCAGTTCTTCCAGTTCAAGTGCACTAGTTTCCCAGAGTAGTCACTCCAGCAACAACCCCCTTCATAAACAGACCAGTGGTGTAAATATCAGCAGGCAGTCTCCCACAGTGAATTTGCTGTCCTCTAATCGCACCTCAGGCCTTCAGCCTGCAAAGAACCCTCAGGCTTCTTCAAAATTGCCCAACTCTTCTCCTTCTGGAACTGTTGGTAAAAATAATTTGGGTGGAGTTGGAATGAATGTACCTGCCAGCAGAGGCAGTAACCTTAACTCAAGTGGAGCTAGTAGGACTAGTCTGTCTGGGGGAGCAGGAAGTGGAACACAGGGTGCTACTAAACAATTGTCAACTCCACACAGACCATCTTCTGCCTCAGGGTCTCCAGTTGTAGCAGCCAGCGTGCAGGTATGCATCTAACGAGTTTACATTTGAGCCTTACATTAATATTTATCATATTTATTTTGTAAACATTCTTAATATATTTTATCTTGGTTTGGAAATACCATAAATTCAATTTTTTACTTTTCTAAGCATAATGCTGATACTGATGAAACTATTTCACGCTAAAGAATACGTATTTCCAGCTGATGTGAAATGCAGGGATCAGTGTGGAACAAATCCTCACTGTAAACTGTTGATTGGTCTGTACTGTGGGACAGAATTTGCTTTTTTTTCTTTTAAGGGTATTAGGAAAGGTAAGCTTTGTGTGACCATATTTTGAGGGGACGTGGTATTTTCTTGCATTATGGGATTTGTGTATTCTTGCATATTTACATATTTGTAATGATGGTGGTCATGTAAAAGTATCTTGGTACATTTGTTGTCAGGCTGCATGATTAACCTCAAAACTAGAGTCCAGTTGCTTGTGGTTGAGTGTAATTCAAGACTTGTAATTATAATTAACACTTGCAGGGGCTTTTCTTTTGTATTTGTGACTGTATTTTATTTTGTAGGATCTAGTCAAACTGAATGAGACGCCTCATTAATGTATAAATACCCTAGAAATTGAAAGCTTATACTATCACTAGAGATAAGACAAATCAGACAAAACAAATATTTTGAAAATACTGTTGTTCTAAAACATACAAACCTATTATTTATCCAGAAGACAACCTGCTTTCCCAAGTTGTGTTGTTCTTACTGGCAATGCTTAGTTACTGAGATGATTTGATGTTTTCCTCTCTTTATTGCTCTCTATGCTGAAGTCATCAGTACTTAAGAAAATAGTATTGCTGTAAATTATATTCTTGGTGTACAGCAAATGTAAAGCTCTTGTTATTCTGAACAGTGCACAATGCTGTTGCATGCGAGTGGTGTATACTCAACTTCTAGCAATTAGTTTGCCATCAAATTCTTCTTAATGCAGTTGAATAACAGGAGGAAGATGATTTTTACAAGACACTTCTATGGTCTTTCATCCTACTGTACTGAAACAGTCAGCAATAAAAGTTTGCCAGGCTCTGACACAGCATTCACTTACTCTGGGTGCTTTGAATGGAAAAAAAATCCCCAACCTGTGTGCTGTGTAAGGTCCACTGAGGTACCACACAGGGTCTGGAGAAGAGCTGAACCAAGTACAGTGCAGTTTGAGTGCACTGGAAGGTGCCTGGAGGAGACAAAAAGGGCTACAGTGAATGGACTAGGAAGAGAGTTGTTTCTTCCTGGTGCAGTCCACAGAATCCAGTGGATACAATTGCTGTGATGTAGAAGAAAACATGAAATGGGTGTGCTAGTGCTTAAAGATGATGGACAAGGGAAGTAAGCAGTCTTGTGTTGGATGGTGAGATGAATTCTGGCAAACCCTCCTGTAGTTAAAGGCAAGTAATTTTTTTTTTTTTAGAAAAACTGATCACCTGAGTAATGAAATGCATTTTGGGCACAGTCCTGCTGGAGAGCTCTGAAGTGTGGGGGTGTGTGGTGAATAATCAAGTAACATGAGTCCATACTATAAACAGCAGAATAAGGTGTGTTGGTATAAAGGGATAAATCAGCTAGAGGTACTGTGCAGCATATGGTATCACTAAAATAATTACTGAGACCTTCCACGTGGGTTTTTTTGACACTTCAGAAATTACTTTGATAACCTAAAAATGGTTCAGAAGAATGGTGCAAAGAAGATAAACCATGGAATAAGGCTGCAACTGCCATGCACTGTGTAGCTTAGTCAGTGGAGTACGTTCAAGAAGAGATTAGAATTAAATTACCTCCCAGTTCAAGTACACTAAAGGGGAAGAGATTTGTGATCACAAAGGGTTTTATTTAGCTATAAAAGTCTAATGGCTGGCTGCTGAACCTACATCAGTTCCAGACTAGTTGTTAGGTACAATGTACTAAGAACTTATGTCAAGTTTTAAGAGGAGTAACTAAGACAGAAAGTGAATCTCCTTTTCTTTAAGGCCTTAGGGATTTAATTCCTATTTGAGATGCTATTAGAAGATGAGAATGGTACCTGAGTTGTTCATTATAATATTCTGGTCTGCCTACATTAAAGATCAAACCAGATGATTTTATGTGATAATAAAGGTGTTCTTAACTAGGAAGCTTCCAAGAAGTGTCTCCCTCCTTTCTACTTCTGATTGACACAGTTATTTACTGGAATATAAGTTTACACCTGCTGAAGCATCACAGAAAGTTACACCTTAAGGACACAAAGCCAAAGAGTACATGTGTGATTTCCTTAAAAAGCTCTATCTACCATCAGTACTCTTGAGCAGAATCTGGCTTAGACTTCTAAGGATCTTAATGACTCAGATCTACATGACCAGGATAAGCCCTTTTATGAACTATTGTACATGAGTTAAATAGAAACATCTGAACTGCAGCTCCTTTAGGGCATGCTCTGTAGCTCTTTTCTTCACTGTCCTCTCTCCTCCCAACAATGTGTTGATAGTTTCCTTTTTTTTTTTCCCTACTTCTGGGATAGAGTATGTTGTAGAAGTTGGCATCTTTAAGATGAGCAATACAAACGCTTGTTGGGAACATCACATGTAGGTAAATGCGCTTTACAGGGTCACTGTTTTAAAATACTGTGTTTTCTCCTAAGAAGCAACTGTCCTTTCTTTAGCTGCTTTCATCAGAACATCTTAAGACCAATACTGGTAATAAAAACTTTATCCATGCTAGGAGATTCATCACTTTGCTTTTTCTGTAAGTTGTTATTACAGAACTCAGTGAAATGTCATTTTCTTTTGAAGCTCGTGTGTTCATTAAAATGATTCTAAGTTTTGGGTTTAGTTGAGGCTTACTTGTAAAAATGCACAGATTCAAAGTCCTGTTCCGTCTGAGTGTTTTTAATTCAAATAGCTACAATATCGGAGTTGGAGTCTGATTCAAAGTGCTTTCTATACTAACTGTTTTGTAGTAAATTATTAGAGAATGGAACATTAGCATAATAAGTTACTATATACGTAGTGAAGGAAAGATTGTTAAACAAGGAGCTGGTCTAATGTTAGAGGAATTAAAGTGATTTGGGAACTGTTGTAGCTAAAATGTTCTGGCTAATCTTGCGTTTTTATTTTAAAACTATGGTGAATCTAACTTCATTTTGGCATATTTAGAATGGAGACATTATCTTCCTTTGCCTTTTCCTCTGACATGTGCATACACACCTCTACATATGCATTTTGCTTCTTAAGTTTGGGAATTTTTACATCTGAATCTTAATTTTCGGAATTCATTGTTTCTCTGCGACCTTTTTTGAAATAATGTTCTGTTAAGACCCAGATTTGGAAAGGGAAGAGGTGTAATACTGTACTTCTAAAGAGCTTCAGATCTCCATTGGATAATTTCGTATTATGAATCTAATAGAAGATATTGCACTACATTGTGACTGTAGACCCAGTGCATAATTAGAAAGGAGATCAAGGAAATTACCTGTAAGGCTGATGAGAAAAACATGATAGATGAACCATACTCTCGTGTCTGAATCTGATATATAATTGTGCTTGCTTAGCAAATGAACCCTGGGAAGACCTCCTAGGTGGATAAGTGAATATTTCTTAATAGTTTAATACACTTCTCAACAGAGCAATACTTAACAGGGAATAGTTGATTTTTATACCCTTAAAGAATACAATTCAAACCTTTAAAAATCTTGAAGTACTGTTGTTGTTTTTTTTTTTTTTGTATAGTCAACAGCAGGAGCATCGTTACTGGCTAACGCCTCACCTCTGACTCTCATGGCATCACCCCTGTCTGTAACCAGTCAGAACGTGACGTCTGCACCGTTAACTCCTTTTGGGATGCTGGGTGGCCTTGTTCCTGTGACTGTGCCCTTCCAGTTTCCCTTGGAGCTGCTTGGCTTTGGGACGGACACAGCTGGAGCGACAACCACCTCGGGATCTACCTCAGCGGCTTTCCACCACAGCCTAACTCAGAGTGAGTGGAATTATCACACCGGGCTATAAGGAAAGATGCATCCTTAAAATGGAAATTGAGTAGGGAAGCAATGAAGTTCTGAGACACTCAAATTTGGTTCATGAAAATACATACAGGAGAGTAAATGCGATTCCTTCACTGGTAAAAACTTCCCTTATATAATTACCTAAATGTTATAAATCACCTTTGAAAAGCTTAACTTCATTGTTGTATTCACAGTGTATGTTTAGTTTTGAACGTACTTTTTTGGGGTTAACTCAATACCTTACCTTTAGAAAGGAGTATCGTTTTAAAGTCTCTAAATGACACAATTCAGAGACTTAATACGGTGATTCCTAAAAATAGCCTTAACTCAATAATCTCAGATATCAAACAGCTCTCTTATGAAGAGCTATCAACCACGATGGCATTTACTTTTTCTAAATGCTTATAAAGAAGCTGTTTATGTTCTTAACCCATATAAATTTTTGGTCTTTCTGTCAAACAAAATGGTATAAAGATTGCATCCCAGTAGCAAGGCATGGTCCTTGCTCTGACTTTTGACTAATTATATCTGAATAGGTTTGTCTCTGTTGACTTATTCCAGCCATCAGAATGTTATCAGGTATTTATTTTTTTGTTGTGGAGATTAGCCTGCTACTATAGCTACACTATAAAACCAAAACTTACTTCACAGAGACTGCCTCTTTCCTCAAGATTTATTTTTTGTCTTTACTCTCCTTTCCCTGACCCCCCCCCAGACTTACTGAAGGGTTTACAGCCAGGTGCTCAGCATGCAGCAACACTGTCTCACTCACCTCTGCCTGCTCACTTGCAGCAAGCTTACACAGGTAAAGACATGATATATTTCTTATTACTTATTTTTAACTTATTTTAACTTAAAAGTCAGATTTCTGCCCTAGACTGAAGTGAAATGTACACCAGTACTTAGAGGACACACAACATAGGGACAAATTTTAGTAGCAGCAGGCAGTACTTACTCTGTTGTAGCAGTATTTTTGAAACCTGAATGATTTTTTTTTTCCCCTACTTCTCTTCAATGTCGGGAACAAAAAAATTTCAAAAATTCCAGTATTTTATTGTAGCAGTTCTAGAAACTGAAGTATGCAAATTCAACTAGTGAGGGGAAAAGGAATAATACTTACTGGACACTAACATGATTGTTTATAGGCTGCATAAAGTGTTTTTCCACTAAAATTTTTTTTTCCCCTTTGAAGGAGAAACTGACCTTCCAGCTAAAAGCTTTTTCCATGTTTCTTATAAGAGTATATTCACATGTGAATGGTGGGATGGTTTCTTAATGGAGTATCTGCTTTCCTTAGGAATTTTATGCTTGATAAGAGCTGCATATTTTGATTGAGAAGAGAAACTTGAAATAGAACACTTTATTTTTCTGTTTGTAAGGCTTAGAGCTGGAAAACTTTCAGAAAGCTTTAGAAGGTGCAGTTTAGAGTTTACACCTTTCTTTGCACCTGTAGTGTGTTTTCTGAGGGCCAGGAGAAGGAATGGGAAGGGTGGCAGTGGCTTGGTGGGCATTCTTCATTTGAGAGTTCTCAGAACCAAAAAATTAGGCAGTGTTTTGGTATGAAGCTTGATATATCAGGTTTCAACAACGCTATTTCTAATAAATGAACTACAGAAAAGATGCAAAGTCTTCCACTCGGTAAAGAAAATGTACTTTCTGGTGGTGCTAAAGCTGAACCTGCCAAATTCCTGTCTCTCCTGCTGTAAGTTATGAAAACAAAAGTTTGCTCATGCTTTTATTCTTCCCTTTATGTTTCTGTCTCCCAGCTACAGATGGAGGCCAAAGTAAAGGGGACACTAAGTTACAGCGGAAAAACCAGTGACTTCTGGACAAGCAAGGGAGCTGAAGCAGTTCTGGTTGGCTGACAGAATCTGCCCAGTTGGGAAAGTGCTTATTGTCACAGGGCTGCTGTTTCTGTCGATGTTTACATATTCTGATCCTAAGCACTGTGGTGAGAGGAAGAAGAAAAATAAAACAATACTTGATCAAAGAGAGAAGGAAAAGGAGGACTGGTCCTCCTGGTCATGCAGACTGGTCATAGTTTGATATTGCCTAAAGAAACCACCTTTTTTATCTGCTCTGATTGGCTCTTAAAAGAAATTGATCGTCAAACCCACAGCAGCACCAATATTTTGTTTCTGGGTGAAGTCCAATGAAAAGTGGAAATGGTGAAAGGAGCTAGAAGAGGTTTCTCCATTCATTGCGTAAGGTGGAATCATCCACTTCATTAGTGCCCAAAGTGCCCAGTGTAAGGTTGTGTAGGTCCTGAGTGTACTATACGGTTGTGGACCAAAGGTTATGTAGAATAGAGATGGTGCTGGGATACTTTGAATTACAATTAAACCGTTAGACAAAAGCAGTTGCTGATAATGGGCATTTTTCCAGCTTTAGAAGGCTGTTTGGCTTTAGGGAGCCTACAGATGTATGCAGTCTCATTAGAGAATTGTCTTCAAAAACAGATCTCCTGGTACATCAAGATGTGAGACACAGACTGTTTGATTTATTTTCAGGGTTTTTTTAGTACAAAAGTTCTTATTTAAGGGAGGAAGGGGATGGAAAATATTTCATTTACATGAAAAAGAAACCCACATTTTATTGGTCAGACTAGCATTTCTTTCCCACATTCATTTTAAACGCTAATGTTTCACTATTTCCATTTGTTAAACTTTCTTTTACCTATGTCTTGTGCTTATTTGCTACTGAAAAGATACTCTATTCATGTCTTTCATAAACCACAACCAGTTCTTTTCTCATTCTCAGTCTTCATCTTTTATCTAACTCCCCCCAGAAGCCATGCATTATATTGGTTTGCTAGTTAAAGAAAGCTGATTGTGACCTATTCCAGAGTCAGGTTAAAACTGCTTCAGGCATTAGCCAAAGAGGAGTCGTTCAGAAGCGACCAGAGGTGCCTTCTCTTCTGGGGGCTGAATGGGTTGTCTCCAGCATTTCTAGCCCCTGCTGGCCTGGAGAGTTTGACCTGAACTCTTTCTTACATGGTAGCACAAGACTGCAGAGCTGGCTTTGTTGCTTTTTTTTTTTCTCTTTGACAGCAATACATCAACCAGTTCACATGTAAGATTAGGAAGCATCCAGCACATGTTGCACTTTTGACACTAGGACAGAACTTCGCTGTTGAGTCCCTTGTGCTGTCAGATAAAAGGTGAGAATGGCAGAAGCTAAAATAACTCATAGAGGAAAGGAGCAAATAAACCAGTATGATGCCCTTCTCCTTCAACCCTGAAACATTCCCTTGACCAGAGATGCTGAAATTCTTAGTAAGTAGTTTTTCTGGTAGTTTGACTTGAGATTCAACCAGACACTACTGGTTATGTCACACCTTTTAGAGAGACTTTGACCCCTGAATAATGACTCTTCAATGTTTTTTGCTAGATTACTTAGAGGTTGCAGCTTTCTTTTACATGTGATTTATTTTTCTTAGATCAGACAACAGTTTCTTTTCTATTTAGAGCTCATTTTAATTTTATATAAATATATATACATAAATTTAAAATAATATATATTGTGTATTTAGTATAAAAATGTTGGGTTGAGCTCAGCAATAAATGTTTTTGCACAACACTTCTGTGAAAGACAGATTGAATTAAGATGCATTTGCTCATTAATTTCACTCCACAGCATTTGCCAATTAAATGCTTTTTAGCTGGCGTTAATGTTTTGTATGTAGTGTGTTGATCAGATAAGCTTGCGTCTCCATTGAGGTTATTTAAGAGTTGAAACACACACAGCTATGTAGACCCTGGCATTCTTAATACTGCACAAATTCTGTCAAAATACCGTAAACTATTTAGAGTGCAAGCTTCATCTGATATTTTTTTCTTTTCTCCAGGAAGGGTTGAAGGAAGCCAACTTTTTTTTTTGAGGCCCAACAGTTCTGGCAGGATGTTAATTCTCTGAACTGTGTCAAACTGAGAATTTTAACAATGCATGTAGTTGAGGGAGTTGCGGCAGTGAGGCATCTGGCAGCAATATATTTAAAGGACCCTGTCCTAAGAGAGTTCTACCTCTTCTGTGTTTTCCTCATCAAGGCATCTCATTCAAGTTGTCATCTTTCGTCTTCATACTTACTGAAATTTTAGACTGGGAGACTTGGAGCCCTTTATAACTACAGCACAAATTCCCTTTCAACATTCTTTTCTTCCTGGAAGTATGCTTCATCCTCAGTTGAAGAGTATCCTCTCTAAATCTCCAGGGTAGGAGTAGTCCTGCCTCTGTATCCTATTGAGCTTCTCAGTCTTGGGAAACAAGTGAACTAATATTTATTGTGGAAATAGATCCTAGGGTGATGAAAATAAAGATGACCATACATTGTTTGTGACATCAGTTCAAACAACCCCTCCAGCAGGTAACTGTTTTCAGTCATTACGCTCCTGTCAGTCATTATGCTCCTGAGTGTCTTTTCAATGAACAACACTGGGAATGTGGACCCTTTACTTGCTGTTTCCTATTCTCCCTGGTTAAATCTAGCAAGGCCAAATCAAAGGAAATAATAGGGTGGTTCCCAGGGACCTTTGCAGGTAGCATAGACAGGATGGGAAAGATTACTGCAATGTCCAAGTGCAAAATTAGGTTAATGTTTTACTATTTTCTGCACAGCAGCTCTTCTGGAAACATTCCCCCTCCCCCCCCCCACCCCCAAGTTTTTACTACTTTTTAAGGGCCTTTGTTAATAAATAAACTGTAGTTGTACATACTAAATAAACCCTCAGTATTCACAAGCAATAAGAAAGCCAAGTAGAGCTGTCTTTTCCAGGCAGCAGGGCTGAACTTGGTTTGGGGACGGTATATGAGCTAATGTGTCAAGCTCTCTGAAAGCCCCAAACAAATGCAAGCAATAACTTCTAACATAGATTTTAGATGTTGAAATTGTCTGGGTAGTACTCTCTGCTACATGATCCAAAGTCCCAAAACCCATGGTAGCTATTGTAAATCATTAGAGACACTTGCAAAGAAAGAAGGCAGGCTAGATGAAAAACAGGCTGCAAAGTTTCCTGATACCTTGGACAATAACTGCAGTGTTCTCCCATTCCAAGATACAAATGGCCTAAGTCACTTTGTCCAGCCTTCTCTGTTGATTTGAGAAACATGTCTAAATACTGATTGACTGAGTCACAAGTGCGGATGCTGTGGGTTTCACATCTGTTTTCTGCTAATCAGAAGTAACTTTTAATTACTTGGGTTCTGCTTCGTGTTTGAATCTGATCAAAGTTGTCTGATGCACAGATTTAGGGGTGGTACAGGTCCTAAAAGCCTGTTCCTTCCTGCAGTCCCATCACCTGACCCTTCCTCCACACTCCTTCTCCACTTGGTGCAAGACCCTTGAGGACATGAAAACAGAGAAATCTGCAACTCTCCCAAGCTGCCATCAGTTGTGCGAACCAGTAACCCTCTGGGAGTCACCTTGGACTCCAACTAACTTTATCACATTTGCTGCTACATTCGTAAAATGAACTTTTGGCTGTATTTATTAGCAGATTTTAATCTAGTTTACAGGGGTTTTTTTGTTTTCTTTTGATTAGTTTTTGCCCACAGTTGGATTAGAAGCATTCGGGTGTTTGGGTTGATGGGGTTTTTTTGATTTTTTTGTTTGTTTTTGAGTGAATTGGTGAAAGCACAGTAGTCCCTCTTCTGCTTTTGTTCTGGATTTTTTTGAAGATGGCATTGCAGGGAAAACCTACAGCCAAGCCAAACTGTGGAAGGCTTCCTCCCACATCTAACTTTCATCTTTTGCTGAACTGGGGGGAAAATCGTTAAAGGGACACTTGGGTTTTTGTTTGGGCTTGTTTGTTGTTTTGTTTTTGGTTTTCATAAAATGAACCAGAAGGTTAAAGCATTAGGTAAACAACTGATTAATTAACAGTTTATGCAATTTTTATTTTAGAGAAATTTTTTAAAAGGTTGGTAGTCTTTGATTGGTCCAAGCTCTGGTGAAATGGCTGTTACCCTTCATGACTTACTTGATTCAGGCCTTTGTCCTTTGTTTAAGTGCCTTTTTTTTTAGTTTTATTTACCTTCCCTCTTTAAACTTTTCTCAGAGATCCTGAAGTGCTGGAAAGCATTTTGGAGGAAAATCTTAAGCTTGCCAAGATGGCTTTATGCTGTTATACTATTTTTTTCCCCTTTTGTAAAGAAAAAAACAAAACCAAGTGTGTAATGTGTGTAACTTCATAGCTGCTGTACTATGGCATTGGTTCTGTGTGCTTGTGCATTCTCTCTCACACGCACACGTGCACACACACATACAAGCAATATTCCTGAAACCTGTTCATCCCTCTCCATTCTCCTACTCTGTTAAATGCTACTTAAAGGTTGAACGTTTGTGCGAAGACGGCAGTACAATAAAAGAGTGTGTGCCTGAGTGTGCGTAAATGGGCATGAGAGAAAGGAAGTGGCTAACGGGAATGAAACTTCTTGCATTTTTCTCTGAAGGTTTTGAATGTGTTTCTTAATTAGGTCATGAGTAAAACATTATGGGCCCTGTTTGGCAACCGTATTAATTACTGAACTGCTTCACGCAATCACTGAGTCTGAGGCAGAGATGTGTGGCTGACAGACCCAAGGAGATGGGGATAAAGTTAAAATAGCAGCTTGCAACATCTTTGAATTGATACTAACTGCAAGGAGTCGTGTGTGCAGCTTGATACCAGTTACTGCAAAGATTCTCATATGTACCAAAGTTGTCACTTTCCACCATGTTACTTTCCATGTAAGAAGGAATTTGGTAAAACCTGCAAGAGTGCAGCTGCTAATTGAATTTAAAGCTAGCTATGCTTCACATGCTGCCTAAGTCACTCACCATTACATACTTTTCTAGTTGTATTTCTTCTCAATTTGTTAAGATTTCATTAATGGTTTCTTCTTTTACTACAATGAACAGTAAGTTCATGTGTTCTTAGCTGCAGATAAACCCTCGTAATAGTATCTGTGCTTGTTTCCTTGTTCTCAGACAAAATTAGCTATCTGCAGTAGATGATCTAGTGATTTTAACAGCTTTGTGCCGAAGATCTATCTAACTTACGATTATTATAAACACGAATACCTGAAATTAACAATTCACTTGTGGACCAAGTGCTAAACTTAAGGTAGCGTGCGTATGCATCACTTGCCTGTTCTAGTTCTGTGATGTGCTTCCCCTAGGGAAGATCTGATTTTGAGTTGCAATATGAAAAGGAAGCATTTATTTTACAGAGTGGGAATGGGATGAGAAGTCCTTCATGGGTGGAGAACCAGCATGGAAAACAGAAAATATGGTACCAAATATGTTCCTGTGGCAGAGAATAGCCTAACTTAGTTCTTGGCTTGTCCTCATATTTTTGAGTAAACCTGTTACGTAAACTAGGCCATAAGTGAGTTTCTCCTACCAATCTAATGGTGCTAGTCAAAGACAGGACTATTGCTGGTAGCTCAGTCAGTTGGAGTGGTAGCTGAAGGTGCTTCTTAATCTGTTTTAGGTGCATCAGTGAAGTTACTTCAGTGAAGTTTACCACATTTACCAATTATGTTCTTTAATTCATTTTGAACACACATGTTCTTCATCCTAGGCTGATCTGTGGGATGAGGAATCTACAGCTGGTGATGATGGCTGACTGTTGCAGTCTTTTAACAAATGCAGCTGTTGTAAAAATCTGTGTCTACTGCTTAAGAAATCACTGCCAAAATAAGCAGCCAGAAGTATGCTTACTGGGCCACTGGAAAGGTAACTGTTGTGTAAGGGAGTGCTTTGTGGAAACTTCTGGTGAGGCTTCATCATCCTTTTTCTATGACATGGTGATCCCTTGCTGCTGTAATAGCCTTTTGGGGCTGTAGAAAGCCCTGGTGCTGCTGTGTTATGCTGAGACATCAACATGGCCTGGAACTGGCCCAAAACTGGGGAAATAAAAGATTCCCTCCAACTGTTTTTGCACACTCATAAGTAAAACTGCTAATCTAGTCAGTAGTCAAGGATATAGGCCTGTATTTTGTAGCTGTTTCAGACAGCTGTAGTTCTACCCCAACCATCTCATTTTGTATCTAGAAGCGTATTTTGGTCTCTTCCATTGCTGTCATCTCCTGCTTAAACAATAACCATTAGCTACTAAGTTTTTCTTCATGGTGGAGTAATCCCAAGCAAGCAACGTACACTATGTTTGGCTCCTATCGTGCGCAATACTAAAAAGGATTTGGGGTTTTTTTTCTTTCTAGCAATGTGTGCAGATGTGTTTTATCAATAGATAGTCATATTTGCTACTGTCTAGTACCAAGAGAGAAAGAGTGGGAGAGAATCAATCAAAACCAGTCAGGAGATGCCACCATCATAGGCCAAATTGAGTTGGCGAGGCAGACAGAGCTTCATTGAGACTTAGCAGATTTCACCAGAGTGGGGAAAGAAACTTTCTTGTGTTCTCAGCTTTTTCCAGATAAAGCCTTAGTTTGATTAGTAGTCACTAATATCAACTATGCAGATAAGTATTTACGTGTTTCAGTGTTACATGCATTCCTTTCCCCAGCTACCCCTCTTAACACACTGAAGTTTTACCCAAAGAAAATGGAGTATTTTTGAATGTCTGTAATGCAGAACTTTTTTTGCTAATGTGAAAAAAAAAATTGTATTTTAAAAAAGAAACCCTTTCACTGGTGCAACATGTAGTGTCAAGTGTCATGAAGTTGCTTTGAGAGGGAAGCTAAAATTGCTTCTTGTGACAGGTTTTAGTCTGAGAGTTTTTTAGAATATCCAGCTCTCACAATTGGTTTAAGAAGGTGCAGCATGTTTTTTAATGTACAGATTGGATTTGGGAAGAAACCCGTGAGACATCCCAGGTTTCTTTGTTAATTAAATTAATTTCTCACTGAAATGAAGTTGCTTCTAAACAAGGGGAGTTACCAGCTAAATAAAAACTAAGTCACAATCCCCAGGTATTTCTCACTGGTCTTTTAGTCTTGTTGTATGTAACTACAAATAACAATTTAGCTCAGAGATGAGAACTGTAGTATGTGTTTTATTGCCGGTGATTCCATCATGTAGCAATTAGTACCATGTTCTTGCATAGTTATCAAGATCTGTACTGGAAATAGATGGAGAAATTTTATTTTTGGACTACTGTTAAAAAAAAAAAACACCAACAAAATTATCTACGACTTTTTACCCCCCAAAAGTCTACTGAGCAGTGCTATATTTTAGCAGTTAAACTAGTATCCTTGTTACGTGATTTGTCTCTTGTAGTCTTTTACTGAGGGTTAGAAGCATTTAATGAGTAATCCTTAAAAAGTTGCCATTCTCTAGCTTAGGGTCAGGTGTTTATAATACAAGGGCATCTGTGATGATAACTTCTGATGATACAAAATCTCTGTTCAGAATACTTCATTGGGGGAAAAAAACAGTGTGGGTACAAGTCCCTAAAGGCCTGCCTGATAAAAGAGGGAAAGAGGGTCAGTGAAGAAGAGTGCCCTGCACAGCTAATGGCAGTGGAGATCATCCCCTCAACAGCAGTTTGGCCTCCATATCCTTTGTTTGGTTTGGTGTCACTTTATATATATATATATATATATATATATTTTTTTTTTTTTTTTTTAGCAAGTTTGGATATAGCCAGTTTAATTCTATCTGACCTACTGTGATCCCCCAGACAATGAAGGGCTGAGAAACTGTTTTGCTACCTTTCACTGGGGAGGTTAGAACAAAAAGCTGGATGAGGGTTTTTTGTTGTTAACAAATGTTAAATCACAGCTAGAATTTTTCGCATTCCTTGGCTTCAAACAAAGGAGTGCACAGTTACTATGAGATGGTAAACCTCTTTGAGTTGGTGATTCCTTTGATGCTTTACTCAGTCCAGCATGAATTTGTACAAGATCACCTTCCTCCTTTTAACACTCGCGCATTCCGGATCATAGGGCTTAGCGATGGAGAGAGGATCCCAACAGCCTTGTGCTTATCTGATGAGCTCTCCAGGGAAACTGCCCCGTGAAATGCTCCCCTCTTGTGACAACAAGCCTGAGCAACCAAATGCAGCTACATTTGGGTGGTAAGCACCACTTTGATTTGGATTTTTTAGGGAGGTGTGTTCCAATAACTTCAAGGGATACTGTGTTTTAAATGTGTGGTTTCTTTCTTCTCTCCTTATAAAACTGGACCTGAACACAAGTTTTGAGTTGTTGGGGTTTGTTTTGGGGTTTTTTTTGTTGTTGTTGTTTTGGGGTTTTTTGGGTTTTTTTTGTTTTTTTTTTTTTTTTAATAATCTCAGGACCTGAAAGATTGTAGCATTTAGTGTGTCTTAAAAATGATGTACTGTACCAGCCATGGATTTTGTAAATACACCTGTCTCCCTTTTTTGTATTTTAATTTTTTAAAAGTGTGTAAGGCTCTTTGCCAGAGGAACTGGTGCCTGCTTTATCTCCATCCTGAACTGAAGCAGGAAAAGGAAGAAGCTGCTGCCTCAAAAGCCTGCGTCGGTTCCAAATGCGTATATTGTTCTGGTCAGTTTAATGGCTGTTAGTCTTTTGTTAGTTGGGAAGCCGGGTAGTTCCCTGCACATTCCCAGTTGTGGCTAGCAGAGCCCTGTCAGGGAGGCTAATTTTAACTCTCTTCTGTGTGACTACTTGATGTTTTCACTCCTTCCAGGTACTCAGGTTTGCTATCCCTGAGCAGTCCAATGCTTTCAGAGGTCAGGACTATTGGTCCTCTGTGAGAATAACTGGAGAGCATTTCATTTTACCAGTGCTCTGATCCAAACACAGTCACGGGGTTCGTATCCTGCGAACCTTGCAGGTAACGCTGTCTTCACCTGTTCCGGGAGGGGCTTGCCCTTTTCTGCTTTCCTGAAAGGAGCGCAAGCTTTTTTTTGGCAGCAGACTTTGCTCTGGGATCCACCCTTGCCGGCAGACCCCTGTTCTGCAGTAGGAGCCTTACTCAATTCGGCGTAGCTGTTCCCTGTCCCTGACTGCGACAGGCTTTTTCATGAGTGTACTTTTCTTTTTTTTATGTGTCACGTGTCTGTGCTGTATTAAATAAAGAGGAATGTACATATTAGCCCCGTGTCTGTGATTTCTCGCAAAAATAAAAATGGCAAAAGGCTTCACTTGAAGGGTTGGCCCTTCGGGCTGTTTGTCGCGTTTTTGTTTTGGGGGTGGGGGCATCCTTCAGGCAGGGCAACCACCCGGAAAAGGGTAACACTGTACAAGGACCAGCGTTTTGAAACCGCCAAAGGGTCGGTATGGAAGGAGCGTTTCCCTGCGTGACTATCGCGCTGTTCCGAGGCGCCACCTCACAACGCCATGGAAGCACCGCGCTCCCGCCTGGCTCCGGCTCCCGGGGGGCCGCGCGGCGGCTGCGCGGGGCGGTGCTGCCCAATCACCGGCTTCCGACGCGCTCCATACAAGGAAAGGGGGCGGGACAGCAGATAAGTAGGCACACGGAAACCTCTCTTACGCGACAGCCCCAGTGGCCTAATGGATAAGGCATTGGCCTCCTAAGCCAGGGATTGTGGGTTCGAGTCCCATCTGGGGTGGGTGTTTTTTTTCCCTGCACTCGCGCCGCGCCGCCTGTCCGGACTCCCGCGAGCCGCCGGCTGCCTCGGGACCGCAGCTCTTGGGCTTGTTGTTGGGCGTCCCCTTCTGGCTCGAGCAAGACCCGGAGCCCCTTTTAAACCCGAGGCCCCAGAAAGCCGCGGGGACGGGCCCGCGGTCCAACTCGTTTTCCCGCCGTATGACGCGCCTTTTGGAAGGCTCCCAGGGCTCCCGCTCCGTTACCACGGGCGGGCGGCGGGGCGGAGGGCCCAGGGCGAGGCGTGGGGCGGGCACGCCGCAGTCCCGCCGCTCGACCTCCGGCACTTGACCTGCGCCAATTGCAGTGGCGGGGAGGGCGGCACAGAGGAGGAGGCGATCGTGCACTCGGCGCTCGACTGCCCGCACTGGCGAGGCGCGGCGGCGGCGCTCGCTTGGCGGGCGCGTCCGCGCGCGGGTCGGAAATGGCGGCGCTGGGAGCCCCGCTGCGCACCCTGCGCGCGCTCCTGCGCGAGCTCCGCCACGCCGCCGGCCGCTCCTATCGCGACAGCCCCGCCTATCGCCACGTGGTCGCGGCCTTCCGCGCGCACCGGGTACCCGCGGGTTTCCCCTACCCATCCCTGCCCGGGCAGCCGCCGGGGCTCGGCGAGGCCTCGGGGCCGCCCTGACCGCCGCTCCCCGCAGGTGACCAGCGAGAAGCTGTGCCGGGCCCAGCAGGAGCTGCACTTCCAGGCCGCCACCTACCTGTGCCTGCTCCGCAGCGTCCGGGAACACGAGGCCCTGCACCGCGAGTACCACGGCAAGGGCGAGCGCTCGCCCCAGGAGGTCGCCGGACTGGTGGGCTTCAGACTGCCTCAGCAGCCGGGAGGGAAGGGCTGAGACGGGACTGCTGTGTTCAATGTTTATTCCTCAATAAATATCCTAGAGCTACTGGAATAGGCCGGGTTCTCTAACAGGTGACTTTTGTCAGTTTTAGGTTATGGTGTGAAAGCCGTAACTGGAAACCCCCTCTCCCTTTATCAGGCTTCCCAGACGCCCATACCGTCCTTCTCAATGTGTGTTGTGACTGGCACCCTCCACGGGTTGAGAGGTTGGTTGTAGTGGAGAAACATGTCAGCCTTCCCTGCTGAACTCCTTGTCCAAGGGGTTGGAGGGGTTCGTGGTTCCCCCACGTGATTTAAAAGCAGTAGGTGAGAGAATTTGTCTAGTGTTCACCGAAGCATTTTCCATCTATATTCTATGTGGAATTTCGTACTCTTCCAAGAACAAAGACCTCTTCTGTGGAGCATCTGTGGATTCTGGTGAGCACTGCAGTAGCACAAACCTCTTCCATCGTAAAGATTTTTTAGGGTTTTTTCCATGGTGGTGAGCTAGCACTAGCAATTCAGAGAGATGAATTCTTAATGAGTTACATGTTTCTCGGTGTCTCTGAGAAGTCGACTCTGCAACTGCCAGCTTCCTGTGCTGCCCTCATGCACTGAATCTCAGAAAAGCTGAAGGGAACTGACTACTGACAGTCACGCGAGGTACTCAAATGGCACTGCGTTTTCTCGCTCATCTCACAAATGTGGAACGGCGAGTTTCCTTTTATGAAAGAATGTCTTGAGTTGCTGCTGTTCTCAGAAGAGTGTTGAATTGTATGCAAGATATGTAAGAAATCTATAACAAGAATGGCTAAGAATGTGAGGTTTACCTGGGGAGGAGCTTGAAGCAACTCTAACAAAAGATTGTGTTTGTTAGGGTTTTTTACTGTTGGGGAAAACAAAGTGTTCTGTCAGAAAAACATTGCAAATAGAATTAGTTCATCTAAGTCTGCTTCTTCTTTCCCCTGTATTTAAAACTTGGGGGTGGTTTAATCCCCACAGTATAGTGGATAGGCACAACGGATCCTTAAAACTGGGGAGATCTTGGCTGCTTAGGTAAGGTAAGGAGATGTGAACTACAAGTTTTAGGGTTCTGTTGACCAAAATTCCAGTTTGCAAGTCTTAACAGTGTCTCACTAGCTAAACGGTGGTTTTTCTGAAAAGCGTTGGTGTAACAGGTGGGAGAGTACCAACCTATTTTCAGCTCTGTAGATCAAAGTGGTGCGATGTCACCACACCCTGAGAATGGCTGTGACATACTGGTTGGTTTGGGTTATTTAATGCAAACTGCTGCATTCTGCAGTTCACTTTCCAGACAGACTAAAGGTTTGCTCCATCCAAAGTCCCACGGTCTAGAGTATATTGCTTGACAGAGGGAAATTAAAAAAAAAAAAAAAAAAAAAAAAAAGTGTGATCATTTGGCCAGACATAGATGCTCTTTAAAGAGCAGAAGGAGATAAAGTGTGTATGCTGTGGGTATACATAGTAGCTAAAATTTCTCAATTTCCCCTAAGCATACTAAGGTACTAAATAGAGTATTCTAACAAGTGTTGGGGTCTCTTCCATTTACTTCCCTTTCAACCCAAAGTAATGACTAACAAAAGTAAATTTAGATTTTAAAGAAGCAGCAAAGCCAGGACATACTCTTAATTAGCTGAGGGGCACTGGGTAGAAAATCTTCCCTGAACGTGTTACAGAAGAGCATCTTCTCTGCAAGTCCTTCTGAAATACCGATAATTGGGGGGGGGAGGGGTTAATGTTAGGGGAGGCTTTGTGTTGCCTTTTTTCACTCGTATGGAGTTAACCTTGAACACGACAACGCCTGTGGACGATTAGAACTGATCTTTATGACGGATTTTGGTCACTAGATGGCAACACGATGGTTGACAAAGGGTGAGTCACAAAATGCAGGCGTTATAATGGGTAAAATTCATGAAAACATTTTTTTTGAAAATGGATGTTGGTGCCCTGTAAATTGAATTATCAGCCGCACATGGCAGTAGCCTCAGTTTCAAGGGTGGTTCTCCAGTAGGCGGGGTATTACAGTAACTTTTCTCACCACGACTGCACCCGGCACTTGAGAGAGCGCGGGCCATGGCAGTGGTGCTGCACAGCACTCCAAGAGGGAATCGGCTCCAGAAGGGAACTGTCCCTAAGCTCCGCTCCCGGGGCCGCCCGAGACCGCAACCCCGCCCGGGGCCGCCGCTGACCCGGAGACCGTGACGTCACAGCGGACACGTGGGCCCTCCTGGCCAATCAGCGCGCCCCAAGGGCCCAGCCCGACGGCCCAATCAGAAGCCTCGCCGCGCGGTGCGTCACTGGCCGAGCAGCGCGGGCCGTGGCCAATAGGCGAGCGCCGAGGCCCGTCCGCGCTGACGTCGCGGAGCGGACGAAGGGGCGCAGGGCGCGTGCGCGCGGGTTTCCGTTCCCGCCGGCGCGCGCGCGTGGCGGGCGCGGGAGGGAGCGGGAGGAGGGGAGCGTGTGGGGGCGTGAGGCGGCGGCACCGGGTCCGGCGTGAGGCGAGTTCCCCGCTCCGCTTCCCACCGGGAAAGCCAGGCGGGGGCAGCGCCCGCTCCCTCCCTCCCCCCGCGGCGGCGGGGGAGCGGCCCCGCCCGGGCCCGCCCGTGACGCGAGGGGCAGGGCCGAGCGCCCGCCGCGCCTCGGGCCTTGTAGGCCGCTGTCGGCGTGACTCGGCCCGGCTTCGCCGGGCCCCCCCCCGCGCTCAAGATGTCGGCGCAGGCCCAGATGCGCGCCATGCTGGACCAGCTCATGGGCACGTCCCGGGACGGTAAGTGCCCCCCGGCCGTGAAGGGGCGGGAGGAGGGGGCGGAGCCGCCGCAGCCCCGGAGGTCACGGCGGTACCGGGCGGGCCGGGCGGTGTTCGCCGTGATTGGCAGGTCCGGGACCCGTTCCCCGCACCCCCCGCGGGGCGGGGCTACCGGGGCCGTCACCGGCGGGGTGGGGGGAGCCGAGCACCTCCTCCCCCCGCGGAGCTGCCGGCGCCGGCCACTGTCCGGGCGGCCGCGCTGGCGGCCCTGCTGCTATTGGAAATCCGCTCCTGGCGTGGTCCGCGGCGCACCGCCTTCCCGCGCGGTCAGCGCAGAGAGACGCAAGCTTGCGAGATTCTGATCATCGGGGGGAGGACACAGCGAACCAAAAAATCCCCCCAAGCCAACAGCCCCTTTAGTAGAGCAGAGTGGGTTTTTGTGTTGTTACAGGTTTGTCTAAATTCTGGCCCAAACCATCGTGTCAGTCAGCAGGAGGGTATGTCTTTTGCTTTCTAAAAGGCAACGTGGGTTTGAACCAAGTGGACAGAAAACCCTTTTAAAAACAAGCCCTAAAGAGCCAAGTAAAAGCTTAACATCTGGAGGCAGTAATACCCGGAGGGAGATACTCGATGTACGGTCAGGTTTCAGATCGCTCTGCGATCACAAAATGAAGAATACTGCTGTGTAAAGCTGCTCGCAGTTTTTGTCGGGGTGCATGGCGATCAGCTTGAAACTTTGAACCGGCACTCGCCCATAAATCCAGGTAGTTGGGGAGCTGCTGGAAAAGAGTAGTTCCAGTTATGCTGTGCAGTCCTTAACTTAAAACAAGAGAATACTGCACCCGAGGGTAGGCAGCAATTAGAGATAATTTACGTGTTCTGCATGTCGTGCTCAGTCCGTACTTACTCTTGCAGACGTGTTACGTTTGTTGAAGCTTTTTGTTGAATTAATGGTTACCTGTTTTCCCCATGCACTGAGTAGGATGCGAGAAGTGGGATGTGCCTTGTCTGTTCTGATCATCTCTTGGTACTGGGCTAATGTGATATGACAGCTTTTTTTAGTATAATCTAAAATTTCGAATAAATGTAACTGGTTTACGCATACCCCTTGCATCGTGAATGCTTTCTGCTGAGTTCTGAATTACTGTTCTGCAAAGACTGTCTTCCAGAGTAAGGCTGTTTAGTGAGTTGTCATCATGCAAGATCTAATTTAGGGTGGCTTTGTCTTGCTCCAGAAGATTTTCCAATACTTCCTGTTGTGGCTGCTCATGTCTAAGTGCTTGGCAAAGTAACATTGTGCTTATGAAACTCAAGTCTTAACCAGTGTTGGCACCTAGATCACTGTCTTAGTGCTACCCTAAGACTACACAGAAGGTTTAAAGGGGGTGGAGGAGCTGTTTCGATTTCCAAAGGTATCTTCTGTTGAATGGTGGGAGAAGAGTGTGATTTACTTGAGACAGCTGCCCAGAAATGTTAAGTGACTAAAATCTAAACCAGGAAAAGCCGTTTTCAGACTATATTTTCTCTGGCTTTGTAAGAAAGCAGTTATTGTATTGATAACTGTATTTCTCCCCCTCCCACTCACCCTGTAATTCCTAAACCACGTGTGCTGAACTGTTCAGAAACTAACTGGCTAGAAAGGAAGCGTTTAAACAAAATGGGCAGAATAGGGAAGGATAAGGAGAAAAGACTGTTCGTAAAACTGGCTTCCATTATTGGATTGATGATCTCAGTGTAACACCATTACAGTTTTAAAGAAAATAAAAAGTCCAGTGGAGCATTATTTAAACTGAATTGTACACAGGGATTGAAAATTAACCCTTTTTTGCAGAGCTGGTACTTAATAAATCCAAGGCCAGGCTCAAGGTCATTGAAATACTGCTAACCTTGAGATTAGTGGGGTTTGGGGTCATTAGGTTTTTCTATATTCCTATTAGCTTTGACAAATACTCTATTTCTGTTAAGATGCAAATTGCAGTTTTTCTTTAGAGTGCGCCAGTTTTTTAATTTCTTGGTAGATCAGAGCTCTAATTTCACCGCTTGTCCCCACTGCCTTTGATTTTGCTCTGCCTGGCAATGCAGTAGAGTTTAAAACGCAATAGAGTTTCTGAAAAAATACTCTCTCTCGGGTGATGTTTTTGTTTTATATTGATCAAAATTACCAAAGTGCTTTTTAGTTTTATACTTTACACAGTCTGGCAGATTTTTTGTCTTGTTCAGGTGTTTTTGGTTGGGTTTTTTTTGAGAAGCCTAGAATATGAAAGCTTAAAAATCTTACCTGTTGTAGAAGAGGTAGATCAAACATTTGATCTCTTCAGTGAGAGTAGAAAAAACTCAGAGGTAAATTTAAAACCAATGGCTGTGCCTGAATATATGTATGTAGGGATTTTTTTGGTTTGGTTTTTTCCCCTTTTTAGATTATGGTATCATTTGTAGAATATATGAACATGTTCTGAAAATGGTTTTGAAAAATCTGCAATGAGATGCTCAAACATGGTTTTAGGAGATGAGCTGTTCAAACATGGTTTTAGGAGATGAGCTGTAGGCTGTAATTTGTGGAACTATGTGCACGCTTATTATAACTGGTGTCCCTAGGGCCAAAACGGAAAAGCCTGGAAGATGTAGTTGTTAAAGTGTTTTTATGGATTTGCTGTTAAGTTCCGAGAATGCCTAGAAAGCACAGTTCCGTATTGGTCACAGTGATTCAGAAAATACCCACCAAGCTGTACGAATATTCATGAAAAATAAACTGTGTTAGAGAGGAGTCTCCTCATGTCAAACAGGGCTGCCCAACATGTGGCCATGTAGAAGTGGGTGTGCTGCTCCAGGCATGCCCCTGGCTGTACCCTTTCCCAGAGGGCCCTGTGCTTGTGGGCAGGGAGAAGTGAGAGCTTCCGGGCTTCTTTGGCAGCCTGCTTCCTCCCGTGGCTGAGTTTTGACAGCAGCATAGATGCACGCAGTCACATGGCATCGCTGGCTGGTCCCTGCCAGGATGTGGGGCTCGGGCAGCCTCTTGGCAGCTGCCCGGCCCAGTGCCCCCTGCTCCGTGCCCGCCTTTGCTCATGTGACAGATACCTGACAGAGAGTGAAACTGAAGGGACCTGGCAAGTGCTTCTGAGGAGCTGCCAGTGAATTGCAGTTCTTAGAATAGATCTGGGTTATCTAAAAAGCAATTGTGTTGGTGATGTCAATACAATTAAATGTGTGAAGGGCAGGAATGGTTCTTTTATACACCTGGACAAAACGTTTATTAATTATTTATTAATTATTATTTAAAAGCAAGTAAGTTTTTAAAAACGCATTGCATATTACGTAGGTTAACCTTCTCTTGCATGCTTCTCTGACAAGTGGAAAACTGAATTGGATGTGGACTGTGCCAAAATTAAAAAAAAATTAAAAGTGCCACTGATTTTGATGCTAGTAAAAAGCTGGGCTTATTTAATATAGTCATGACTGCAGGCTGAAAAAAAATCTTCTCTAAATGGCATTTCAAGTACTGATAACCTGCCATACCAAGAGAGGATTTAAATATAAATTACTGGATATATAGTATAGGTTTTCCAAATATTGGGAAATAACTAGTGCTGAAAACCAGGTACTAATCTTATGTACTTATATATGAATGGGTTTTTTTGTTTGCTTGGGTTTTTTTACTGTTAACACTTCAACTGAAGGAGTTTTTATTCCATATGTCGATAGTTAAAAGGTTAGTTCACGGTTGTTGTTGACCGGAGCTGCAGGAGCTTGTCATTTAGGAGTATTAGGACTAAGCACATAGAGAAGTATGACTTTTATTTTTTAAGATACTGGTTTTCAACTGTAAAATTGAGTAGACTTTTTTTTAATAGTATGTATAGGTAAACCCTGCTTTTGCCATCCCTGTTCTCTAGAAAACAGGAGTTAGCCTTACAGATAATATCATAATTATAAATTGAGTCATTTACAAATTGAGTGAAATGTTAACAATTGATACTAGTAACCCCAGGATTGGGGTTTTTTCCCCCAAAATGTAGTTGAAATGGGCAAAGATTGACAAGTTCGCTGTAGAAGAACTGATGGGAAAGATCCCATTTTTATCTTGAACCAGCTTATCTTGCCTAAGTGTTTCATTTTCCACCAGGTCAGTTACATGCTCTTGCCTTGCTGCAGGAGTGAGTGCTGGAGTCAGCCTGAGGAGCTGGTTGGAAGCAGAGGGTGAAGCAGGATCATTACTTGTGACAGTAGTGCAGACACAACAGATCCTAACAGCCCTGGTGCCACACAACGTCTTGAAACTGCTAAGACTTAACTGTTGCAAAGAAATGTGGTGGTGGTTTGGGTTTTTAAAATACTTGCTACCACTTCAAAATTAGACTACAGTCTAGAAATACAAAAATTGAGCAAAGTTAATTAGATTCTCCTAAGAGACAGGTGAATTTGTGCATGCTTCTGAGACTTACATTCAGTCATGAAAAGGTTCTCCCAAGCATCCTAACAAATAACTGTGCTGTGACTAGCAGAAAAATCTCTGGAGCCTTTAGACAGAACCTGTATGTATGAAGTGCCAGTCAGCATCTCTTTTTGCTTCACCTGATAGCTTTTTGAGCTGAGGTGCTGTGTGTGAAGTCTTTAACTCAGTTCTTTAGCTGTTACTAGCAAACACACTTTCCTTAGTGTGGATCATCTTGTTCTGGCTTTGAAGCTTATGATACCCTTTTTGCATCTGTTCATGTTGTAACTGTTTTTTTCTGGGTTACGCTTCAGTTATCTCTAGCAGTGGTTAGTAATGTGTGACTTTTCTGTCCTCTTTGTTTGGGAGGAATTGAAGTGACGCTCCTGTGCTTATTTTAATCATCCCGTGTTTGGTGGTACGTTTTATATGGAACAGAGCTGTAATCTAGAACCTCTAACCCGTTCTTAAATTTCTTTGTTTTAGTATGGGATTATTGAAGAATTTCTGTGTACTTAACAATGGGTGGAGGGTTGATGTTGGTATTTGCAGGGTAGGTAGATTTTGGTTTCCACTTTGCTTTACACTTGGAGATAGAAGGTGATATATGTGTTTAAACTTTGATAGATCGTTGTTGAGAGAGCTCTGCTTTCAAATACAGATCAGCAATAAAGGCAGAGAATTCCTGCAAAACCTCCACAAAATGTTGAATTGAAATCAGCTCAGAAATCTGAATGTAGTCACAACACATGAACTTCATGAAAAGGTGCTTTATTTGTCAGTCAGGAGTGATCAGGAGGTTTTAAGAGCAATGACTGTGTTTTGTGAATTGTCTGTATTTTATGGCTTTGTTAGGAAGTTCTGATAGTTTAGACCTTAAAAATGATGGGAACAGTGAAGGACTTGCGGCATTATTCTCTACGTGGGACGCTGTCCAAAATGACATTTATGAAGAAGCAAATGGCCATATTCATACCTCAAGGAAAAACATTTCTGTATTTGTTCCACTTGTAATGCATTAGCTAAAGGATGGTTTCATTGTATTCTGCACTCTTAAGTGTTACTTCAGTCGTGGTGTAAAACAGAAGCAGTCCTGCTTAGAAATAAGTATTATCCTAAAAATGTTAGGGTCAAGTAGTGACAAGAGTATCAGAATTAGCTGCCAATTCACTTTGCAGCAGGAACAGGATCTTCTGTGCCTGCATAAGCCTCAGTTAAATAATGATGTTGGATGCTGGTTATACAGGGCTTGCTTTGCGGGTGGAATTTGATACAGTTTTTAAACACATACTCCACCCAGTTAGTAGCTCTTCTTGAATAAAGCTTTCAGAGTCCCTTGCCAACATGTTGGGACTCATGCTTTAAAAATTTGGGTGGAAAGTTAACCATTTTTTGTTAATGTATCTTAATTCAGGAAGTCAGCAGCATGAAAATGTTTCCTTTGCATGGATTGCACCACTGGTTTACGATGAGAGGTTACAGTTGGATTATAAAGGGTAGTTCTCATCAGTGCATTGGGATTGTTGACAGTAGTGTATTAGGATACATCAGAATAGTAAGAGATGCTGGATCAAAGAAGTCATTGTTTAAGCATGTTACAATGCTGAGCATTGTTGATGCATAAGTGTTCGTTCTGCTGGTTTGTGATCAAAATGTACTGAACAGGAATGACATTGTGGAGGCTTGTTAATAGATTAGACTTGGGAGTTCAAAGTGAATTGTGTAGTACAAGTGCATGTTGTGATCTTAACCTCTGGATGTTCCTTAATCAGCAGTATGCACTGGTCTTGAATATTGATGTTAATTTTGTAGTCAGTATGTTTTATACAAAATAGAAAAGTTCCTTTAGACAGTTTACGTTACTGCCATAATCTCTTGAATATTTGTGTCTCTTGTGTTCAGTTTCCTTATGCTTGTAAAGGTTATGAAATGTGCAAGTATAGAAATTTCCTTGATGTTTTGCTTTTTTTCTTGAATGGTTTCAGTTCTGTTGCAAAGTTCTCCATTCACCTGGAAAGTAATCTCTTAGAGAAATGTGGTTTGGGACAGGTACTTTAAGAAAAGCTAAAACGGATACTTCTTGAGAGAAAATTAATATATGTTTTCTCCATGTAAATTTTATCAGCCATATGGGGTTTTTTTAGTGGAAAAAATCTATTTGGAAACGCAGGGATGGCTTACAGTAATAGATGTTGACTCCTGTAATGCCCTGGTAAATTAATTTCTTTAATGAGCATGAGTGTTGAAGATCAAGTAGTTGAATATTCTGCTGTTCTTCAGAGGCAGGGTTAAATAAACTGCTATTCTGAGCTAATTTAATTATTTACCTGTTAAAGTAGAATTTGTAATAAGGTCTGAAATATCAGTGATAGTGTCCTCTTTATAAATGTTTAAGAGTACTTCTAAAACTTAGATGACTGCAGCTGCTTGGGTCCTGGGTGTATTACTTTCTTATTACAGAATATATAAAGCCTTTTTTTGATACTCATTATTTAAATTTAGCATTCACTTGTTTGTTTGACCATACAAAGAAGGTATCAACTTCCGTACAGTTTGACAAGGAGAAGTAGCATCTTGGTTACCTGCTGAACTGCAAAAGTCCTTGGCTTAAGAACACATCTGTTTGTGTTGGTTTAGTTCTTAGAAGACATCTGCATAAATCTCCTTTGCTGTAGGTGGAATGTCAGGTGCATAGTGGATCCATAGATTTTATTCTGCCCTCCCCCCCAGCAACCATGTAGATCCCAGGCCGTCACCCAATCTGGATGATTCATCTGTAGGTCAGCAGCAGAATAAATCTTCTGTTCTTGTCAAAAGGTGTGCACTGTTTAGGAATATTGGAACTCACTAAATTCATGGAGAAATAAAAGCATTTTCTTCTGAGGCTATCAGACTTGCAAATGAGCTGCCAGAGGGACACAGAACTCAATCACTGTTAGAATGTGGTATATGACACCTTTTCTTTTTGGTAAACTTTTCCTTCTGAAACAGCATAGGTTAAAAATAAATACAAATGTATGAAACTGCTTTTTGTTGAAAAGAAAAGGTAAATACCCCAGTCTTGTTTGTAAGGGTTTTTTAAATGCTTGAATAAAGGCAAAGTGCAGAAAGAATAAAGGTTTAAAATACAAATGTGTAAAGTATTCTTGAGGCTGTTGTTGATCAGTTTCTGTCACCTTTTTTTTTTTTCCCCCCCTATGTGGTGTTACCTCAGGTTGGTAATTATGATTATCATGCTAGTCACTTTGATGAAAAAAACACTGTCTTTCAGCTGTAGTGTCAGTATCTAGTTGTAGTAGAGATGTGAAAAAAGCTGTTGTGAGGTAATGTCTGTGAAAATACTATTTGCCAACTTTACCTAAGGAACCTGAGTCTTTGAGCAATTTTCTGGTTTTGATAACTCCTTGACTCCTGATAGGTTAGTGCTATTAGGCCATCAGCTGTGGGGTTTTTTTAAAATACTTTTCTTTATTTGGTTGATGTGTCTTTATATAGAAGAATCTTTACAGTCAACATGTATTTCTAGATGCTGTGTTAAAATTGCTGGCAGAGTCTATTATTCTATACAAACTGAACAATCTGGCCCCTTGTTTTATTTATAAAGGTTCAATGTATCTTTGCCTGCCTACATCAATCTGCAAGGGAGTGTCAGAAAGGCCCCGCATTCGCCGAGCCGTGAGTTATCAATAACTTTTCAGATGTGTTAATGAATGTGGAACAAGCGCAGTTATGTGTTTAAAAAAATAAAGATCCACCTCCTAAAAAGAAAAAAAAAAAAAAGGAAAAAAAGGAGAGCAAAACTCTTTACTGCAGTAGCAGGCATGATTATAAAGGGATTACTCTAAATTTTTAGTAGTGTAAGTATAACTAAGCAGTAAGGTTGCCCTATAGAAAACCTATTGTTGAACTGCTTTGAAGCTCTTTGGTGTGTGGGTTACAGGTTTTAACTGTTGCATCCTGCAGGCAAATTAAGCATGTGTTGTTTATGGAAACTTTTGTTTACTTAAGAATCTGAAACATGGCCCATCTGAAAATGTTATATGTTAGCATCCTATACATAGAACGGATATTTAAAAATCTGATTACATAGTAGTAAGAAAGGCTTGACTAAAAAGATACGGGTTTTTTATTCCTCTCTGTTGTCGTTAACCTCTGTAATGAATATGGCTTCTTGAATTGTTTAATAGATTCAAATCTAGAAATTTAGAGTTTTAAATCATGAAGCCATAAAAAAAATTTACTAACTGTGAAATGTATCTACACTCTTTAAAATATTAGATGAAATGGAAGAGGCTGCTATCTTGAGTTCACTGTATTTCATTTTTTCTCCCAGCAGCCCTTCTTGCTTCAGTAATTCACCAGTAGGTTTTCAATGATAAGAGATCGTATCAAATTATGTTAAAAAAAAAAAAAGGCTGCATCCTTAGAGAGATTAAGGTGTTTTATCATGCCTGTGTCTTAACAAGAAGAGAGCCATTGCAGGGATCTCTCTTCTGAATTTCAAATAGTGACAATTATGTTATGACTCAAAGGGAAACATGTTCAGCCCTCATCCCCAGAGTACCAGCTGGTTACTTTGTTCTGAAGACTTCAGGTCTTGCTCCAAGAAGGGGTTATTTAACCTTGCAATTGGACCTCAGTGTCTGGGCAGGTTGATGCTTCTGCTGATGCAGGAGCTGCAACCTGCCACAATGAAGATATAATTAAGATGTTCCAGTCCAACAAACAGCATGTAGAAGAGAAAAGAGAAAAGGTTTATCATGTGGAGATACGCAAACACCTCTAAAATATTTTGCATATAGGCTATGCCCTTGTGTTTGACTGATCTTTTTTTTCAGGTTTGTTTTTCATTCTTCTGCCAACTCTTTATGCTACCCATCAGATTTTAAAGGGTGCATTGCATCCAAGAGCAAAGTCATAAAATGAGTATCAGGTGGGATTTGGTGAAGACTCAATGTATATCATTTTGTGTTTATGAGGCTGCTTTTATATGCTAATCCTTGCATAGAAATACATCACTATTTCATGCAAAGTCTGAACAGAGCATTATAAAGCTCATTTAACAAATGCTATTGTATCAAAGTGTTTTTGAGCTAATACTGACTTTCTGGTTTCAAGCACTTTTCCTGCTGCATTTTTGAAGGGGAAGTGTGAGAGGATTTTTAAATAGCATTATAGAGCATTAAAACACACATTTGTGTTTTTGGTGTTACTTGGCAAAGAAGCATAGAGTGTTTTAAGTTCTAGTTTCCGTAGACCTTCACTATGTGACAGGGCACTGTTAACGCTTTGCATGTAACCTGCAGAATGTGTCTTGACTGCCTCAGATTTCTGACCTGGAATGTGCTGATTTCTGTACTGCAGGTGACACGACCCGTCAGCGAATCAAATTCAGTGATGACAGAGTGTGCAAGAGCCACCTTCTCAACTGCTGCCCTCATGATGTGCTGTCTGGAACTGTATGTAGCTAAATCTCGTGTTTTATTTAGATAAGAGTGGAGAAATTGAATTGCATTTGTTCTCTGTAGTATCTCCTTTAATTTCATGGTTTTCAGTGACTACCTAACACTCTCTGGTAGTTCAGAGGAACTTTCATAAACAACTAATTTATGGGTTCTAAAGTTAATTTTTAGAATTCTTCTGTTCTATATGCTAATTATTACTTAAATTTTATTGTTTACTGTAACATGAAAAGCCAAATAATGTTACTTACATGAATTGCACTATAGCAAAGTGGCCTTAAAGTGGTACAGTAGCAAGAAATAGAAGGAAATAAAATGTATTGTATGCATAAGTTATGAAGTTACTTTCTTAAAAATTTATGTTGTAGTGGGAAAGTATTCCACGGATATATTTGTATAGAGGAGTATAGAGATTTTTCTTTCTTCAGAAATATTTTAATGAAAATAATTGAAAGTTCAAATAATTACATTTCTAAAAGTTTAGATAAGTTTAATATCATAGTTGACACTTACTGTACAATATCCAGTTACTGTGCCATTGTCATAAATTCTAAAGCAATTTTTAAATCTCCATTTATGACATATTAGTAACTTGTTTGACTTGGACTTTTGTGTACTCTGTAGTAGAAATTCCACTACCTGAGCATAGGAAACAAGGGGTTTTGACGCATGCCAGTAGCTTTGTCGGTGTGTTTGTACTTTCCCTTGTAGTCCATGTTTAAGGTAGCTTATTTTTTGTGAAAGGCAGGTGAGTGATGTTTCATTGATTATTTAACTGAATATTTGATGATGTTAGAATAATTAATAGTAGAGAGATGGAGTATGATGATACAAGGGAGTCCCACATGCCTACTGTTCTTAATGCTGCTAGCGTAGCTTTTTTCACTGGTGTTGGCACTACCCTTTGGCACTGGGGAAAATGAGTCCTGGGAAATGTGTCTGAAGGATTATTTGAAGTGGTATTGCGTATCAATGTGTATATAGTTTTATTTTGAACTGGTTTGTGCATTACTGTCCAAAAAAAAAATGGGGGAAAAGGGAGAAGAACAATGTGTTTCTTTTCACCCATCTGTTGTGTTGGATGGCGTTTTGGTTGCGTAGTGAGCAAAATAACTCCTGCTTGGGGGAGATTTGGGACGTACCAGTATGCTATAAAAACATACAAAGGGCATTGGTCATAATCCACAAGAAGAGACTTGTCAAAGATTCATTTGACAGCTTTTCATTGTGGTCCAATTTCTGTAAGCAAAGATTTCTAGAACAGCTGCAAGGAAGAAATGTTTATCTGTAGAACTATGAAAGTCATAGGTGTCATGCAGTAGCGCCTCTTACATTGCAGGTCAGTCGTGTAGGCTGGGGCAGCTGGCACAGTTTAAATCCTCACTGGAAGTTCTCATCAGCCTCATACCAGATTCTGCTGCGGCTCTTGGAATACTAAACAAAACTGCTTCTTTAGGGGATATTAATCTTTCCCTTCCTCATGCAATTAGTCATCCTGCCAGAAAATGTGTTCGACAGTGTAAATCTGGGTCCAGAAAAACAATGACTAGTTTAATCCTTTTAGTGGGAGTAGTAGAAAGGGGACTCAAAAAAGACAGGCTTTACCTGGACCTTGTGATGTTCTGCTATTTACCTGGTCATAGATCTGCAGGAACGGACCTTCTCTCTTAACAGCAGTTTTTAAAAGGGCAAGAAATATGGAGTCTTACTGAACAGTTGGTCACTGATTTAGAAAATAACTGTGAAGTTCTCTCCAGAGTTTTGATAGGAAGATTCTGATGCATCTTCACATTCAAGATCTATAGGTAACAAAAGTTGAGTGAGTTTTTTTTAATTCAAGTTCCTGAATGCTCCTGAAAGAGTAAGTTCTCTGGGGATAATTTATGAGGTTAAGTCTCTACATTGACTAGATTATCAGTAAAATACTGGACGTGAATTGCCATTTTTTTGTGTGTCACAAGATGATCTACAATTTCTAGGTGCTGCATATTACTTTTCCTGTTTGCAAAACGGAGACTGCTATATCTTTCTAGTCCACCCACTCTTTCAAAAGCAGTCAAGGAGGACATTCACAGATAACACAAGACAAACAAAGTGACTCATATGAGTAGGCCCTGTTATTTTAGTGTGTTCTTTTCCCTTAATGGCCAAATTCCCAAAACTCTGCAAAGGCTTTGATTTCCCTTAACAATAAAAAGCCGTGTTCCTCAGGATGCAGTATGTATTGGTAAAGGTAGTGCATGTATACTTTTTGATAAGGGATTTTATTTATGGATATGTTTTTGTGCTACTAAGTTTCTGGGTTTGTAGACTTGGCAATTTCAAGTCAGGCAGTCAGAGGTGTCTGCCTGGTGGAGGGGATGTTGTGTTGCGTTCTGGGAGGAGATAGGTAGAGTATTAGTTTGGATTTTTTGTGGCCTTATTCTAAGGGCAGTGGGAATAATGGGCTATGTGGAAACCATATGTAGAATACTGAATCTCAGCAGCAAAAATGCAAAGAAAGATAAAACTGTTAGCATCCTCTTTCAGTTTTATTAAATTCCAAATCTATAGTGCTCTGTGATTATCTTTTTATGTGAAATGTGTTCTGAAGTTCTGAAATGTGTTCTGAAATGAAGTTTGTGTGAGGCACATAGTAAACTAACTGGTAAGATCACAGAAGTTGTATTCAAGGTTGTAGGACAGTGTCTGTTTAGAACTTGCTTTTGACAATGCCTCTCACCAAAGCTATTTTTATTTTTAACTATCACTTTTTCATGTTTTGGTGCTCCGCTTTTTCATAATGATCACTTGGGCACCAGTTCACATACATAAGTCAGTGGTTTAAGAGTTTGCTCATTCATTTTGAGCTGAAAATTTTATAATGAGAAATTAGTAAGACTTTGTAAACCCTGGCTTATGAGACACTGAATAATTTGCCTACTTAAAGCTAGCTTCTTTTTTTTGCTCTTTTTTTTTTTTTTTTTTTTTTTTTTTTTTTTTTTTTTTTTGTGCGCCATACAGGGTTAACTCTTAATTTTACCCTTAATGCTTGCTGATGATAAGACCATGGGGTTTTTGGTTGTTTTGGTTTGGGGTGAGTTTTTGGTTGTGAGTGTTCGGGTTTTTTCTTTACAAAAATGTTTGTTGATCCTTAATACGAGTTTGGGACTGAAGCTGCATATGTAGGAGTCAGATGACCCCCCCCGTAATGGTATGAACCTGTTAAGCAATGTTCTCTGGATGTAACTAAGGTCTGTGCTGTCTTCTGCAGGTTTTACAAGATTTGTGTGTTTTCTCTACCTTTGTATGTTTCTGTATGAATAGGAGAGTACTAATGAAAACGACAAGGTGGGAAGATTTAAAACTAATACCTTTAATAAGGCTATTATTAAGTAACAATGTCCTGAATAGTTGTAGTAACCCAGTAGCTGTCTTGGAAAATCCCAACGCTTCTGCATCGATCTGGCTCTCTTATCAGCTTGATTGTGCTTCCTGGATGAAAAAAGGTTCACAGATATGGTCTTGCAAACAATGGTTGAGAAACTCCTATCTGCTCAGTGAATTAGTTTTGTGTTTATGTGTACTTGTTGAGACAAATTACTTCTTGCATTTTATTTATACAGACCTCAAAGTATGCTCTGTTGGCTCACCCTGCAGTTAAGCATATCTTCAGATGCTCCTAAATTTATTGCATGCAGCTGTTCAGGACTCTTACTGACTAAAACCACGTTAATCAAGACCTTGGTTTAGCAATATACTTGAATACATTATTAACTTTAAGCTTATTAGGAGTGGAATTCAGCTCCAGATTAAGACATCTAAATTTAGATTTCAGATGAGGAGCTAGGTGTTGAAGCTTCCACTGAAGTCAGAAGATATCTTAAGCAGTGGAGCCTAGAAAAAGATGCAGTTTACCTGAGTATCCCTCTCAAGGTGGGCTGAATCCGTTAAGGCTCACTGAATGTACTGTCTGTATCTCCTTTTACTACGGAAGAGAAGTTTGGATAGTCCATGTGCAGATAGGTGTTAGTAAAGAGTTTTAATCTGTAGTCAATTTATTTACCGGTAGTCCCATTGGCTCTGGAACTATTTGCATGCTTAAAACTTGTGTTTTGGGGTGTGACTGATTTTATGCTGTACTTCTAGAAAAAGCATTAGAAGCTATTAGAAGGCATTGTGTCTGAGGGTATCAGCTTTTCAGTTCAGGGCTGATTTGATCACGTGAACTGCTTCAGCTTAGCAAATCAAATTAAATTATGCTTGCATAAGCTACCTCAGTTTGTAGCCTTCAGCCCACTGGTGATGAATTGTACAGTGCACTGTTGTCCTCTCAAGTGATCATGTCAGTCTCTTGAAATGTATTTTTAATTTCTGTGACCACCAGGAAGGTGAAGTGATTGTACCACATTCCATTTTAATGGGTTTAATTTATTGCAGTGAAAAGGGGAGTTGTTACTTTCTGCATGGTTATCAACTTCAGTGTTAGTATATTTTATAGTCATGCTACAAAAACAAATACTATGTAAACACTGAAATATTTAATAAGAAGAAAGACCACTGCTAATTTTGGTAGTGAAGATCTAAGATGTTGAAATCTTCAGAAGTGAAACTATGGTTACATAGAGAAATGTCTTTTAAAAAGTATTATACTTTGGCAGATACCTGGAATTCAGGGGTTACTAAGGTCTTCAGTTTAATAATTTCTGCATCTTTTTTGCTCAGCATTTCTTTCCTGCTAGTGAAGTCCTACAAAAGTCAACTGTTAGTGGAGTCACAGGACTTAAATCCCCTTCTAAATACATGTTGCCTACAAGAAAGGATGAACTTTATCACAAGTCTAGAAATCTGTTCAAAACAAAACTGGTAGTGCAGCTGAAGAATGAGTTCCAGGATTAGGAAGATCTCAGCAAAGAGTCTATCTTCAGCTTCTTTTTATCAGTAGTAAGTGTTCTCATACAAACCCTGGTAGTGCCTTGACAGTTTGGTAAAAGAATAGATGTGGTTCCTTCAGTATAAATTTTTAGCAATGTCAGATCTTTCTAAGCAAACAAACAATTCTCCTCTTGCTGAATGTGAACTGCTTTGGTATCTTTATATCTAAAAAGAAATATCTACATCAACACTGCCCAGAGTATCTTCTTTCAAAAACCTATCAAAGATATTTGCTGTTTTTAGAAGCATTTGATAGTTTGTGCTACTGTGTCACACTTGGCTCAACATCAGCCCTTTCTGTTTTAAGTACCTTTAGCTTTTCTGTGCTCTTTCCGCGGGGGGGGGGGGGACCCCACCTTAATTTCGTGTTCCAGAAACAGCATCACTTCAGGGTTTAGTTTCCAATTCAGTTACTTGTCAGGTACTCAGAGTGCACATTTATTTTGCACATAAACTCTACAGATTCTCTATTGCAAGATCCTTGGCCAGCTCTTCTTGTCAACCCATACTTAACTCATGTGATAATTTTTTTTTGTACCTGATTTGATTGAAGCAGTGCTATGCAAACTAATTGTGTGTAATCCCTATTTCTTTATTATACCAAAGGCATTCTGTCTATTTCGTGGATGGGATGACAAAAATGGTTACTAAATCTTTTCAATATGAAGTTTTTTAAACCTCAGCTCTGGGAAATCAAGCAGCTTTAATTGCCTGTCTAACACTGAGAAATAATTTTTTTTTCCAGAAAATAGTCAGCAAGTACTAGAAGGCACTAGTTTCTTAAGCAGAATTCAGCAATAACAAAAGGACTCCTGATATCCTGCTTTGTATGTGGTTACCTAGACTAATCTTCAGCAATAACTTTCATTTGCAGTAAAGAGTCTCCAAATATATAGGCTTTTTTTCAGGTTTTAATCTCAGTAAAAGTGCAGAAAACTGCAAAAAGACCCAAAGCATGGCTTAGCTTGCTCAATGAAGTTTAGTTACATCTAGCTTGGGGACTTGGATATTTTCACCTTTCTTTGTGTTGTTCATCTGAACTCCTCTGTAAATCACTTTCAAGTAGTGTAAGTCTGTCTGAAAGTCAGTGTATTGACAGTGAAAAAGAGTGTAAGCTTCTTCTTTTTAAGCCTTCCATTAACTCAGTGTCTGAATGTGGGTCTCCCTCGTAGCCATCTTCTGTTTCAAATGTGATTGATCTTTAAATGGCTGACTACTAATGCTTGTTCTTTGCCTCTGGGGGGGGAGGGCATGTCTTGGCACCAAATTGCAAGGTAGACTTGTGGAAAAGGAAAATAATGTGCCTTACTGTATCTTCTGTCCATTTTCATCTGCTGTCCATCTACTTTGCAGCTACCCATATTATACCAGATTAATACAAGCTGCTCTGTGCTTATTGAGGTTCTTGGCAATCGTGATACAGCATAGACTTTTGACAGTAATGAATCATCCCCAGGATGAGTTGTCTCTGCCTGATGTTGCATAACTTAGACCAGCAGAAGTGCTTTTCAGCTTGTTTTTGCATTTAAATGCAAACTTATTTAAGAGTTTTAAACATGATGCATTTTTTATATTTCTCTACATTGGGGTTTGCTAATAGAACTCTTATGAAAGACATTTAGTGGTATTATTTCTGTGAAGACTTTCAAAAGGTTACCCAGGACTAGTATAGGCTGTTTTAAGGAGCAGTTCCAACAATGATGTAATTTCTTCAGCAGCAAAACTAATGATAAAGAATCCTTTTCTCTTGTGCCTGCTTGTTCTTGCTCCCTGTCTGTTATGCTGTGCGAGTATTTAGAAGGCAGTGCTGTTGGGTCAAATGGGGGGAGGAGAGCCAAAATTTCTTTTCTTGTGATTGAAGCATCTAACAAAAAGGAATCCTTTTTAGCACACTCCTTGTCCCCCAAAATTTCCATTAACATTACTGAAGGTTTTCAACAGCTTTTGAATTTGCTATCTTGATACTGTAAGAGACCCCAGCTTCTTCCACTACTGTGTTGTCCTCTACATGTTGCCAGCACATTGTGTAGCTGCCCAACAGGTTGGACAAAGGCACACTGCTAAAAAATTTGCCTCTGTGTTTGGTTTGCTAAGATACTTTTTACCCAGTCAGTACCCAGATTGTGTTCAACAGCACAGGCAGATGTGCCAGCCTGGAGTGGCACAGCACAGGGATAAGAGGAGGACAGAACGTTTCTCAGTAGTAATGCTGGCTCAGGCTAATTACCATCCTTTCAGGCTTTGGATTCACGATTCTCGGGAAGAAGCAAAGAAATCAGGAGATGTACTGTTTTGTGGAGGTTAAATCCAACCCAAACAGAGAGAAGCATAAAACACATGTAAAGTGAACAGCGTGTCATGGTAGTGTTATGGGGATTCTGGGGTCTTTTAGTGTGTGATGGAATTTTATTTCATGCATTTATTCAAAGTGTATGCAGCTTGCATCTTAGAATAGTGGGGTGGTTTTTTGCTGTGGTGGATGTGTTTCAAGCTTTTTGCCATTGTATTCAGACCTATTCAAGTAAGTCACTAGACTTACCATTTTTAACTTAAGTGTTTAACTTCAGACAGGCTTGGCCTTGTGTTTTACAGTTTAGCCTTAAAGACCTTATTCAGTATAAGAAATTAATCAGTATAAAGTTGATCTTTTTGTAATTTTAGGATAATTTTTAAGTGTCTAATTTTCAGATAATTTTAAAAAGTTCTTTCACATTGCTCTCCAAGTATTGAAGTACTTTCCTGAAAAAATGCTTCAGTTTCAATAGTGTCGGCATGACTTGGAAAGAGACATCTATAATACATAGCTCAGCTTCAAGGTCTTTGTGGATTTGCGTCAGTTAACAAAATTGCTGAGGTCCTGTATAGTTGCAAAAGGAAAAACTAATCTTTTCCTTCATCATTGCAGTCAGATGTTCCCTATTGCAATCAAATGTTTTCTGGAAAACAGATTTATGGTGGCTGAAGGGGATTTAAATAACTGCAGTTTATAAAACAACTTTTCAAGTTCAAAATTCTTTGTTTTACTGGTGTGGGGTTTTTTTCTCTACCTGAAACTTCATATGAAATAAACCAACAACTTCCATAAAAGTTAATGGTTTCATTGGAAGTCCAAGTAAAAATTTGAGAAGACTAAAATAATTGGGGTTTGTTTATTTTACTATACTTAGGAAGCTTGGATTGTTTACTTAAATCAAGTGTTTTATTTATTAAAAACAAGCAAACAAAAACCCAACAAAACCCTCACTCATTTGGCTTGCAGCACTTTGTGAGTTAACATTCATCTTCTATTTACAAAACTCACAATGCAAGTTATTAATTATTTTAGGTTTAGGTTTAAAATTATTTTTTAACTACAACAGTAACAGCTTTTTCAATCAGAGTTCAATTTTCATCATGCGCTTTCAGTGTGAAGAAAGGATTAATTCTTCTTAATATTAAGTGAGCAGTGCCAAGAGCAGACTTAACTGAAACTCTGCTAGTTTTAAGTGCTGTAAATCAATCACATCCAATGACTCTACATCAGCCTGTGCTTTTGCAGAGAGGTTGCTTTGGGTTTATTCAATTTTGTTTCCATTACAAATTGGTTGGGGTGGTTGGTTTAGGGGGTGGGGGGGGTGGAGTTTGGTGGTTGGTTGTGGGTGGAGTTTTTTCATTTGTTTTTTGTCAAGTTCACATTGCTCTTGGTTACCAGACTTGCCATGAACAGACTGAATTAGAATTTCTTATGCTGTTTCCTATGTAAAATTCAGTTTATAACCAGTATTTGTTACCTAGTAAGATCTGGGCACTCTCCTCAGTGGCACTGTATGCAAGATCAGTGATGCAGCCTACTTGCTTTTTACGTTCATGCTTCCTTCCTGCCCTTTCTAGAATGGTTTTAGATTACAAGTGGAATATCTGTACTTTTTCTTCTATGGTTCTTGAACGTGGTCCAACACTCAGCTCGTCTTCACTCATTTGCAAAATGTTTTGCAGGGATTTGATTTTTGGCTGTCTTACTTGAAATGTTTCAAGAATGTTTTTTAAGCAGCACTTACAATGGTGCTGTGGTTATATCTCTTTCAGGTGATGAATATAACTGAAACACATTATCATAGAGTGTGCAGACAGGTTCAGGTCAAGAATTTGACCATTTAATTGCCAGTTATTTTCATGGAACTTGTTTCTGCTAAACTGTTCAAGTTCAATACATGATGTTCCACTTCAGTCACTTTTTTTGAACTTCTAGTAAAACAGCATTTTTGCAGGACATCAATGATATTTTGTAATGCAAACAGCCATCATGATAAGTTGTTCATTCTCTCTGGTTCTGTTATTTCTTGATTTGTGCATATCTGTCAAAGACCTATCATCTTATAGCTTTGTTAAACTCTCATTCCCACAGAAGAGATTACTTGCTTCAGGATATTTGACTGTTAAAGAAAATCATGCTAACCTTATTCCTTGTAACACTTCTGAAAAGTTAAACCACATTGCCTTTGTCTTTTCAGAGAATGGACCTTGGAGAATGCCTGAAAGTGCATGACCTGGCATTAAGGGCAGACTATGAAATAGCATCCAAAGATCAAGATTTCTTCTTTGAGCTTGATGTATGTATTTTGTCTTAATGGTGCAGAGGAAGCATTAGTTTGGGTACCTAGGTGGATAAATTGAGCAACAGATGTTAAGTTTTGGTACAGACTGAAGGAAGACTTTTGAAAAGCAATTTTATAAAGAGGCAGAAAAACTCTTGGCACACTTACATGAAGATACTTGCCTCTTCGTGATTATATGCTAATTTGTGTGGTAGTCATCTCTAGGTAGAACTGTTAACAGCCTCTCAGAGTATCATAAACCTGAGTGCTGTCTTAGTGTTATCAAATAGCAAGCAAATGTTAAAGCTGTGTCTGCTTTGAAGAGAGTTTTAAATTCTACACTTAACAAAAGTAATTTTGCATTGGAGATTTGTTTTGAACTCCCAGCTAGGAAGTTGGTCTTTGCTAGGACAAAAGGGTTTGGGTTTTTTAATTGTTATTTGGAGGGATGGTTAATATACTTAATAGCTTAAAATCCTAGTGGAAAAAAGCTTCAGTATTGCATGTAGTGGGTGGATGAAGTGATCCTGAATAGATTTTCAAGAATTTTAATGCCTACTAGAAATACTCACTTCTTCTTTGAGATGTCTTAAGACAGATTCACTTCCAAATTTCTGCAAATACTTAGAAACTATGACAATGTGTAGACTATAATTTTTTAAACCGTTTGTATTAATATGTATGATTAGTCAGCATAAACTGGTAGATTATTGTTTCACTAATCACTAATAAAAACTTGCAAAAGTGAAGCTTTAATAAACTTAAGAAGCCTTACAGCTAATGAAATATTTATATTCTTGACAGTGTTGATCCTTGTTCTTATTGATGTTTTAGGCAATGGACCACCTGCAGTCATTTATTGCAGACTGTGACCGGCGAACAGAAGTGGCTAAGAAAAGACTAGCAGAAACCCAGGAAGAGATCAGTGCTGAAGTTGCAGCTAAGGTAAGCATGTCAAACTAGTTACTGCTGTCTTTTTGAAGGTCAGTTTTTCTAAGGAGCCAGTTCCAAGTTTTGAAAATATATCAAATCTAAGAATTCATAGTGAAGAGGGGGGAAAAGTAATACATTTTCTCTATCCTCCCTAAAATTGCCTTTAAGGCACAGAAGGGAACACAGGGAAGAGACCTCTCTGATGTTTTTGACCTCAGGAAATGTTTGCAATTCTTGTACTTTTTGACGCAAACTTCTTCCAAAAAGTAAAGAAAAATCGATGTACTTTTCTCTAGATCTTTTTTGAATGGAAAAAAAAACCACCACCCTGTCATTTTTCTGCACATATATGCAAATGCTAGGAGGAATGGTTGTACAAATATTAATTTTCCAAGACTGCAATAGGCTGTATAGACTACAGCGTGAATTACTTGAAGTTTTGTGAACAAAATCCTTTCCCGTTACTGTACATAGGCTTGGTAGCTCAGCCTTTTTCTTTGTTTTTTGCAGAGAGGCGTTTTCTGTTTCACTTCTACTTGGAGAAGTTCTCTCTGCATGTTTCTGTTAATTCTATCCTTCCAATTTTGCGTATCATAACTCAGTAGTAGTTCAGATTGTTCTCCATAATTAAAAGCATTTCCTGTGTTAAGCTTTTCCTTGTCTTTCAAGGCTGAAAGAGTTCATGAATTGAATGAAGAAATTGGGAAACTGTTGGCCAAAGTAGAACAGCTCGGAGCTGATGGGAATGTGGAAGAATCTCAAAAAGTAATGGATGAAGTGGAGAAGGCTCGGGTAAAGAAGAGAGAAGCAGAAGTAAGTTGATTGTGTAAGGCTTGGGGGATGGAGAGGGCAGGGTCAAATATTAAATTGCTTGGCCTCTGTGTAATGCAGGACATCTTATCTCTGTCACTTCCTTAGCTAATTGCTTCATTTAAAACTAAAGAAATTGCTTTGTGGCACCCTGTACAGTTAAAGTTTCTACCCTTCGGTACACTCCTATACTATTAAAATGATACTTCCTTCCACAAATGCTGCAGTTATCCTAGTTTGGCTGTATTGGTCAGTATCTGTGGACACTACCTTTGTGGCTGTGATGGTTGCACTGACCTGGTTTGGTCTCACGGCTCTTGCTGTGGCAACCCTGTTTATAACCTCATGCTGTGCTGATGTGACTCGTACTGGAAAGCTTCAGTGAAGTGATCCGTTGTCTTCACTAAAAGAGAGCTCATGTCCTGTGTATCAGGAAAGTCAAAATGATCGTTGTAACGTTCAGGTGATAGAAGTCACCAAGAGCTTTTCCATATTGTATTATACAAAGGTACTGAAATTTCTAGTATCTGCAGTTGTTTCCATAGTACCAGAAGGATTGCTGGCAGTCTTGCTGGTCTGTCATCTGAATGTCTTTAATGTGTTTAATTAGTGTCTAAAATGCAGATAGATTTCTCAGGAAACTAATACTGTTTTAAATGGGGTTCAGAATTAAAGCTGGCATAGTATTTTCATAATACGTTAACATAGTAATTGTAGTGTTAATGTGTATTCATTGTTGTACATGAAAAAGTTGCTCATCCTTCTATGTAATATAATCTTAACATAGTAATTGCCCCACTTTTTTTTTTTTAATTTTAAAAGCCAGTTGCTGATGCCCTACCTTTAAATATGTTCCGTTTTCAAAATAAGGAAATGTGCTCTGTATCTTAATGAGACAGTTGGTTTATGAATAGTGTGAATTAACTAAAAGGTGTTCTGGTGTACATTGTATTTGGTTATTTGTAGTGTATCTTTGGTAAAGTGTCATCTTTGTGTTTATGTGCGTTGAGAAGTAACAGCAAATGCTTTTTTTTTCCCCCCCTAGGAAGTATACAGGAATTCTATGCCTGCCTCCAGCTTTCAGCAGCAGAAGCTACGGGTTTGTGAAGTGTGCTCGGCTTATCTTGGTCTTCATGACAATGACAGACGACTTGCTGATCACTTTGGAGGAAAACTACATTTGGGATTTATTGAAATAAGAGAGAAGCTTGAGGAACTCAGGGTAAATCATCCTTAATTTTTTGTGTGTGCTCCTACTTAATTATTTGCCAGACAACCTTAATGGAATATGTCTTTCTGGGTGTGTGAATTTTTTTCATATCACTTTAAACTTTTGGATTTCATTAGCCTAAAAACACTAAATGTTCTAATTTAACATCAATTACCTGGATAGATTTGTAAGATGACCTCTTTTGCACTGAGGTATATTAAAACACACATTCACAGTAATGCATCTTGGGAACAAAGAGCTTGAGTCACTTGTAAAATGGAGAACTGTATTTTGAACGAACAGCAATGTTGAAACAGACTTAGCAGTCATGGGAGATAGCCAAATGAACTTTGCTTTTAGCTAGATTATTCATCTCCTAAAAGTAATAAGGAGACTCTTGAAAATACAAGAGCATGTAGTAAGGAGGATGATAACACTTGGAAAAGCATTCCAAAAAATGTAAAGAAATGCTTGGAACTCAAAACAACCTGCTGTATGTTGAATGACTAAAACTCAATTTGTTTATTTTATCTGGACAAAAATTAGGAAGTGACTTTGAATAGATTCCAACAACTCAACGCTGTAGCTATCCAAAGTGGGAATACAAATTATGTATATCTTGAAGTCAGAAATAATTGCTATGGGGAGGTTGCATGTTCTCTAGAGCTTGAACATTTAAAATCCAGTTGGAATATTATAACCTATCTTGACCAGAAATCATATGCTGGAAGAAAGACACTGGAATGACATTCTGGACTTCCAGTTTTCAAGAGAATGGATATGAACACTGATGCCATTTATGACCTTAATGTACAAATTACGGAGTTCACAGCTCAATTAAGCATTTTAACTGTAGAAATCACTAAAGACAATAGCTAAATTGGTTGAAGCCCTGAAAGCAGAAATTGCTGCTACTCGATTTGAGTAAATTGACTTGGTTTATGTTTTGTAATATTCCAGCTGTCTTGCATGGGTACTGTGACTTACCCTTCAGAGAGCCTGACTCTTTCTGTTGATGATGTTGGCAATCTAGGCTCCTAAATATAGCTGGTGTAACTTAAATCTTAGACCTTAGAATGGGTCATGTGTGCTTCCTCTCATCCCTCCATGAAATTATGCAATGAGTCACTTGAACAAGAAACCTTGCTTGTAGTTAAATTGCTGATGTTGTACAAGGAAACATAGATATAATTTGACATAAAGGGTGAAATAACATTATTTTCCACCATTTGGAAAAAAATATGCATGGATAACTATTTCACATTCCCAAAGCATCAATAAATTAGTCTTTCGAAGTGCTTTGCTAACAAAGAAAGAAAACAATAACTATCCCCTCCTTCCTCAGAGCTCTCCTCAGAGATCTAATCAAGATGCTGCTGGGGCAATTCCACCTCTCAGAAGAAGGTCTTTACAAAGAGTTGAATTTCTTGCATCATGTCCAGAAGGTGGCAAGACTTGGGTTTGGCCAGATCTCCAGTTGTGAGTTCCACATCTGAGGGCCCTCTACTGAGCGTGCCTTGTCCCCAGTAGTAGTGAGTTCACCCTGGGGGCTGTCAGCTGAAGCATCTGCTCTAACTTTGTCCCACAGTCACAGTACAGAAACAAGTAGCCTCAAAACTTAGGTGTCGGCCCAACCAAGTCCTTTAAGAAACAATTAGCTCTCCCAGTTCTGATTCCTTTCTGCCTTTCCCCAGTGTCCAAAATATGATAGGATTGGCATGGAAACTCTCACATTAAAGGCATGACTTACTGTTCTGAATTCCCTCTTATTAAAAACTTAAATATTTAACTCTGCATATTTCAGGTCTTCGTGTAACACACACATGCAGCTCTTCTGCAATAACTTCTGTTTCTTCAAGAAAAAAAAATACATGTATATATACTGAGGAAGAGAGTGGGAATAATATACACAAGGAAAAGGGGATATGCCTGAGGGAAAGAACTGAATGTGAACTGTCTAGATTATTCTTATAGCACCTTCATGTGAGAAGTTTTTAAATATAACTTAATACCTTCTTTTGCTTTTAGAGGATTGTGGCTGATAAACAGGAGAAACGAAATCAAGAGCGTCTGAAACGCAGAGAGGAGAGGGAAAGAGAAGAAAGGGAGAAACTAAGGAGGTAGGGATCTGTTTTAATTGCATGTACATTATGTCCTGTTTATGTTTAATAAGAAAACTCTGATACAGTTCATACACAATTCTAAATTTGCAGAATTACAATAGTTTGCATTCCTTGGAAACTTACAAGGATTGAGATGGAACTTCATTCTAAATCTTAAAACATGGAATTGTTTTCATAAAAAGCCTTTTTAAAAGCTACTGATAGTATTTTTTTCTACATATTTGAAAAAAGGGGTCTTTAAATTAGATAATTTTCAGGTGTGTACCTTGTTTTCAGACCTGACAGATGTGAGCTTACACACATATGAGCTCCTTACATCTCTTAGCAATTTTCTTCATAGATGTTAGAAATCTTCCTTATTGGAAGTAGCTGAATGTATGATTAAGGAAAGCAATTCCCTGTTCTTCTATGAAATAGTGGCTTCCAAGCCTTGTGGGGCTAGAGTGGAATGGAACCTGAGCCACAGTTCTCTCAACATGTTACGTTTCAGAGGTTAACAGTGTGAATTTCTGAAATCTCTTGCAGTCTGGTACTATTTGCCTGTCAGGAAATAAGGGAATACTGACTTCAACTGTAAGCTTTTTCTGTGGGAGGGATGTGAATTAAAAAGCTGGTTAGATATTCTTCTGGGTTTCTAGTAGGGTAGTCTCAAAAATAAATTTTAAAAAACCTAACCAACACAAAACAAGGATGTGTTTCCTGATAAATATGTTACAAAGATGTTGACATCAAATAAAATGCCTTTAAATACGTGCTACTAAAACAAGAAATGACATAACAGGTCAACTAGTCTGGTTTATTATTACTAAATTGCACTTTATTTGATAGTGAGATTCTCTTAAGAAAAATTACTATTTTCCATTTATTTCAGGTCCAGATCCCACAGCAAGCATGCCAAAAGGTATATAAATCTGCAGACAAGGAATACCAGCGGTGAAGTTAGCCTTTCACAAGCTGGAACATTTTAAGTTTGTCTAGCACTGTTAGTTTAAGATGTCCATCTTTACAAACAAAGCTTTCTGTTACATAGTCATCTCTCTGTGTGTTTGTACACTATTTATCACCATGCTACTGAGTTTATACATCTACATCTATTTTGTGGCTACTACAATGCAGCTTCATGTCCTAAGTAACACTTCAAACAGAGAATTGCTTTTTCTTTCAAAAGCTTCTGGCTAGTACCTTTTGGTGAAAGCCCATGTTTTCAAAATCCTAAGCACCAGGTTAACTCTTAAGAGATCACCCATGAATAGTATGAGTGTTCTTTCAAATCTACACAGTTTAAGGTCAAAGTTTGAGGTATGATTGCAAAGTGATTTGGGGAAGAAAAAAAAAAAACTAAATTTGTATAGTGTTTAGAACCTTCCAGACTAGTTTTGTTGTTGTAGCTATGGGGAACAATACAGCCCAGTTTTTAAAGAACATCATAATACATAGATTCTGGCAGATGATCCCTGTCACTGCATCATGAAGTTCTACAGCTTTAACTGATAAAGACACTATTTTAAATATTTTTTTTCATATTTTTATTTGCTTTCAGGAGCCTGAATTGGCTATGCTGTAGCCATACAGTCATGAATTAACTATAAAATTGTCTGCATTAGTGAAAAAGGAGTTTGTAGCCTTTCTAATGTTGCTTTCCCCCATCTGTTTGCCTGTGATCAGACACTGCAACGGCTCTGAACACTGCAGGCCATTCTCTATACAGATGTGCTTACACATAGAGTGCATAACGTTCACAGCACACTGGTAAGAGTAGCTGGATGAAAGCAGTGGGTGGTGTAAGCCCTCTCTGTTCCTAGATCTAGGTCCCGAGATCGCCGCAGACACCGGTCTCGCTCAGCCTCGCGGGAACGGAAGAGAAGGACTCGATCCAAATCCCGTGAGAAGCGCCACCGCCACAGGTCCCGCTCCACCAGCCGCAGCCGGAGCCGCAGCCATCATAGAAGCAGGCACAGCTCCAGGGAGAGAAGCCGAGAACGCAGCTCTAAAAAGAGGTGAATGCTGCCCTAGAAATAAATGGCTTTTCCTAACACACAATGAGAATTTTCGCACTAAATTAAGTTTATGCCTACTACTTGGTAATTTAAAGACACTTCGAGTCTGTCTCAGATTTCAGTTACAGCTTCGACATATTTATGATTTAACACACCAGACTGATCTATTTTCTTTTTTTTAATAACAATAACAGGGTTATATATTATTTCTGTTCTGGATGAGTGCTACAGAGTATTGGTGTCCGGTTGATAATACCAGTTTCCTGAAGCATAGAAAGTGAAAGAGTTGATTTTCATTTGAACCCAGGGATATCAGCAGTAATCTTACTGTCATATATTCAGGTTTTCCCTTGGACTCTTGTTCCCAACACCAGAGCCCGTCTATTGTGTAGTGCACCAGATAAAAACAAGTTCACATATGCCTGAAAATAAACTTGTTGCATTGCATCTGAAGATACTGCTTTGCAAGGACCTCTCCTGGAAAGATTACTGCAGGGGGCAGGCTGGGGCTTTTGCTTTTGAATGATGCAGTTGCTGTCTGCTCCTGAGGATTGGCTGGCTTATTTTACATGAATGAGCATAACTTAAAAGAGTTGGGATTACACAACGAGGCATTTCGTGGGGAGGTCTGCTCATAAACAGGATTCCTTTCTTGTATAGGTTACCCACTGTAGCATACTTTGAGGGCAGTACAGTGATAGGGTGCCCAGTCTTAAAACCCCTGAGACTGTTGACCTGCAAGAAGATAAAAGGTCAGATTTGGAAGTGGCCACACATGCAGGGCTTATAGTTCAAATTATTTCAGGAGTAAGTAATCTTTGTTACTTCTGCAGGGGACTTGGACACAAGATACTTGATAAACAGTTGTACTAAGATGAACCTCTTATTTGGCATGTAGCTTCTCTTCTGTGATATGTAGTTTGTGGAATAGGGGTAATGCTTGTGGATCTTATTGATTTTTGCAAGTACTAAGTCTTGCAAAACACTACATTGTAGGGAAAACAATCTTTTCAGATGAGCAACCAACATGGAAGGTCACTTCTTTGTAAGCTTACAAAAGGAAATTAATACAGGAGCATTTTGCAGACCTTAGTTTTGAAGCTTTGAGGTAAAGTGACAGTAACTTTCTGTAAGTGGAGAGAGTACAGTCTCACTGTCCTGTCCCATGTACCAAACTTTTGGCTAGGAAATGATTGGCTAGCTTTATAGCATGCTGTTAAGATTTTCTGTAAAAGTCTGTATTAGAATATTTTGTGATTGCAGTACATGCTAAAATACAGATGCAGTGTTTTTCAACAACAGATCTAAGTACATCTGTAAGTGAATATAGAGGAGGATGTCTAATCCATTTTCCTCCCATACAAGTAGCTAATTTAATTCAAAACTACATAGTTTGTTTAACAAAACAGGTCTTTGCTGACTCCATCATAAAGGTTTTGAAAATGCTTATTTATCAGAGTAAAATATCTAAAAAGAGCACTACCCCAACCTTTCAAAGTCACGCAAGGATTAATACTTGTAACAAAATATGGTTGTAGAACAGATTCCAGATTTGGTTTGTATTTGTCATATAGTAGCCTCCCTTCCAGAATTATGCAAGTTAATTTCCCCTCGCTTTTAAGCAAACTCCTGGTTTTAAACATGTTTTTTTTTAAGTTTGTAATTTATATGTCTGAGGCTACACACTATTCTTAAACAAAAGACTGCAGATGAGAAATTTCAGCTAAACTCCAGTTAATGCAAACTAGGAGGTGGAGGCTGAAACTAAGAGATGTAGAGAAGCACATTGAACTTAATCTGGGCTCTGTAATAAATGTAGATTAAATCCTACCTCAAAGTACTTGTCTTTTGAAGTGGGAAGTAGGAAAGGGAGAAGGGTAGAATGATTTGATGTCTTCTCATACGCTTCTGTTTATATAAATCTAAAGCTGGGTTGGAAAAAGAGGAAAAATATAAAATCTAAATGCTGTTTGATAGCTACCAATTCACATCTAACTCGAATTCTCAAATACACTGCACCTTCCAGATCCTCTAAAGAAAGATCTTCCAGAGACAAAGAGCGTTCGAGAGATCGCGATAGAACATCCCGTGATAAAGACAGAAGCTCGAGGGAGAGGTCGCCGCGGGATTTCAAAGACAAGAAACGTTCGTACGAAAGCGCTAATGGCCGATCGGAAGAGCCGAGGAGCTCAGAGGAGCGTGAAGCAGGGGAGATATAACTGGCTGTATATTCACCTGATCTCTAGCTTCCTATGGAGTTGCATACTTTGGTTTAGTTTACAGTTGTTCAAAGGGACACCAGTGAGCAGTTCCAACACTGATCCAACTAGGGTAGATGTACAGTATATAAAAGTGGTTATAACAAAGTCAGAATTAAACCCCATGATTTAATGATGCCTAAAGCTGGGTCCTGGACTTCCACCAAGTTGTAAAACTTTTCTGAAAGATTTCTCTTTATTCAGGACAACAGTTTTATGTACCAAGATGCAGATCTCAATGTTTTTAATCTCCTTTCCAATACAAGTTAGTGAACAAATTATATTGTACTACTTGCCTTGGGTGCTTTTGAACCTTTATAAATTCTCCAATTCTGCTCCAGTCAAAACAGCAGCATTGAAAGGTTGTATTTGGGGGAATTTTTTTTTTGTTTGCTTTTTTGTAAGAGGGTGGGTGGATATTAACTTTTACTCTAAGGTTATGTTCCCAGTGTTGGGCTTTATTTTTGTTTGGGATCCTAGGAGTTGATTACAGTGGGAGCATTTAGACAGGAATGTGTGCTGGAGAAAGCGGAAATGTCTTTTTACAGTGCCTATTTAGACTTGGAAATTGAACAGCTGTTGCATTACATCTTTTTTATTTCTACTTAAATTTTGAAATCAAAGCCAGTCCCATATCTGTACCATTTGATTGGTATGTGTTCAATATATTTGTTTTTTTCCATAAGGACTCTTCTGCTTTTTATTGTGGGGTACATCTTTAATTGTATTAAAACAAACAAAAAAACCAGCAACAACAAACAAAAATTAAGAACAAAAGAAATAAAAAAAATAAAAAAGAAACCATATTGTCCAGTAACTTAAGGATGTACTGGTCTCTTAAGGTGGCTAACTAGTCATTCAGTCTTTAAAAAATATCTGGTTATTAGAGTTTTTAACACACAGATGGGCTCTAGGAGAAGCAGACATTCTGCTTACAATCCTGATTATCCTAAAATCTTCAAAAGCAGGAACATGTGGAGTCAGAATCATAGAACAGTTTGGGTTGGAAGGGACCTTAAAAATCATCCAGTTCCAACCCCCTTAATGTGATCAGGGACACCTTTCACTAGACCAGGTTGCTCAGAGCCCCATCCAACCTGGCTTTGAACAGTTCCAAGGATGGGACATCCACAGCTTTTGTGGGCAACCCCTCACTACCCTCACTGAGAAGAATTGATTCCTAATACTCCATCTAAATCTACCCTCTTTCACTTTAAAGCCATTCTCCCTTGTCCTGTCACTACATGCCCTTGTAAAAAGTCCCTCTCCAGTTGTAGGCTTCCTTTAGGTAGTGGAACGTGCAATAAGATCTCTCCAGAGCCTTTTCTTCAGGCTGAACAACCTGAACTCTGTCAGCCTTTCCTCACAGGAGAAGTGCTTCATCCCTGTGATCATCTTGGTGGCCTCCTCTGGACTCACTCCACCAGGTCCATGTCCTTCCTGTGCTGGGGACCCCAGAGCTGGATGCAGCACTGCAGGTGGGGTCCCACCAGAGCAGAAGGGCAGAATCCCCTCCCTCACCCTGCTGTCCATGCAGCTTTGGATACAGCCCAGGACATGGCTTTCTGTGCTGTGAGTGCACATCACTGGGTCATGTCCAGCCTCTTGTCCACTTGCATGCCAAGTCCTTTTCGGCAGGGCTGCTCTCCATTTGTTCATCCTTCAGCCTGGATTTATGCTTGGGATTGCCCTGACCCAGGTGCAGCGCCTTGTACTTGCCCTTGTTGAATTTCTTGAGCTTTGCATGGACCCACCCCTCAAGGCGGTCGAAGTCCCTCTGGATGGCATCCCTTTCCTCCAGTGTGTTGACTGCACCAGCTTGCTGACGGTGCCCTTGATCCCAGTCCGTGTCACTGACAAAACGTAAAGGGGTTGCTGTTCATTCTGTTGGATTGAAAGTGCTCTGGGGTATTTACTCAGATATGCCCTACTCCCACACAGAATAATTTAGAGATTGGTAAATTTTCCTCCTTAAGATCACACCACTGAGTTACCTAACAGTGATGCTTAAGAGCAGTGTTTGTAATGATTTCTTGGCATTTCCAGCAGGTTCTGCAGCCTCTGTCCCTCTGTAGTGCAAGTGCCTATGAAGGCCTGCTAACATTGTTGTGTAGTACCATTCACTCTGTGCATTTGTCCACAGTGGTGTTTCTGTAGCATTTTCAGAGCACATGGGTGATAATTCTAACACAGAAGATAATTTAGCAGTGTGTTGGCTGGCAATGAAAGCTAGAACAGGTCATTTACACCTCTGCAAGGGCTTGAATCCAGCATTGCATGTTCTACTTTGAATTCACATCATTTTAAGCTCCCAAAGTGATCATGACTAACTACTTAACACTTTTTTTTTCCTTTTTTTAATCCATTTGAATTCTGAGCATCAGTTTCCTTCCTGGGACTGTTTTTTGATTCCTGGATGACCCAGGTGCTTCATGAATGGAGGTTACTGGTGTTTGTCCATCTGGTACAGCCACAAGTGTAAGTGCTCAATAACATCTATCGTCACATAGTTGTTAATGGAATTCTAGTGGTGTGACAAAAGGTGACCAGTCATTTCTAGATACATCTTGCATAGTGCAAGTACCAGTGATTCCTTTGGAATTCCTTTCTGGAATAACAATATTCCAGAAATACTGAGGACCTGTCTCCCCCTGCAGCCAGCAACTAGAAATTTTGTATTGTAAAAAGGGGAAGGGAAGGGGTGGTGGGTGAGATTTGCATAATGTGACAAAACAGTGCCTAGACTCCACACTAGCAAATTCTGGATAACATGCCATTCCTTTTACAAATGGCTTATAAATTTAATTACAACAGGGGGATTGGGTTTGGGCCTGCCCTTACGTAGAGGAAGTACCACACTGCTGTTAAGCAAGAAGGTAGTATCTCTGATTTCCTCATAAAATAATCTGAATTACTCATGGAAATACAGGACTGAAGTGCAGTTCAGAAGAAAAAATTAAGGTGACTAATGAAACACACCTAGGCTGCAAAAGATTTGGAGCATCTAGCGGGAGACTATTCCTAAATATGGATCTTCCACCCATCAGAACCCAATGAGATTAATTTCCAGGAGTGCAAAACTGAGGTATTCACCACCTGTTAAATTTCCTGCTGGACAGCTGAAGAGTGGTATGGACTGACCTTAGTCTTCATTGTCAAATAGATTATGAAATGGAGCTCTTGAGGGAACCTAGGGACGCTGTAGCTCAGCATCAGCTTTTGGGATCTTGGAAATTTTGCTGATGCAGTTGTAGCTCCGAAGCAGTTTTTATCAAACTGAATGTGTACAAAATGAGCAGAAAAAGTAAATTACTTCACTGATTTAATGTGTTTGAACTGCAGTGAACCTGCAAGCATTATTCCCGTATCTCATAATCACTCTGGGTTAGTCAGGGGACTGCGAAACAGTAAAAGCTTAAGGTGGTAAGCAGCTGGAGGATGGCACATTACCAGAAATGAGATCCTGTCCTGAAGATGGAATCATAGAATTGGTTACCTTGAAAAAGGCCCTCAAGATGATAGAACACCCTTTAACCCAGCACTGCCCAGCCCACCACTAAACCATGTCCTCTAATGCCACATCTTCACGCCTTTTAAATACCCCCAGGGATGGCGACTCAGCCACTTCCCTGGGCATTCTGGCCCAAAAGCTGCATAGCTTGTGTGTTGCTTTCCCCACTGCAGCACGAGGAGCCACGTAGTAAAACGGTGACGTATCCAGGCAGAGGTGCTCGGCCTAGTGCCGCTGTATCCTGTTACCCACCATGACTTGCCCGTGAAGCTGGCACAGGAGGCTGTTCCTCTGTCCTCTTGCCTTCCACCAGCTGTTGAATCTGGGAGTTAACCATCCCATTACTACAATGATAGCCCTGCCCTGGAGCTATCTGCTAGCCTCTCTGTCCAGGCTATCTTGCCCCACCCATCCCCAGGGACAATGGGGGAAAATAGGTGAGCCAACAGGGACATAGCAGATGGAGGTTGTAGTCAGCATTAAACTAAGTATAAATGCAGACTGAGCCACGCTCCAGAGGTGATGGCAGTGTGCAGTGTTGTGTAGGGGCCTGCAGCACCTGATAACCCCTCCGGTTTACTGTTCTTCCCATATTTCACATGCCACCTTCCTCAGTATCGCTGTCCTTTATTCAACAGACAGTAGAGATTAGTTTCTTCTGATGCAGGGGCTTATAAAAAATGTTAATGCACTCTTCGTCCAGTCCTGCATGATGGTTCTTGCTCTGTGGTTTTTTGCTTTGATCACTTTTTTCCACTTGCTTAATAAATTCTCACACTGTTACTGCTTATGTAATTATTTGTTCTTTTCAGCAACACCTGAAATCTGTCTTTCCCTGCAGCTTGCAAAATTGGGAAGCAGCAGACTGCAGCTGGAAATACAAGGAAAGAGAATGTTTGCTTCTAGCCCTGGCTCTCCTCTTTATCCCTGCTTTTCCCTCTGTGGGCATAAAATGGAGCCAGCGGGCAATTAGAAAATTCTCTCATGACTTACCTCTCCTGGCTTTGGCTTTTCACTTCCTTTTGCTGGGGAAACTGTAGTCCCAAATTCTTTCCCTAGGTTCAGTGGTGCTGCCAGTGCACTGCAGGCAAGCAGAGTCCTAGGAGATGCACCATCGGGAAGGCAGGATTAACTAGCAATAAAGTAGGGCTGGACACCTGCAAGTTCACAAAGGGCATGACAGCAGCAGGAGCTGCCATGGCTGTAAAACCATTTTCCCAGGCTGAAATGATCTGACAAGTGCTGACTGTAGTAAAGTATTGATGGTGATGCTCAGTTAAGTGCACAAGGGTTAGAAATAGTTCCAGGTGCTGGCTCAGAGGGGCTGCAAAGAAGGCACTTTCACGGCACTGGCCCTCAGGCACCTTCAGCCCGTCTCGAGCCTGTCTGTCTCCATCTCTAGAAGGTGGTAGTGATACGCAGAAAAGACTACAACTCGAAAGTTGTAAAGTAGGTATGTTTATTGCAGCGCCGGCCGCATGGGGGGTAACCCCCAAAACGCCATGTGTGCCAACTGCGGTGCTCAGCTTGAAATATATCTGGTTACAAATTACATATACATCAGGGTACACAATGCACCTATACATATTCATGGTCTGTCTCTGCTTATTATTATAATTAGCTTAACGTCTTACTACGCCTGCGCAGTACCACCTGGTGGTCGCAGCCTGGGATCTCCGGGATGAAGTAAGCAGTCTACCTCAGATTTGAACTCTTCACCTTGCTTCCTTGCGCGTGCTCTTTGAGGTCCTGGTCTCAGTCCAAACCCCAAAGCTGATTCGAGCCAGTTCCAAGGTCCGAAAGTAGGATTTCTGGTCATGGTTTCTTCCTCTTATCGATGGTCTGGCATCCTATCCTTATCCTCCTGTACATCCTTCCCCTTTACCTGGCTGGTATAGTAAATGTTTAGCAAGCAGTACATTGTTTAGCAAGCACCTGCAAAGTTTTGCAGTACTAGCAGTACCCACAGCAATTAACCCCTAAAATCTAGGCCCCTTGTATCAGTAGGTGGGGGGGGACTTTGCATGGAACCACTGTAACTTTTCAAATTGCTGCCTTCAAATCTTCCTAAACTCAAACTGGTTTGCAGCAGAGCAATGGGAGTAAAGAACTACCACCACCTCTTTTCAGAGCTTTAACTACTTGTATTCCCTCAGAGGGATTTGAGACTATAAATATTTTTTTACACATCTTGTTCTTTTTTTACAGTCCTTGCCAGTGCTGTGCAATATGCTTCCATTTCTCCCCGAGCTGAACAGAACACCGAAGCAAATAAAGCAGCCTGCCTTATCCTCCCCTCTGGCTAGAGTTCCTCTTCTGGACTTTGGGATTTAGCATCCTTTGCCAAATTCAATGGGTGAGGAAAACTACATGTTGAATGAAGGAAAACTCTGCATTTTTACCTGTTTACAAAACTGTTGCTTCATGGTTAAGTGAAAAGCTTCCCTTCCCACCACCTGAGAAGCCTGACTACCACAAGAGTGATGGGTGCCTGGGTGGGAGCTTGAGCTGGTTTTGGAACCCCCCCCAGTATCACCAGTATGGGCACTATAACCAGCTGCCAGTGCTGCACATCACCTTTTCTGTGAAGCAAATGAGAGGGCACATCTGCTTTCTCTGTGTTTATTGCGTTACACTGAAGCAAACCAGCATGTGGTTATTTGCAGTTATTAGCTGATTATTTCACCAAGTCTAAGGAATACAAAGAAAAGCAATTAAATAGTTCAGTACCTGGTTAGCACTGAAGGGAGGCTCAGGCTGTGCGACTGGACAGGATGAGTCCCCATGCCAGGCTGAGCCCCATGCCAGGCTGAGCCCCCTGTGCTGCCCATGCGATGAGGCAGCAGCCTCCATCAGCTGGGTGCATTTTGGGTGCACAGGAGCTAGTGAGCTCTACTCTTGCCTCATGTGGGAACGCAACCCAAGTAATTTCCTGGGAGTAACCCGGTGAAACCCACAGCCTGGAGATGTTCATCCCTGCCCAGAGGGGTCCAGTGGTGACCACACTCAGTGTTGTCATTCCTTGTGCTGAAAGCTGCTCTGAGAAACCAAGGTTGGGTGACTCTGCTGGCTCATGCAAGATGGGACTTTGCTCATGCCTCTCCCAGGTGTTAGTCATTCCCATACACCACTTCCCCCTTGTCACACAAAACAATGCTCATGCCTCTTAAATAATGACCTCTACCAAGATTCTGAAGATGCTTCAAAATGGTCTCCTTCCTATCATTCATGAGGATGGAGAGGTGGTAGGTGAGCCAAAGAGCTGCTGGTGCTGTTGGAAGGAGCAAGTCTTTTAGGAATAGAAACCTTAAAGTCATCATCTTAAAATGTAGTCTTCAAGGATGGTGGCCAGAGGAACCCACCTGAAACACTGGAACTGCAAAGCACATCAGGATTTTTTGGTTGACTTTGATGTATCTGCAGGTTTTGTTTAGCTGTAGAAACTCAGTTTGCTAAGGAAATATTGACATTGATACCTATATTGTATAAGCCTTTTTTCTTGCCTTTTTTATTTTTAAATTTTAATTTTTCCAGCTGTGGCTGGGGGCCCAAAAGCAGCAAATCAGTGCTGGCAAGATGTTTGAAGAGCCTGGAGTATGCACAGCCTCACCAACCCTCCTCTTTGTAGATATTGTTCAGGTGGGTGCAGATTTCATTGGTCACCTTCTCAAAGGAAGCTTTGCAGTCTCCGCCAAATTTCTCCTCCATCAGTTGTAAGATAATGTCACAGATAATCTAAACAAGGAGAAGGGAAGAAACAACCAGTGTGACTTTTCTCCACATTAGAGGCATAAGAACTTACATATCTTGTATATCTTTAGTTGGGATTCTTGGAAGGCAGAAAGGGGTACAAGAACAATTCACAGCACATGGCCTGCAGAGCTTGTAACAGGGCATGGAAAATAAGGTGCATTATAGCATTCACAAAAAACTGGTATTTCTAACTATCCTGTATCTAGTAAATGTTGACTGCACCTATCACTTAAGGATAGCTGTATAGGCCTGATGTTCTTTGTCCATCCACTGCAATCCTTCTCCTGGCAGAGGACTGCCCCAAATGTTTAGAGGCCACAATGAGCCCCCTTGTTGGACACCTTTCGAATACATGGCTTGGGAGGTAAGTTTCTTCCTGATCTTTCCTGCTTCTTAGCTATCTGGCACTCTGAAGCAGAGTTCATTTGTCCTTGCAGTCACTAGGTAGGTGGTATACTTTGAAATGCCAACTCCTTTCCTGTGCAGCATTTATTGTTCTGTGTGCATCTTTACCCTGAAAAACTATTTTCAGCCAGAAATCATCACTTATTTTCCCACTTTTTGAAAATTTGGCCCACTGCTTTTGAAATGACCTTCATTTGGAAATAATCTTTGCCAGAAGGTGCCTCTTTTTGCTGTGTAAGGCAGATGAAATAGTTATAAATGCACTCTGCTAGTGACCTTAGGTGGATCTGGGCAAGTAATTTGATCCTGTATTTATTATTTGTGTTTGTTTAATGATGACAATGCTGTTGCCATTGTTGTTCAATAACAGCAGGTTTAATTATCCTCGGAAAGCTCAGTTCCTGTTACGAGATAAAAAATACATCAGGGACTGAAGTCCAGTGTTAAACTGCTTTTCTGCATCTTGTTATTAAATGGCAGGTGTGGGAATCTGACTGCACTGAGAAAACCCACTACAGCTCATGGGCAGCTGTGCAGCTCCCACCTGAGCAGACCTGCCTGCAGCACATCTGCTGCACAGCCGTCTTCTCTACCAATGCCAGATCTCTCACTCCTGCCATCTTCCACCATCAACCATCTCACCTTCCACCACCTCGATTCTCTCAGGCATATACACGTATTCCTACACACAAGGCCTATTTTCCTCAGTTGCACCCTTCAAAGGGGAAAACATGCCCTCCTCACAATTACACCCTTTGGGAAGAGGGCTGCTCACTCACCCTGAAGTTTTTGGGGTCAATCTTCAGCTGGGTGGCATGTTTCTTGCCGAGTGGGGTCACTATCCCAAGAAAAGCCTCAGAGTTGTCCAGGTGTTGCACCATGTTGTTGATGGCACTGAAAACCTTCTTGCCATGGCCCCTGACTTGATCTGACTGTGTCATCTCTTCGGCAGAGTCCATGCCTTTGAAATGTGTGAAGTAGGATTTGGTGTCTGGGTGCTCGGTAAACATCCTGTTAAGGAACAAGAGATGTTCTGACTTGTGGACCAAGGTATCAAAGCAGACATGGCTACACCTTCCGGGCCTTGCCTTATGCATTTATGCCCCTTTTCTCCTTCTCTTTATTAGAACAGACACTTAGGCATTCCTTGTTTTTCCCTTGCCTTTTGCACCTGTGCACAGCCCCCGTGCACATAGCAGCCAGTCCTCTCTCCCTTGCCTCTCCCCAGGGCATTTCCTTTGCTCATTCCACCTTAAAACCTACAATGAACTTATTCTACTGCTTCTAAAGTAAATATTTCCTCAGTGTTAACTGTTACTTTCATAGAGCAGTGGGAGCACATTCACATAGGGTGACTGTGACAGTTCACATGACTGTGATAGCTTAATATTCCCAAAGATGTTCTGGACAGCGGATATGAGCACTGTGGTACTGGTGGGTGTTTTCATGGAGAAACCCTACTACTGGTTTTGTTAATTAACCCCTTCCTAGAGTCCACTGCAAAGCTTTCTTACTGCCTGTGATGGATTGTTGTTTGAGTTTGGGGTACTGCTCATTCTGTTTATTCAAAAGGAATACAATCCGGTATGTTTGAAATTACCTTTGATCAATTACAGTCATCTTGGTCAAACTCTTAAAGAAAGCAGTTTGCTCCGTTGGGTAAACTGGTTATCCACCTGAAATATCCATAGCAAATTCCACATTGCATTTCACAAAGTCACAAAATGATTGGACTTGAAGGAACCTCTGGATGTCACCTGGTTCAACACCACTGGCAAGCCAGTTGCCCAGGACCATGGCCAGAGGGCTTTTGATCATTTCCATGTATGGAGACTCAACAACTTCTTTGGGCAACTTGTGCCAGTGCTCAGTTGTACTCAGAAGTAAAAAAAGTGTTTCCTGGAGTTCAGAGGGAACCTCCTGTGTTTTGGTTTGTGCCCATTGACTCTGGTCCTGTCTCGTGACACCACTGAGACGAGCATGGCTCTGTCTTCTTTGCACTCTCCCTTCAGGTTTTTATGTACACATTGATAAGATTCCCCTGAGCTTTCTGTTCTCCAGCCTGAACAGTCATAGCTTTTTCAGCCTTTCTTTATTGGAGAGATACTCCAGTCCCCTCATCATCTTCATCATCTTCCTTGCCCTTTGTTGAACTCTTTCCAGTATGGCCATGTCTCTCTTGTCATGGGAAGCCCTGAACTCTTCTCTATAGGTGGGTCTGGGGTTGTAGGGCACTAAAGCAAAACCTTTTAGAGTAAATTACTCCAGGGAGGCAAACTACTGGATGCTGCTAACGTTTTATGGCTGCATTCCTGACCCTAACTGTGTGCAGGTTGTGTTGCCTGCAGAAGGAAAGAGCAGCATGTAATAGTTTGTGAGGGTAATCCAGGCACAAGGTGTGATATACAAGAAAGCCAGAGTGGTGGGTAAAGGTCTGATAACCAGAAATAGTGTTTGAACTGATCCATGCTTATGGAGGCGATGTAAGTCCCAGATGAGAGTGGAATATGTGAAAGGTGAACAGAAGAGAGGGAAACGCGATGGAAACTAAGAGAGGAAAGCCCACAGAAAGGGTATAATACAATGGAACAGATGAACTGATGCTGAAGGAGAATCAGAAGTGAAATACTGAGTTTAAAAAGAGTTTAGAGATAAAGAGGAAGAGGGAAACAAGGCCCATGTTTTGTTCCCATTCTCTTTCATACCACACTTTCTTTTCATTACCTTACGTGGGTGAAGAAATTGATCTTGTCTCTTCTTCTTTTCCCACCCCCTTACCCCTTTCCTTTTATTCTTCCTTGTGTGGATTGCTCTTCTTCCCAGCAAGGGCTGCATGAAAAATATCAAGACATGCTCCTAGGCAGTATCTCCATCCTTCTTGCTGTTTCCTCCTTCACCCCTCTGGGGCAGCAGTTGGATGGGCTCTTTCCTTACCTGACCAGCACAGTTGTCCCATTGTCCTCAGCATCCACATATATCTTCTCCCAGGCACCGCGGGCACTTTGCACCTCTGCTTCAGAGAGCGACATGGTGCAGGAGATGTTGGCAACGGAGGGTGCAGCAGGAAGAAGGACAGGGAGGTCCTGGCAGAGTCTTTCTGCTCCAGTTCTCTCCTCAGGGCTCTCTAAATACTGCCCTGGGGATTTAAAAGATCTTGAAGGGTCTCTTTGTCTCCATTCTCCTCAGTCACATTTCTGCAGGTTTTAGAGTTACCTAATCGCTTTTAATCAGGAAAGAAACCAACCACATGAGGAGGGAGGACTAGCCCCGTAGTCGTAGGTCAGGTGCCAAAGCAACGGTCTCACTGTCTGAGGAGAGAAGGGAAAAAAGGCAGTTTTCCGTGGGGAAAAAAAAGATCAATTCTCTTCCCCTCTCACCCCTGCCAAAGCCAGTGCTTGGGTCCTCTTTCCTGAAGGTGATCCTTGCACAAGAACAAATTTTCCTGGTTTTCTCCCAAGAGTGCTGCTGTGCTGAGGGCACTGTGGTGCCCTGCCATCCCCTCTCCCTGGCACTCTGTGGTCTTTCAGTCAAAGATCCTGTTTCTAGCTCCAGCAACTCTCTCCAGTCCTGCCTTCATGCCACAGTCACTGCTTTCCCCACAGCCCTCTGGTTTAACAGGGGCTCACCCCACAGCTGCTCCCAGCCTTGGCTCCATGAGGGTGGGAAGCTTCGCCACCCCAAAATGACAGCATTGCAGGGATGGTGATGGCAGCATGACACAGCATCCATGGCCATAGTGCTCTGCACAGCCACTTCATTTTAGCACTGGAGATGAATGGTGCAGCACAGCCAGGCATTTCACTTTCCTAAACCTCTTGGCTTGCAGCTGGGAGCCCTATTCTATCTCTGAGCCCTGCCTGCCTGGGAGAGAGATAAGGGGCTGGAGAAGGGCCAGCGTGGAGCTGCAGACAGCAACTCTGGGCCTGTTACAGTCACTTGGAACTGGAGGCAAAAAGTTTTCATGGATTATCCATGCAATGCCTGGGCTTAACCTCTGGCAGGAATGTTCTGGTTAAGCCCAGGGCACACATGCAAAATAAGGGCTAAGGGGCTTGAGAAACTGCTGTTGGATGCTGAGGGCAGACAAAACCTCATATTGTTTGGAGTGGTTTAGAGGAGGGAAGGAATAGGTGTGAGGGGAAAATATGCAGCATGTCAGGATAAACCAGCCTGACACCCCAAGGCAGAAGGAAAAGTGCTGGCTGCAAGCTCACAGAGACTGACTGGTCTTGGTGGGGTTGTGTCCCACTGCTACTGCTCCCATTGAGGGAGGCCTCAAATGACTTCACTGAAATTTGTCCCCACTTGCCTCCCTCTCCCTTTTTACCACACAGCAAACAAAGAGCAGTCTGATAGAAAGCTGCAAAGCGGTTGTGGGTGCCCCATCCTTGGAAGAGTTCAAGGCCAGGCTGGATGCGGCTTTGAGCTGCTTGGTCTAGTGGAAGGTGTCCCTGCCCATGGCAGAGGGGTTGGAATGAGATGGTCTTTAAGGTCCCTTCCAATCCAAAACATTCTATGATTCCCTAGGAGAATTCTCCTCTGCTCTCCCCCACTCTCCTCTGGGACATTGCAGTATGAACATGTTCCACCCCTTGATACATAGTCAGACATCCTGTCCTGGGCCAAAAAATACCTGTTTTGAGTTGAGAAATTTCAATCCAATTAATTTATTGCCAAGTAACCAACCAACCAACCAACCCTCAGATGCCTCACTTCCCCCTGTCCCGTTTCCTCACCCCGTGCTGCAGGTTACAGCCAGACCCTTTGGTGAGACGGTGGGTGGTCCAGGAGCTGTGGTAGGTGCATGAGGATCCCTTTGCTCTTGCTTCTCCTTGTGTCCTACTCAACTGCTCCAGCATGGGCTCTTCCACTGGTCATCATCCCACTGGATACTGTACCTGCCCTGGACTTGTTTCTCCCTTTTCAGTATTCACTGCCCATTCTTAAACATTTTTCCATGGAGGCACCCTAAACTTACTTGGTTGGTCCAGTTTTGGGGTGCAATGGGTCTATTTTTTCTGGGGCCAAGCCAGGAGTCAGCAGCACAGGGCAGTCCCTGACCAAAGTAATGACATCTCCCCTCAAGCATGTCACCACACTCTGCCTGTGACGTGCTTTTCTAGTCTTCCATCTTCTGGTGTTACTTCCACTGTTTTGGAAAATTATCATCTATTTTCCCCTTGCATGATTTGCTGAGTCCTTGTAAGATGAACACAAAAATCCTTCATAACGTTTTGACATCTCTAACAGGGCTATACACATCTAAGCTACACCTCAGCAATCTCTAGCAATTGAAAAAAAAGCTCCAGAAACCTATTTATTTTTGCCTGGAAATGGAATAGCTATGAAAAATCAGCTGTTTAATCATGAAGTCGTTGCTGACACCTCCCCACGTGTGGGCAAGAGGACGCTTGCTTGGTTTATTTCTTTTTCCTCTCCCGTGGTTTGTGTTGGTTATCATCCCAAAGGAAGTGAATCCTCTCAAGTGTAATTTCTATTGCATGAAGAGACATATTTTCAAACGGGGGTGAAGCTCCTCAGGACATTATCCCTAAAGAAGAGAATCCTGGTGTGCAAAAGCCAATCAACACATTGAGTCGAGACATGATTTTTTTACAAATCTGCAGAGTAGGGTGCTAGGCCAGGCCTTTTCCAACCTTTTGGAAAACAAGCACAGTCATTTTTACAAAAAGGTAACCAAAAAAGAAGCATACAGGAACAGGAGATGGGTCACTCATGCTTGTATAACAAAATTTTTAAGGTGCATGTGTTGATCTCACTCCAGTTCAGTATCCTGTCATCTCCACATACAAATTCTCCTGGGGGTGTGTTCTTTAACATTATAATAATCTAAGGTAACTTGAGGTTGTCTTTACATCCTACCACCTGTTGCTAAGTTATAGTTTAACCTTATTTTGTTAAACCTCTGTTGCAGTTTCTGCTTGAATATCTTTGAACTATTACTCGTCTAGGACATAAGGATTTATAGCATTCTCTTCCTGGGGTCTCTTCATGGTTTCATTGTTCCAGCACATCATATCATAGTTTCAAGGCTAACTTACAGTTACTGTGAACTTCTTGTGAATCTTTAACGTCATCTGACATCAGGCAGGCAGGCTCAGGCCGGGGAGGCAGATGACGCTGGGAAATCCAGAGCAGGGAACAAAGTGTTTGAGCTGTGGCCAAGCCACTCCTTTCCCTGTCCCCAGCCCCAGGGGAGAAGAGGGTGTGCCTCCCATTGCTCTGCAGGGAAATGGTATCAGTACTGAGAAGTGGGGGTTGCTTTCTCTCAGTTTCCAAGAAATCACATGCTTTAGGCAGAAGGCAGCTGGCAAGATCCAGTCATAGAAAGGGGTGGCACGTTCTACTCACGCAGCCATTTAGGATCCAGCAGCCTTCCCACCTCTAGAGCACATCGATGTTCTGGTTACAGGCACTGCAAACCTCACTGTCTTTTCTTCTTGAAACTTGGGGAATCTGTGATTCTGTGATTTTTAGCATAATCAACCCACCTTATTTTATTGTTCAGCGGGGTTAATTCCCAGCTCAGCAGACACATCTGTTTCACAGGATGGCTGCCAGGGGCTCAGCAGCTGTGACTCTTCCCAACACCTGTGGTGGTGTCAGGCTGAGGGTAGAGCCCCCCCCGTATTGCCAGGTTTCAGGATGCTTAGCCCAAGACCCTGACACTCAGTGCTGCTTTCACAGAAAGGACAAACACCTGCATCTGCTCATGCTCAGTGTCTGAGGCTATCAAGATAATCAGCTCATCGAAACAAGCGAAACTAGGAGCTGCAGTCACAACTGGCAGTGTCAATGTCTGAATCCCAAAGCCCACATAGCACATGGGTGGGAAAGACCTGGAACAGTCACAGGCAGCTTTACCCACTGCCACTTTCCCACACCATACTTCTCTCTCCCATTCCAGGGTATTAGTGGGCTCGGGTAGAGCTGTGCTGGGCTTTGCACTGGTGAAATTACCAAATGCAAAGGGTAAGAAAAAAGCATGACTACTCAACTTCTTAGGACCTAGCCCCCAGAATGGCCCTTACAAAGTGTACAGAGGGGTACCACCTGACATGGTAAAAATGGACACAGGTGTCTGTTGTGAATATTTTTATTGCATGCATAACATTTTAAATGTGAAAGCAAAGGTAGTAATTTCAAAATCGCTCCACTTCTAGATAGCATAGGGCATAGCAGATATACAGATTAGTCCTCTGAATGCTGCTCTCATGATTAACAACATTTACTACATGGCTGGCAGTAACTCTAACATGATCATTACAACTAATAAGGATGCCAGTGCTGAGTTTCCTTGCAGTGAATCCAGCTAACCAAGAATTTGCATTGGTGGAGGCTGGTGTTCAGCAGAGAAACTTTACATCCTTAGTGAGGGGGGAAAAACCAATTCCACAAACGCCAGCCCACCCCTCACCCCCAAACATTGGTGTGCTGACAACACCATTTTGGACACAAACCACACATCAGCATAAGGGTCGCTATGAAGAAAGTAAACTCCACCTCAGCCAGACCCAGCACACTGCTGGACTGCATCCTTTTCTTGGTACAAATTTATGCTCATGAAACTTACACCATGCTGAACCTTTGCACAGGTGCTGCAGGCAGGAGGCAAAGAAATTAGATTTTGGAAAATATCAAGCCCAAATCAGAGATGCAGAGAGTACCCAGAGCTGGACAGAGGCCTCAGGCAGCAGCATAAGCACTATTCATATCTGTAATGTTACAATCTGGCATTCATATCTGCCCAATTAATGAGATCAAACCACCCAATCCTTTAATGGAAACAACACTCACACAGGTTTTGGACACAAGCCCCTAGACTGGTTCACTCAGCACCCTCATCTGGGACACTGGAGCTTTAATGACACACAGTTTATGTAAGCAATATTCTGAAGAAAAGAGAAATCCACTCCCATGAATGCCACCCCCACCAGATTTAAACCTGGACTCCAGCTAAAGAGACCCAATGTGAGAGAAAGAGATGTGTCTGAAAGACACCAGGCTAAAATAAACAGCTATGGGCTGCTTTATGTGGAAGTTAGACAGCAGTCCAGAGGCTTTGCATCAAACACAGGCAGGTCACAGATGATTATATTGGTGGTATGGACTATTGAGTTCAGAGATGCAAGCTAAAAGGGCGTAAGATGAAGCAGCAGACAAACCTGCTGTCAGATACAACAGAAAGTGAGGTGTTGGACTGAAAGGATGGTTGGTAAGGAATGGAAGGAACCAGACAATCAGACTAGTAGTTTTCCTGTGTAAACAGAACACTGCGTGATGGACTTATTGGTCCAATTGCCTCCTCTGTTGTAGAAGTCATAGAATTGTTAGAATCATAGTGGCTGGAAAAGATGTCTAAGATCTGTTCAATATGTCGAGCATTCATTAGATAAAAAATCTATTACAACTGTCCGACTTTCTTGGGAAGTAACATCAGTACATGTGGCTTTAAATTCAGTGAGCCCAAATTTAATCTCCATCTTCAGCTTGCGATCTCTCCCCAGCTGTGTGTCTGGAGATGGCACTACACAGGAGCCAAGCTTTTCCATCCCATCCTCATCTACATACTGAGCATCCTGGTTTTTTTGTACAATAGAAAGCAAAGACTACACTTGTTTGATCTGGTTCTGTTGGATAGAAATTATGGTAAGCAACTTCATTTATATTCAACGGCTGCCCAACTCCCACCAATTTCTTGAAGAGGTCTGTGCAATAAGTATAGCCATCAATTTCTGAGACCTTCCGTTTACGGATGTCATGGATAGCATCATCAAATTTCTCACTCACTTTTACGCCGTATGTCCTACGGCTGATTCTTGAGGTAACAATGTGTGGATTAACTCCAAATAAAACAGCCCCTTTTGCAATGGCCAGTTGGGCCTCTGTGGGACAAAGGATATGATACTTGCTGCTAAAAGCCTGACTGACTGCATCTCTCAGGATGATGCTGGACGCAAAGCCTCCCACAAGCAAAATGTATTGGACTTTGTCCATCTCAGGCTTGCAAAGAATTTCCCTCAAAGCACAAATGATATTGTTGGTACAGTAGTCAAACAACCTCTTCATTTTCTCATATGTAATCATGATCGTCCCATCACACCACACAGCTCCTACTGCTTTTTCAAAGAACTGGGAGATGTCCTTCTTGGACTCTGCCACTCTGACCAGGTTGCAGTAGCAACGTATGTAGACTGCCTCCCTGTTAGCAGAGCATTTCTGTAGGCCGAAGTTGTACATCATATTTTGTAATTCAGAAGGGTGCTTCTTTACATATTCATCCCATACACCATCACTGAATATTTCCTTGAGGAAACTGGTGAAGTTTTCATCCACTCTGTTGCCTCCCCATCCACCTCCAGTTGCCTTGTGTAACTCCTTTAGGTAATGGTTTTCTTGGATCTCATGTACTGTGATGTCTACAGTGCCACCTACACATGCAGACACAGACACACACAGAGACTCAAATTAATTGCGCTGTTTGCTTTAAAGTACATTAATTTCCACTGAATTTAATCTTACCTTCTGAACTCCCAATTCACAAATGTGCTTTTCTGCTGCTTTCTTTCCTCATCCTCACTCTTCTACTATTTGCCTGTACTTCTCTAGATTTCTTAAATTTATTTATTTTTTCTTTTGTTTAAAAGCCTGGTCTCACAAGGCTCCTACAGTTATTTCTGATAAGAGCTGGATGCTCCGACTTGCTCACTGAACAAGCTGATCTCCTGTCTGATCACAAACGGAGACTGGCCTCCTCACATAGGTCATGGACTCCTGACCAGTGGTGAGAAGACTCTCAGGAACTTGCAGTCCTCTTGATGCTTTTTCGGTATCTGTTCACAACCACCAGACTGCTCTTGGCAGAAAATTCACATCACACCAAAAAACCTCAGGAATCTAGAGAAATTACTGAGTAGTGCTTCATCAAATATTCTTAATGATTTACTCCCCAGTGCCTGCTAGCTCATCTCTTTGGTCACTTCACTGGGCACTAACTACAGTTGCTCCTAGAGAGGAGGCTGTGAGCTCAGGCTACACAAGAGCACGTGGAGCATGCTGATGGTTGATGCTGGGACCCGGTGCCAGCTGATCTGGTGAGAGGACAGGACCTTGTGTTGTGACTGTCTGGCCTGAAGAGCACTGTAGTGTGAGACACAATCCTGTTGTTTTCTCCTATTTTTCTGCCTGCTCACAAGATCTCATTAGGTGAGAAATAAAAATAAGAACCCCAGGACAAGCACAGCAGTGGAATCTGAGCTCTGGGACTGCACTGCAGATCTTTGGCCATACTGTGAAATTGCCAAGCACTGTGCCCAGCAAAGATGGTACCTGTTAATCAGGGAAAATTTTACCTCCACAGTCAACAACAATATACTGGATCCCAGGGGAGTCTTCAAACTTCTTCTTGTCACTGCTGTCTGCCATAAACCCTTCCTGTGGAAGCTGCTTGCACCACAGTGATGCAGCTTCTGGCTCCAAGGCAATGATCAGCTTCTCAGAGAGCATGCCAGAGATAATTCCTGCCTAACATCAAAAAAGAGAAGAATCAGTTCAAGGAAAGGGGGTGACATTACTGCTGCATGAACACCACCTGCTAGGGAGACTCTTCTCACCCCAGCAGCTCATGCAGGGGTGGTGGTGGTTCTTGCACTGCTGATCTCTGTGGGCCTCATTTCTATACGGCAGTGGCAGGAGAGGGCAGAGCTGTTGTTACTGCCAGTTTGGGACATCCACTCCCTCACCACCCTCAATGTGGAAGATTTCTCTGCCTGATGGACTGAAATTTGAAATACAGGTTTACATGTTGAGGGGTTCCTTTGCCTCAATGGGCAAAGAAACTTCCAAAGGTAATATGAGGAAATGGGGTAACCCCTGCTTTCACCTCTTTTGCTGCCAGACGCATGAACTGCTTGGCGGCAGCGCTCCATATGGCTGGGACAGTAAGGACCCAGGTGATCTCCTCCTGGTCATAGACAGTTTGGAAAGAGGCCTCTTGAATGGTGTTCAGGGCATGTTCCTTCAGGTAGCGCAGGCTTTTGGAAAAGACTGTCAGGGCAGGAAGCACCTTTCCGTTGCTGGCTTTCAGCTCCATACCAGCTGTGACATTCTACAAAACAAAGGCCCAGAGTCACATGGTGCAGTGCCTGTATGACACCTGTCCCCTTCACACCGAGCACTGCACAACCTAGGGCACAGAAGGAGGTCCTGTCTCCAAACCTGAGTGAACTCCCAGCACTGGCTTCACTACTGTGGCTAACTGAGTCTAAGTGGCACAGGTCAGCTACCAAACTGCTTACCCACCACACCTGTGATTCAGTAGGCAAAATGTCAATGTGGTTGATAAGTCAGCTGTTTCTCCTAGGCCAAATTTTGTAAAGACCCTGTAGATCCTGTAGATCCCTGAAGAGCCAGTGGGGGGAGATTCTGCAATGAAAATTTCCTTCACCATTTGCTCCTCAGATGGAGAGAAATAGTTCTGAATTAAAACCTCTCTCCACCCTCCACTGAAAGTGAACGAGAACCAAGCACTCCAAAGGTGACATTGTGACAGACCACATCATTCCCAACTTCCCTGGGGAGGAAAATCTTCAAAGAGGCATCCCACCCACCACAGCACCCAGTTCAGCATTCATGACTTAACCCTGGGGGATGCCAAAGAGAGGACATGAGGCTTTTCCTGGGACTGGCTCTGTGCTCTGGTTTAGTCTATGTGAAGCCCTGTAGGACCCCAGAGCACAGAGAGGAAGGTCCTAAGGTAGCCTGGTGTTTGGCTGAACAAGCAAACCCAGATAAAGCTGCAAACTATTCCAAACTAGCACAGAGCCTTCAGAGAGAAATGATAAAGCCACTGCAGGCTTTAAGGACAGCTGGACACCCTTACATTAGCTTCAGAATAACACTTCAAGGGAGGGAGAGATAAGCTGGGGGAGCTGTATAACATGGGATGAGCTCTTAGGAGATCTCAGGGCTGCCCATCTCCTTTGAATTACAGGAAATTTCACTTGATCCTTGTTCCCTGTTGAGGACTGAAGCAGGGAGTCCCAGAGGGAGACCAGTTTCTCTGCCAAGCTCGGGAACAGGGCAGCTGTTTTTTAGGAACATGTCTTTGCCTTCACCCAGGTAGGCAGTCAGGTTTTATTGTCTTCAGACAAACAAGAAACATCATAAAGGACCCATGAAGCTATCAGCAATTACAAAAATAAATAATTTCTTCTTTGGTTCATCAAAATACTCTCTGACTTGAGTTCATTCATCCCCATTAACCAGACTTACTCAGCCTTCTTCATGGATTCTCTAGCCCCCACCCCTCAAATAAATGAATAGCCCTGACCCCCATCAGCAGTAACTCTTCCACCTACCGTGTTGTACAGCTGCATCTTGAAATTCTGGAAGAAGTACCAGCTGTCAGCTTGGCTGGAGGGCAGGTTCTTGTACTTCATCACAGCATCATAGCCAAAATACTTGAACTCCTGCTTCTGGTTGAACAAGATGCATGTGGGTGTCTTTGGGGTCCTGAGCCCATGCTCTGTTCCCCAGTAAACCTGGCGGATTTGGTCTGTACCTGAAGCAAGAGAATAACAGTACCCACTGTAGGATGTGCCAAAATCTATAGCAACAACGAAGACTGACTGGCTGGCCATGGCCACTGCAGTGCAGAGGTGTGCAGCTCTGGGAGCCAGAGAGGGGTAAACAGATGGGACTGGACTGAAAGGCCTGATATTGCAGAGAGAAGGGCAACCTTCCCTGACTTTTTATTGGCTGGAGAGAGATATGACTCTAGACATCCTGTAAACTGTGCCTTTTCCTGTAAAGAGGCAGGGTTTGCTTCTGTTATTCAAAACAGCAAAGTGCCTTTGTTAGGAAACTGATCAGTAGCTTTCTGCACTCCCAGCAGCAAGGACAGTCCCTGGTGCTGCCCACTCATTTCAACAAACATTTTCTGCTGCTGCTGTAAAGGCATGGAGACATCCAATGCTTCTGGCTACAGAAGAGAATGGATGGAAGGACAGTGTGAGGACAGTGATCCCAGAAAGACGACTGCAGAAGGCAGCAGGTAGGTTACACAGGGGCTGTCTCTGGATGAACTTATTTAACCTTCCTAGGTCTGAATATTTCTACAAAATTTCTTGGAGGGTTGCATGAGTGCTGAACTGCAAACATTTTCTGACTGTGAAATATTTCAGTAAAAGCTCTGTTTCCTACTTCCTAACCTTTCTAGCCATCACAGAGATGGTTACTGTCCCCAAATTCAGCTCAAGTTCAACTCCGAAGTGTGAGGCAGTGCAAGAGAAAATGAAACTAGAAAGATCAGCATAAAGAATGTAAGAAGATATGGGATTTTGGGACTCAGATTCTGAGCTCATCAATTTTGCAGGAATAGTCTGACTAAAATGCAGATTTTTTTACTGGATTGTTGAGCTTAAAAAACAAACAAAAAAAGTGTCTTCTGTGAAAGACTGAAAGTGAAGTGATTTAACTGGAAAGGAATCCATCCAAGTAAACAAAACCAAAATGTGCTTTGGTGGGAGGAAGTAATGCTGAGAGAGAAGGGCAGCACGGTCCCTTGCAGCAGCTGTGCAGCCTTCTATTGGCGTAAACCAAAGGTAAAGCCTCATGCTGAGGCTTTCTCTGACATCTGGTGCAGGAATGAACTTACTCTTATTTGTTGGGGTTTTAGTTCTCCTGTTTTCTTTTTCTCTTAAAGGCATTTTCCCCATACATGTTGCCAGGGGGACAAATTACTGGGTGCTTAAGAAAAACAAAAGCCCTGGCAACAGGAGTGGGGTGCATCTGGCTACTCTCTTTCACCTGGGTTTGTGGGCAGCCAGTTCCCGGCATTTGGACGGAGAGAGAGGCTGCTTCTTCGGCTGCCTGCCTTCCTTCCTTCTACCGGAGACACCCCGGGATCCCCAGCCCGCCTTCCCTGCCCCGCTGGGAGCCCGGCTGTGGCCGCCCTGCCCCCGCCGTTGCTTCGAGCCTTCGCTGCTCTGTAGCCCTGCTCACCCTGCCTGCCCAGACCTCCGGGGGGTTCCCACCACAGCTCCGTAGTTTGAATACATCTCCTCTGCCACCCGAGATTTGTGCTCGTCCCTGCCGTTCCAGCCTGCTGTTCCCGAGGGTCCAGCCGGACACTGGGATCGGCTGCCCAGGGGTTTGCGAAGCCTTTGTCCCATCCCTTCCCGGGATCCCGGGGCACCAGTGCCGTGTGTTTCCCGAGCTCGCTCCGGAGCGCCCCCTGCAGCCGCGGGGGAACCATCGCACCTGCCCGGCTCACCGGGAGCCGCCAGCGCCCCTGCCGGCTGCGAGCGGAACTGCACCCGAGGGGAAAGGGCCTGACAGCTGAGAAGGCTGGCACTGGGTTTGTGATTGTTTGCTGTTACTGCCAGAGTTATTGTTGTTTGTTTGACTGGTTATACACATAGAGATATATAATAGTAAAGAACTGTTATTCCTGTTCCTCATATCTTTGCCTGAAAGCCCCTTAACTTCAAAATTATAATAATTTGGAGGGAAGGAGGTTGCAATTTTTTTTCTTCTATTCCAAGGGAGACACTTGTCTTTCAAACCAAGACACTACTCCACCTGGATCCAAGCTCCTGGAGCACCTTAATCTGGGACTGTCTCTGTAATAATAGTTGATATTTGGGATCCTCATTAGGAAACAGGACACAGAGAGCAGTTGTACTAATAAAAAATGACCTTGAGAACACAGAGCTTTGTACTCCTCTATTAAAAACCCCACACTTGTACATTGCAAAGTTGGTTTTAGCAGAACAGTCAGCTGCATTTGCTGTTCCCCACACTATGCAGGTCTAGGTTGAGTTTGTTTTTCAGGAGCTGTCCCTTTATCTTGCCCACTTCATCCAGGCCTAATGATGAGTCAAGTGGAGTCACCTGAGCTGTATCAGGCAGATAATGCTGACTGACTTGTACCAAATCTGCACCCCTGTGTGCCCTTTGACCTGTCTCTGATCTGTTTGCTGGCATGGATGTAGCCATGAAGCCTCTGCTCACAGGACTGGCTATTCTAAGGTACTTGTTTCAAGGATGTGTTCTTTTCCCCTTTCTTTATAAGAATTCCCTTTTCTTTTTTTCCTCAGACATACATCTGACACCTCACAGCAGCCATCAGTCTATGGAGGGCAGACTTCAATCCCGAAGGAAAGGTCTGAAATGATGAAAGAGATGGATGAAAAAATAAGGAAGGAAATGTTTGAAAGGATGAAAGAGATGGACAACAAAATAAGGAAGGAAATGTTCGAAAGTATGAAAGAGATGGACGACAAAATAAGGAAGGAAATGTTCGAAAGTATGAAAGAGGTGGACGACAAAATAAGGAAGGAAATGTTCCAAATGACAAAAGAGATGGACAACGAGAAAATGTGAGAGTCCAGCGACCAGAAATGACACTGTTTAGTGTGGCCCCTGACAAGAACTGTAGCTGGTGCACACTAGGGCAGGTGGGACAGAAGATTATAAATCAGCCAGACACAGGGAGGGCTCTGAGTTAGCAGCAAATTTTCTGCAGGCCTTATTGGGAACCCAGAGCAAATTTACAGAAGCTGATTGATTTGCCCCATGTAATATGCAGATCTTACACTTTGGGAGTATTTTATTTGCACTGTTGATATTGATTCATGGAATCACAAACCACCCACCTGGCAAGGAACAGTCTTGAGAAGTGTTGGTGTCTAGATTTCTTTTCCCTATGGGTTGATCAGAAATTGGAGGGAGGAAGTTTAGCTTGTGCATTTTTTAAGACTTTATTGCATACCTGCCCACTGATTGATATGTGGTTTATTATTTCTTTCTTCCCCCTATGGATGGATGGACAATGAGAACAGAACTTTGACTGACCCTATTAATACACCACTACACCTTCCAGATAGTTACAGCAGGTACTGTGATTCTTTATATTAATAATCAAAGAGGGGGAAATCATTATGATCCTTACAACCACACTTCCATTTCTTCTGATGTAAATAGCTCCCCCCTTGATTTGAGCATGAATTCTGGGTTGGAGCTTTCAGGGGAGGTTGTTCAGCTCCCCTGGAGATTTTCCTGGATGCTCTACACTTTCCCACCTCAGAGCTTTTTTTCTGGAATTCAGATTATTCAACAAGGGCATGTCCACTGTTGTCCCAGTGTCCAACAACAAATAAGGAGATTTCACAAATCTGTTTCAGAGCATTTCCTGGAAGGGCAATCCAAATACAGCAGCAGAAAGAAGAGGAATATGAGGTGCTGAAAGAGAAGAACAAAAATCTGGAGTCAAGGTAAGGTATTTATTCATATTTTGGACGTACTGTGTGTTTCTACACTGAAAAGCCACATACTTGTTGCTTCCTCCAGTGCTTGGGGACTCTGTTTCTGACCAGACAGCCCAGACACCTTCTCTCCAGACTTTCAACCTAACAGCATCTCTTTGTAACTGACTTCTTGAAGATGGCTTGGGTTGTTCTGCAAAGAGAAGGAGACATTCTCAGGGTAACCAGTTAAATAAAGAGTAAAAGAAACCAGTCTCCAATGACATCGTTGAGATACCACTCTGATCAGATTCCACTGTGATCATGCAAAACTGAGCTGAGGAAGCACTGTTTCCCACACAAAAGCTGCTCGCCAGCTATATAACAGAGTTGAGAAGTGCATTGTACAAAACATGGGATGCATGAAACAGATTCATAGTAAAACAGTTATGTTTACTCATTATTTCATCTTGGCTTAGATACGTTTTTTAATATCCTCCTTGACCTAGATACCAAGAGCTCTTGGCTAAAACGATGAGCATGCACCAATACTCTGAGGACATCAATGACCCTTTGCGTTTGTCTGCTGTGCTGGAGAGGTATGAGATGCTCCAACTACAGCAATGGGAGAAAGTCAGGAGCTCCATGCCCTGCCGTTGGACGTATGAGCAAGGCCGTCGCATCATTAAGGTTTGTCCATTTTCTGCATCTGATTCTTATCAGATCAATATGGTGCAGCCATATAGCAGCCTTTGAGTATTTGTATTTCTGTACCAGAAAGGGTTGGGGCCTAAGTTTGGGTCTTCAGTTTTCCAACTCAGCAGGGCCTGTGGAATGCTGTAGTGATCAAACTGACAGTGACTTTCTTCCTCCTGCCTTTCAGAAGGGCACATTCAAATACCAGTCCCATCTCTCAAACATGTCAAGCACAAGTGGGAAAACAATCCACTTTGCTTATGCTGGTGCTTGAACTGATAGCTGGGAGACCTCATTTTGATGTCTGACTCACTGCTCTGATGCTAGAGAGATCTGAAGGAAAATACCAAAGTGGTATTACCTAAAAGGACAAGACTGAGATGGGGCCATTATTAGCATTGATTGTGATGATAAGGCCTGACAGATGCTGAAGAATGGGCTCCAATATGCAAGCAGCTTGATGAAACAGTTTGTTTCACAGCTATGGAAGACATACTTCAATCAATTAGCAGCCCTACAATTTACTCTAATGCAGATGTGTTCTCAGCACATGCTTTGCACTTTACACCTCTGGTTTCACTGTGATTGCTGCTGTAATCAGTTGTTGTCTTTGCACTGCAGAAGCTGTTTGATGCCTGTGAGAAAGATATACAACAGAGAACAGATGACATACTTAAAGCTCTTGACATTCCACTTTGGAATAAGGCTTTGACTGAGGTATTTCATGTTTCTGTGTAAAAGGGCCATCAGCATCTGCCATTCATTTAGAAGTTTGCTTCTGATAAGGACACTGCTCAAAATCTGTCAGCAGTGACACTGGGGATAACTTCTGAGCTGAGAGGGCTGGGGGTGTAGAAAGCTAAGTTCCATCACCCCTAGGTATGAGACCATCAATGGATAAAAACCAGGTCTCTTTCTCTCTAAGAGTTAAGTTATTCCAGGGAGAAACAGGGAGCTGGACTTGTGGGAGCCTTCCAAAATGATATGATTCTGTGTCCCATGATACACAGCCATACACTGAAAGCATGTCTGAATTGTCCATCTGGATGAGGCACATGATGAGTGCAGAAAGCATTTTCCAGCCCTATGTTGCTTTTATACGACCTTCCTCCAATGCCTGGAATGAGTGACTTCTCCATTACTGATTGACACAATCTGAGAAACAAAAATTCCCAGTGCTTGCCTTACCACATGATAACAGCCTGCTTTGTGCTCATTGTTCTGTAGGAGACGATGCGAGAAATAAGGAAGCTCTTTCGGCAACCCTATTACCAAAACTACCCAAAGGTTCACTCTGAGATTGTTCAAGTGAGTAAAGATACAGCCCAGGACCGGGGCAATGGTTCAATTTTCTGTGCAGCTTGCTAGTTAAAAAATGAGAGGTCTCCCTTCTGCTTGAGGTTGTTTTCCACTTGTGGTCAGGTCCTTCCAGCCCATATACCCCCAAAACATTCTCATGTACATGTAACCTTGTAAGGGAGGTACAGCAGGACAGGCAAGGTTGTGCCCTCGCCAACAAAGGCACAGCCATACTGGACCCAAGCAAGGAGCAAAGAGCAAAGGACCAGTGGTAGTTATCAGGGTCAGCCACAGACCAGTGACCACTGGGCAAGCTCACAGTGACCAGCCAGGTCAAGACCGAGCTGGGAAGTTGGTCTATGGGTCAGGATCAGCAAGGCTGGGCACAGGCATCCCAACATCACAGCTCAGGCAAGCACCCAGCCACCACTCAGCTCCTGGGTCAAGTGGTGGCCAATCTGGGGGTGAAGATGAGGCTTCTCATAACTCCTTCTCACACCACCCTTTCTGCCAGCTTGGCTTTTATTGCAGGAGTTGAATACAAGGTTATATGGCCGTGCGAAATCTGAGCTGGCCTTGAACACAAGCAGCCAAACCCCTGGCAAGGCTGAGGAAAGCTTGCAGAGGCTGTTGATGTGCACAGAGCCCTGATACCTGCTATCCACATGGACTAGTCTCTAGTGGGCTTTTTTGTGGAAGATGTGACATATAGATCACAGATACATGAAACTTCCAAAGAGGAGATTCCTTCTTTTGCAGCTTGCTGGGCCTTTCCAAAAGCTCGGTCTTACCAAACTCCTTGCAGATCTCTCCATGAAGAAATAGAGACAGGTGCTGGATGCTGGCACAATCCAGAAGTCAGGACTTAGTAAATAAAAGAACCTTTCAAGCGACCCTGGGACCCCTGCATTTCCTACTCAGAGAGTACCAGCAGCTTTGACAAGTGAAGTTCTTGAGTGCTTAGTTTATGTGGAACAGCTGCACAGAATGAGAGTGGGGAGGCAATGTAACAATACATCAACATAACATTACAAAGCTTTGAAAAGTGTTCTCATATGATTTTCAGGAAGCTGCCATTCTCACAGGAACTGAAAATCAAACTGAAAGTCAGTTCCTGCTGCAGTGCTGCCAAATTTATTGTTTGCTGCTTCTTCAGGATCCACCAGTTAAAGCTGAGTGGAAGATGAACAGAAGGTATTTAGAGCATGTGGACAAGAAAGATCCAGTGTACTGGAAAAACCCATCACTTCTGTGGCCCATAATGAAACGTGGAGAGGATGTTGTTGCGAAAGGTGTAGTCTGGGATCAAAGGAGAATGACTTGAGAGTCTGGGTAATTGTTAACTTAGCCAGAAGATGACACAGCTGCTTTGCAATACTCTGCTTTTCCTTCTCCCATGAATTTCCTGCTTTTCAGAGCTAGTAAGTTAGACATCCCCCACTTGGGACACCTAGGATAAATCATTATTAATAAACATGTATTAAAAATTGAAGCTACTCCAATTGTCTCCTCACAAAGGCCACCTGCCTGTTCACACTCAGCTGCTTTCCCATGTCTGTACAATTTACCTCTCCCGAAGCCCTTCAGCTACTCACCTGCCACAGCTCTGGACCAAAGAGCTCTAAAAGTTTTATTCCATGGCATAAGGGGGATGCAGTGAGGCAAATGCGTGTTCATGTGACTTCGTGTGACACAGTATTCTGTGAGCAACTTGAGAATTACCAAATAAAAAAAGACTTTCAATTCTGCTGTGTGCCTGCCGAGTCCTTTTCTCCAGTTCTTTTTTCTAGTCCATCAGCTTCCTTGGCTGCACAAACTCCCTGGGATTTTCTCAATGGGCCCCAGAAAGAAAGGCAAATTTCTGTGCAGCTCTCTGCAAGCAAATTGCTCTGCTTCTCTTAGGAATTCAGTATTCCCTAAGCATGTTGCAGGTCACTGACAACATGAGCTGGGATCCAGGTGTGTGCAAAAAAATTGGCTTTTAAAAAACTGGAGTATTCATCTTTTCCAGGCTGTAGAAGGTAAATGACAGGGAAGTTGTCCAGTACAGGCAAGTAGAAGTTTCAGCATGACCCTGAGCCAAATGCCATGTGATTATACAGGTAAAATACTACACATAAGGCAAGCTGCCATGCTCTATTTCTTACCTGCTTAGAAACATTTTAGCCTAATTTTTTTTTTTTTTGTGGTTCCCTGTCTGGTCCTATGCTGTGCATCAGTTTTATCTCTGAAGCTCATCACTTCTGCATCTCCTCATGTGTGTCCTTTCCTTTGATTTTTCTCTCCTTAACATCATTTTTGCTAGGCTAAAATACTCAAGTTGCAAGGCCTTATCTTTCAAAGACTGATTTAAAAGTCTTCAGAAAGCTGAAAGCACTGCTGCAACCATTCTAACACACTCCACATACACTTTCTAGTATCTCCTAACGTCAGAAGCAGGCTTTTTGCTCTTCCTGTGTCACTAAAACTGTTGGGAAAAATAAAACTTGCTATCTAGAACACTATTGTGTATCTTTGTAACTAATACATACATGTCTATTAAAGGAATTCACGAGACTAAGCGCTGCTTGTTAAAAGATTTTCCCAATATCTGTACAGCACCCAGCAGAATCCAGCAGACCTGGGCTCTGAGATACTGCTAAAACACCTTCTCCCTATTACGTGCTCAGCTGATCTTGAAGGAGCAACAATTTTCCCCTCCCTGCAAAAAGTGCACCTAGGGTGCAGTACTCTTGACACAGTGAACAAACCGCTAAAATCAGAGGATTTTTAACCTCTCACTACAAACCAGGTACTTCATCCATTAGCAACAAAGATCCACTGATGGCCACTGTGCAAAGTGTCTGTGTGAAATCCCCCTGTTGCCAGACTCTCAAATCTGGTGCAAAGGACAACATCTGGGCCCTGATCCAACACATCCTCTTTTCCCAGTTCTTGGTGTTTGAGGGTGAGGCAATATTTTTAATCAGATGCTGTGCCACATACCATCCCAAGGCTAATATGATGTCCTGATGTCCTTTGCATAAGTTCCTAATTAATATTTTAACAGAAAATTGGTGCAAGATGGGGAAATGGCCTCCTCTGTTCTGACTTCCATGTTGTGGGGACTCAGCAGATGGAGGAGACACGCTTAAGGAAAGTTTTCCAGCACACTGGGACAAGGAGCCCTTTGTAGGGACCCCTACACTCAGGGAGATATCTTTGCTGCTGCTTACACCTTTCCCCCCCCTCCCGGCCACAAAGAGGGAAGCAGAGGCCTGGGTCCTTCCGAGAGGAAATATTTGACTTCTCATCCACAGCTCAGAGAAGGAACCATGAAGAAATCAGTGCTGTGGGAGCCTGAGGCTGTGAGCAGCCACCTCAGCTGCACGGGTCTCCTCTGCATTTGTCCCCAGCCCTCCCTGGCAGCTCCCGCACTGTTGAACTCCAGGGGCTTTCCCGTGGATCTCACATGGAGTGTGCTTGGGCTGCCAGCTCCACAGCAACGCGATGGGTGCTGCAGCATGCACGGCAATGCCTCAGGGTTACTGCAGCTCAGGATGCCATGCTTTGGAGACAGCAGGAAGGGAACAGCGAGGGTGCGAAGGGATCGCAAGTGAACCTCGTGACACAGCTGCAGGAGGAAGCAAAACTGTATTTTGGAGAAGCGTTTCCCCATGCTGCAGGGCCCCGAGGGTGTGGTGTGCGGCAAAAGGGCGTTTACAGGGAGGCCCCACAGTCCCAGGGCCCGCGGTGAGACCCAGAGCCACAGTCGTGCAGGTCACAACAGGGCAGGGCCCTGGGAGCTCACCGCCGCCCAAGCTGCACAAGGCACCATTTGCCTTTCACTCTTAGTTTGATTTTCGACAGTATAATTGCTCCCTCAGGAGCGTAGTAAAGGAATCGCTTCCTGCAGATACATGAAATATTTATTAGGTGGGGTTTGGTGATTTATTTCTAAGCCTCGTGAAGATCCTAAGGGCACCTCAGAGGACGTAAGAGAGAGAGAAACACAAGCTGAAATATTGCTGGTCTTTAGAGCGATCGCAGTTCCTGGCTGTGATGCGCCAACGCCGGGCACCTGCACCCTCCCGCCTGCCCACAGCCCCGGAAGCAGCGCCACACACGCCAGGCCCGGCAGTTCTGTCCTTGGGACGCGCGGCACGGAGGGTCGGGCAGATCACAACACCCGGGCATCCCGCGAAGTAAGCGGGGCACCCGGGGGCGACCTGTACCCGCGCAAAAATTCCTCTCACATTCGGAGTGAGGACCCGGGCGTCACCCCGGGTCGTTATTTTCCTTACTCATAAGTTTAAGGCATGGCGAACCTCATCCCACGCCGCGGGTACACTGCTCCGCAGCAGCTCTATTGGTTAGGGCGAGCGGTTCGTCACGCCACCTGACGCCGCCTCAAGCCGCTGCCACTGCCCTCACCATTCCGCACGGCCCTTCTCCCCTTCCGCGCCGCGGGACCGCGGCCGCGGGGCGAACAGAACCGCGCCGTGCCGCGCCGTATGCAAATGAGGGGCCCGGGGACCGCGGGGGGTTGTGGGGCGCCCCGTCGCATCGGGGCGGAGCCGGGGCGGGGCCCGCCATACTTCTGGGGGCGGGGCGAGGAGCGGAAGTCCTACGGTGGCACCTCCGGGATTCGCTCGCTGCGTCTCATCGTTGGGGCCGCGACAAGATGGCGGACCTGTCTCTGGACGAGCTCATACGGAAACGCGGTGTGACGGTGAAGGGAAGGTGAGCGACTGGGAGGGCGACGCAGCGCCTCGGGCCCGGCGGCCCCCGGCCGTCCTTCGTGTCTCCCTTCGGGTGGCTCCGCTCCGGGGGCTGGGGGCCGCAGCTACCTCAGCGCGGCCCGGCCCTGCTCCCGCCCTCGCGTTCCCATTGGCTGGGCCGCGGGCCTGCGAAGCCGCGCCGCGATGCGATTGGCGGCGGCGGCCGTCACTCAGGGCCGGGGCGGGGGTCGGCCCCCCATGTCGGCCCTTGTGCCTGGCGCTGCCCCGGTGGGGCAGGAACACGCATCGGCACATCCCGTCTCGTTCTTTTAGGGATTCCTGGCACCGTCCCTTGTCTCGCTGAGTTCTCTGACTTGCGCTGTCCCCGCTGCCTCGTACTTGTCCGCGCCGATTAACCCAGCGCTGCTCCCCATAGCGGGGTCGGCGCCCCTGAGCCCCGCTCGGTATCCGGGCTGCAGGTGTTAATCCGGGCAGCGCCCTGCGGTGCCCGGTACCCCGCGCTCCCCCGAGCGGCTCGGTGCATTGTGGGAGAGCCGGGGGAGGGCTCGTGGTGCTCGGGGAGCCGTAACCGACCGGGGCTGCCGGGCACCCGCGCGGGCGAGGCTGCCGAGCTTCGGCCGCATCGCTGCCCGGCCTCGGAAGCTGTTGTCCCTCTAGCGTAGTTAGTGGTGCTCCGACAGATTGTTTGAAGTGCTTGAGACGACGTGGAGCATGTTGCAGATCAGAGCTACAAGGTCAGGTTATTTCTTTGCATGGCAGATGTCTCCAGTGTAGGCTGGGCTATTTACTGCCACAGTTGGCAGTTCTTACCTGGATGCTGCTTCTGAAGCTTTTCATCTTCCCTTTTGTCATGGTCTCTTAATGCTTCTGGAGACCTTGTCCCCCATCTCTGTTAGCTCAATATGGTCTTGCTTTGTTGGGTTTTTTTTTGGTTGCTGGTTTTTTTTTTTTTTTTTTTTTTTTATTTATTGGTCTTAGTTTTTAACTCTGAATGTGTAGACAGTTACATGTCTAGAGTAATATTCTGAAAGTTAACTGCTAACATATACTACCAAAACATTCAAACATATTTAAATCCTAGTCTAGACAAGGCCTTGGCTTTGCGCTTTCATTCATGTTATCCTGCATATTCGGAACAGTCTTAGGCTGCTTACTATGCTCCAAGTACCTCGTTTATCCTTTTTCAAATCCCTCCTTAACTCTCATTTGTTCCAAAAATCTTTCCTGCTTTTTTTTTGCTGAACAGTAATCTCTCTGCTGTACTGTAAGAATTGTTGTGCCCCGCACTCCTCTTGTATGTCATGTTTAGCTCACTTTATAAATTTCTGAGGTAGCAAACTTGGCTTTGTGAAGGCTGGATAAACTGAATAAACTTAAATCATTGCATTCATGCTTTTCAGTAGTCTAAATGAAATAAAAGAAAAATATTTGCCTATAAAATGTACTAATCCATAAAATAGTCAAGCCAGAGCTTGGAATCTTGGAAAGTGAATTAGATATTTGAGATCCGCTTTTATTTCAGGTGCTGTGGCACGAACACCTAAGCAGTTAATGCTCTTGTAGGGTAAGCAATTATCTGGGGAAGACAGTTGCTTATTAGGGTAAACACAACTCTTCAGAAATAGTGTAATACTCAGTACAGTTTCTTAACCTATTTCATTGGGTTTTGTCATCAACAGTCTTAACTAATTCTGGTTTAAATGTTGATACATACATCTCTTGTTTTACTTTGACCTGTCTCATGAACTACTCATCCAGCAGCACTCTAGCTGAATGCTTTCAACATGGCTAAATAAATACTTTTAAAATTGCAAGGAAAGGCTTGCTCTGTGTCTGTTGCTTTATGGGTACTGTTACTCTTCTGTATTATTCGGGGTATATTTTTGTAGATGGTCTTAATAATGCTCCTCTTTCTTCTAGCTGGTTTGCTTTGGCTGTAAGAGAGCTGTAGGACTCTTAGATAGGTAATAAAATGGGATTCCAGTCCCAGCTTTCCAGACATCTGGACACAAGAATAAAAGAGACAGAAGGAGAGGTTTCATCACTTGTTTAGTTGGTTGGTTGGTTGGTTAATTGGGTTTTTTTTTAAAGATTTCTCCACTGAAAATACATGACTGTAAATAATGTGAAGGTTGTGGAGTTAGATCAGGAAATACTGATATAAAGATGTATTAAAAATTGAAATAGCATCATCATTTGATTTTAGGATACTAACCTTTTGAGAATTACAACAAATTCCAGGTATCTACTTTTAGGCTTTATAGTACTGGACAACACATTTCTGAAAGCAGATAAACACTGTAGCCCTCTATTTTAACTTTTAATAAGTCAACAGCAAGAATATTTTTTCAGTACTTTAAAATTTCTCTTACTACTTTGTCTTTTTTTTAAAATACAAAGAAACCCAATAGGAAAAAACTTTAAAAATACTCATCAGAGGAACTCTGTTAAAAATTAGATAAACTGGTTTTGTTCTTAGGGCAGATTTTGAAAAAAGTGTATCAGACCTGTAATAAGAAGGTAGTTCTAGTTTTCACCCCATATTGAGCTACTTTTAGGAATACTTGTCTACAAGTACAAATGCTGTAGTTCTTGTGGGCTGTTGTCTTTCTATGCTCAGTATTGCAATAATGATGTGCTTAAAAAGTAAAGGTCGCCGAGTGCAGTAGTTCTTTTAGCAGATTAAAGAAGAGGCAGTCATGTTAGAAAGTAATTTGACTTATGACTGTTCTTGCTGGAAGCTAATCAACCTTGAAACTGGTGGCTTTGAACTGAGATTGTTACTGGTGCTTGTACATCCTAAAATTCAAGTTGCTGTGCACCCACAAATCTGAACTTGCTGCCCAGAATTCTTGAAATCGTGTAATTCCATGTTTCCTTTGTATCAGGATGTGTTATTGTATTACAAAAGATGCTTTAGGAGACCTGTTCAGTCCTAAAGCTAGAAGGTCTGTTCCTGTTCCTCTTTGTCTTCACAGGTTTCCCCAAAGAACCCGAGTTGTTGAATTTTGTTTAAATATAGTATGTACTTAGCACAGCTGAAGTCAGACCCTTTACTTTGTAAATGTGGGCTTAAGGATGGATTTTGGAAACCAGTTCCTTAGCTGTTTATGTAGGAACTAAAATCCAGCATAAAACATCTTAGGAGCTCTACTGTTGTATTTAAGACATCCAACCAGAGTTGATTTCTGTGCAGTAATAGTGAACTTTTGTTTGCAGCAACACAAATACTTTTATTGACACTGAATCACATCTTATAATGCCTGAAACCTTTTTCTTTTTCATTTTCTTTGTTTTTCTCCAGAATTAACACAAGGCCAGTGTTTGGGGGTGTAAGATCTCGCATTGGGATCCAGCAAAATCTTCTAAATAGATCATCACCAGCTGTGAGCTTCCAGCGGACATTTGATGCCCGACAGAAGATAGGACTCACTGATGCCCGACTCAAGCTGGGGGTTAAAGATGCCCGTGAAAAACTGGTTCAAAAGGACGCTCGGTTCAAAATCAAAGGGAAGGTGCAGGATGCTCGAGAGATGTTGAATTCCCGTAAGCAGCAAAGTGTTGTTGCTGAAAAGGCGACCAAAGTGGTGGATGCCAGAGAGAAGATCAGCTTAAAAAGGAGCACTCCCGCTGCTATCAGCCCAGCTATGGGGACAGTAAATCCAGCCATGAAAATCACCAAAACTATCCAAGTAGGTGAAGCGAGTCACCTCTGAGCCCCTTTGTTACTCTACAGCAGTTCAGTAGACACGATAATACATGAATATGTTCATATCATTAACAGTAGAAGCGACAATGATACAGTTCTTTCCAGCCTGTGGGGTAGGATTCTGATCCTTTTGTATGTCCTTGCAGCTGCTTGGGACTTTTTGTAGAATCATACCTTTCATTTAAATTTTCATTTTAATTTTAGGCCCAAAAAGACTAAGGCAGCGCTCCTGTCAGCATTAAAGGAGATGTCTTGAATGGTTAAGTAGTCTCCTTCCTACCTGAATGCAAACAAAATGATGCAGGGTTTTTTTGTCATTCTTAATACTGCCCCTGTTTGAAAGTCTGATGCGGTGGATTGTCCTGTATAGGTAACTGGTTTATCCTAGTGGTGGAATAACAGTTTAGAATATGCAGCTGTATTTGTTTTTAAGAAAATTTAAAATTCAATGAACCCTTCTACAATTTTCCCCTTTTATACTTGTCTGGTTTTCAGGAATGCCCTGGTTTCCAGGGAGTTGCCTGATCTCGTGAAGTGTTCCTGCTGAGGCTCAAGATTTATTTCAATTGTATTGTAATCAGTTGATCACCCTGACCTGCTGATTTCCTGGGCCAGTTTTCTGGTTTCACTTTGCTATATTCACAGTAACTCGATTCTTAACCAGCTTCTCTAACAAACAACTGCTGTTGAACTGTGTGTCTGTTAGGTACAATGGGTAGAGTCAGAAGAGAAGTTTCCAGATTGTTGGGATTGTTGCTTGAGTGGTTTTGCTCCTTACCTCTACAAGCATGTAACTGAAGTTCCCAGCCTATCTTTTCCATTTTTCTCCTCCCAAAAATCAGCTGTGTGCTTACACATACCCAGAAATCTCTGTCGTCATCAGTTTGAAAGCCTAGATGAGTCTGCTTTCTGTTCAGCTGTGGGTTTTGCTCAAGGACATCAAGCATGTTTCTTCTGCAGATCAGCCTAGGAAGTTTCCCACTACTCTGCAGGTTTACTGCCAGGCTGATGTAAGAAAGAGAAAGGACTCTTGAGGCAGTAAGAAGGGCTAATCACAGAGCAGTCGAGCAGTCTGTTTAGCAGTCATTAATTAGGAGGGTGATTAGTACTCTTGCTGTCCTTCTAAGCCAAATCACCAGCATCAGCTGTGAGGAATTGAACATTTTCTACAAAGTTTCTAGGCATTAAAGCAGTTTCCAGAGACTTGGTGCAGTAGCTGTTTGTTCTGACCTGATGTTTTGGAGTTTTTTTGTGACTTGGTTTTACCAATAGTATTTTCAGTTTATTAGACAACATAGTGCAAGGAAACATATCTATTTATATATAGGGTATAGTGGTGATTCAGACTGTAGACAGAACCTTGCGCATGAGCAATTATCTAAACATTTTTCAAAATATTTGTACTGAAATTCCAAATTGCCCATGACCCTCCTATCTTCCCAAATGCAGAAGTGGAGTCAGACTAGTGTGTCGTGATCCAAGGTACAGCACACAGCTCTGAATGTGCTGTCCTGAGGTCTTGTTTCTCATAAAGCAAGGAAAAATCTTTGAAACCAAAAAATTACCGTAGGTCTGCTGCTGTTCTGTAGGATGGGTATCCTTGTTTCTGAATTGATTAGCAAATTGAAACATGAGGTGCTATGGTGTAAGTTGCAGTCTAGAGAAAATGCAAAGGTGAAGATTTTACTGCCTGTGTTTTTTTGTAAGAAGAGATCCATTCTTTAATGAACAGCTCTAGCTTTTTCAAAAAACAAAAGGGCATTTTTAAGGGTGTTGTTGCATGATTTCAGTTATTGATTAGTACAGCTACATTCGCTACCTCCTTCTGTTGTGGTTTCCCTGTTTCATGATATAACGGGCTGAAGAAGGGGCAGCTCCACTACCCTGTGCATCATTTTATTCCACTACAGCTTATTCCAGCTCTAGTGCTAAGGGTTAGTATATACTACTTCTGTTTGATGGAGATGTTTAGTTTAGTTATGTTTAGTTACCTGTAGCATGAAAGAAGAGACACTTTCTGACTTAACCCCATTTTGCATTGGCAGAAGTGTAGATCTAGTCAGTCCTGACAGGACTGAAGTTAACATCCCTTCCCAATAATCCTAGACTAAACCCTAAGAATTTTGAATCCATTTCTTCGTGTGGTCTTAGATTTTAATTTAAGTGACGCTATCTCATATTGAACATATCACAGAAAATACAGGTGTTACCTAAGAGCATATTGTGGTAATATATTTCAAAGCAGGAAGGTGAGTTTCATTTAAGTGATCTCAGGGTATTCAACTAAAGCTTTGATCTTCTGAAAAGAGGACCTGATGGACTGTAGTGCATAATGCTTTGGTTCTTTATCTCTAACTGTAGCAGAAAGCTCCAGTTCCTGGACACTCTCATCCAGCAGGAATGAGGATCAATGTGGTGAACAACCATACACATAAACAGGTGTGTACCTGCTCTGTACTCTTTTACTTTTGGCAGGGAAGATGTGTCCATAAATGTTGGCAGGTGCAAAGAAAAGTCTTAAGTAGGAAAGAAAAGTATCTGAAAGTTCTCCATCAGCTTAGCTTTCATGTCTTGCATGGTTAAGATAGTTTCGTGGTAGCTGAGGTTTTCATTTAGTATAATTTATCTTGATTCCTTATGCATTATCTGAATGAGAAGTAGATATTCCCAGTTTTATCTGTGTGTGCTAATGGTATTTTTTTCCCTAGAGGCTGACCTCTAGCTCTGATGTTTTTCTATCAATTTCTTAGTGACACCACATCAAATCAAGTTGTTGGTTGTTTTGATTCACCATGCTGCCAGCCTCTTCAGAGAGTGGATGTGATTGTACATGGTCAAATGTACTACAGTGAGGTGGGAGAGGGTATAACCTTCCTGTGAAATCCCAGCTGTGGGCCGCTGCTGGAAACCTGATAGTGAATGATGTTAACTAGTATTCAGATGTACTTACAAAGTTCCCATAGCCCTTACCAAGCAGATTTTGAGAAAGACCCTAGAGTATCGTCTTTATGGGATCAGTTTTAAAGGCCTTTGTCACAGCCCCCAGCCATTCAGCCACCTTACTACCTTGGGTGCTTTCAGAGAGGAATTGCATGGTTTTATTACTTACGTTATTTTGTGTGTGTACACATAAAGTATTGCATGAAATGCTGGAAAACTGACATTCACAATATCATGTCAGCGGACTGTGATTATAGTAACTTCAGCTGCTTGTGTATGTTACTGTTATGCTGGCCTGCTACCCTCACCTATCCCAGATGCTGTTGTTTAAGGAAGCGTCTTCATTATTCTGACGCCATCCCTGTAAACGTGGAATCCATTCATTTTGTCTCAAACTCAAGTCCACTGTCCTGATGCCTAGTGTTTTTCCCAGCTCTTTTATTTTCTGCACAATTCTCCTCTGTTCTCTATCCATTTTGGTGGGTTTTTTTCCTTCATAGCATTTCTGTGACTGGAACAACTTCCCTGTTTGTAAATCAGAATCTTGCTGACTATGACAACCCACTGATTTTGCAAGCTCTCATTGCTAATCCCTCCATTTTTCTTTACCTTTTTACTGAATTAATGGGAAGCTGTTTGCAGTTGTGATTCTTATGTTCTGGGCACTGCCATATGTGTCTAGACTTTTCCTTAACATTATTTAGAGTCAATGAAAAAAATACTTGTGTGGGAGTTCACCTCAGTATTCTAAGGCAGGGATATGAGTGTTAAGTTGAACTGGAAAATTAATTATTCGTTCAGTAAAGCTCTTAGTGCAGTCTTTTCTAGAGCCAGATGGATATGTTCTATGCTAAGAAAAGCAGGCTATTCAAAAGGAATGTTCACTTTAGGTGTAGTCAACAGGGATTTGTTTAATTAAAACAACAACCAAAAAACAACAACAACAAAAACCCACCACACACCCCCAAACTAATTTCAAAATTACATGCACGGGCTTCAACTGTAAAGGTAGGAGGGTGCTAAAATGTAAGACACTGAGGCTTTATTCCGTTAATGTAGCTTCAGCAGTCCTAGCGAGGTCTAGGAGTAGAGGAATCTGTATGTGATTTCAGTATATCTAGGGAAACAGTTTTACTGTGGTGTTTTTGGAAAGGAAGTCTGATAGTTTTTATACTGTGTTTTGACATGGACTTGTATACCTGAAGCTAAAATCCATTGTAATTGTGTTCATTAGCTGAAGATGGTGAAGGCAGGAGAAAACTACCTATTTTTGAAATGTCTTAATGAAATCTATGTGTGTGTAAGCTATTACCTCTTCACTTCAGGGTCTGTATGACACAGAAGATGATGATGAAAGCGTCTCTCCCCTTCCTAGCAAACAGATGAAAATCACCACCACAAACAGTTTCCTGCACAACTCGGTAAGAGATTATTTCAACAGTCCCCACCATGCCGTGCTCACATTGCATGAACACACAGGCTGTGTCTTTACAGGGCTTATGTTCTTTTAAAGTCTGTAAGTTATGTTTTCTCCTCAAATATTTGCTCTTCACCCCACCCTTCCTTTTTGCCAATGCTTCTACTGTTATTTTTGGAACAGAGTTCTTTTAGGGTAACTGGTTTTATGGGCCCTTAGCAGCCAGAATGTGTGCTTTCTGCCCTGCTGGCAGGTTGTTGCATCTGGCTCTTGACTCTTCTTGTTGAGGAAGTGCACTTAACCTGTCTTGTTACTGTTTTAGTAAACCAGCAAGGGAAGCTTTCTGCTGCTTCTGGAGACTGGGCATCAAAGCAGGAAATCTCTTGCTGTGCAAAAATCTTAGTAGGCATCTTGCTGGGCAGGACTGTTGCTCTGGAGAAGATGGAATTTCAGTACAGACAAATGTAAGGTCCTGCTTTTGGCATGGGGTGATGCTCTGCAGCTTAAACTGAGAACTGACTGGCTAGAAAGCAGCTTTGTAGGAAAGAGCCTGGGGGTCCTGCTGTGTGATCTGCTAAGAATGAGTGAGTAGTGCATCCTTCCAGCAACAAAGGCCAACTGTAGATGTAGTGAAATCATAGCTGGGAAATCAAGGAAGATAATTATTCCTGTTGGATATTTTGAGAATGCATCTGGAATTCTGTGCCTGTCTTGGGGCTCTGTGGCACAAGAAAGACGTGACTGGAACCGGTACCACAAAGTGGTCAGAGGGTTGCAGCGTATTATGTGTGAGGAGAGGGTGAGAGAGCAGTGTCTCAAGGCTGAGAAGGTTGTAGTGAGATCTGTCCACTCTCACTGCCTGGTCATGGAAAAGGTAAAACCCAGGTCCTTCTCAGGAGTGACCATGGAGAAGACAAATCAATAAATTTACTGCAGCAAAAGAAATTCTAGCTGGTGAAATTCTCATGGTATTGATCAGCATCTGGCACAGGCACCCAAGGGGGGTTGTGCAGTCATCATTCTTGAATATTCAGTGCTTAGCTGGATGTTGGGGTCCCTCCCCCGCCGTGTAGCCCTGGGAGAGGGGCCCTGAGGGCACAGACACGGGGCTTCCCTGCCCCTGCTCAGCCTCGTTCCCATTGGTTGGTTTGTGTTCCCTGCGCGGGCAGAAGGACCCTTGGGCCCGTGACTGGAACAGTTCCTCGGCAGAGCTCCGGCCATGCGGCTGGAGAAATAAACACCTCTGAAACATCTAGCAAGAATCTGTCTGTCCATATATATTTCCTTTCCACGGGACTCCTGGTTTGATATATGCGTGTTGCAGGATCCCCACTGCAACAAATGGTGGAGAATTGAGAGCAGAACGATCCCCGATCCCTAAGCGACTGATTTGTGTGAGTAAACCCTGGAAACTTTGGATTCCTCTTCTTGGTTTTGCTTTGCTATTCCATATCTAAACTATGGAGGAGCCGTGGGAAGACTCTTGGCTCTCAGAGCCGCATATGGACATTTATCTTAAACTTAAAATGATTCTTGAACAACGATTTGTAAATTTTAGCTTGATTCAAGCTCAAAAAGAACTGAAACACTTCCTGGCATGGTTGTTTAAGAACTTTTTCTATGTTTCTTGGGATTTAATTCTTACCAAGGGCTTTTGGAAAACCGTTTGGACACAGTTAATACTGGAGTCAAAATATATGCCGATGGAAGAATATTTTCATGAATATTATTTAGTTACCGAGACTGTTGAGCAGTGTCAGCTGTGTCCTGGCGAAGGGAAGCCTGGCGCAGGGACCGTGCGGCCCAGGCCACGTGCACCGAGCGCTCTGCGAGCAGCAGCGAGGCAGTTCCCGCGTGCGGGCGGAGCCACGTGAGCCGCAGTGTCGGTGGTGGAGCGGGGAGCGGCGGGAGCGGCGGGACCCAGCGGTGCCCGCCCGGCCCTGTGTAGCGCGTGGTGGAGCGAGCCCTGGGAACGCCCAACCGAGAGGGGCGGCGCGCGGGCGGCGGCGGGCGGCGATGGCGGTGGAACGGAGCCGCGCCAAACCGAAACACGCGCTGGAGCAGGGCGCGGGGGGGGTCGTCGCTCGGGGGCCCGGCCGAGATGTGGGTGCAGCGCCTGGCAGCGGCAGCGAAGCTGCGACCAGAGGAGGCGACGCACGGAGAACTGAGCAGTGCGGCCCGGCCCGGCCCGCGCAGCCCCGAACACGACCCTGGGAAGAGCGCGCAGGCACCAGCAGCCCTGACAATTCCAACACGGGAGCGACCGAAAGAGAGAGCAAAGACACAGCGAGACAGAAAACAGCAGCCACTTGGAAAAAGGAAAAGATCATAGTAACTAAGACCTTAGGGATAGTAAAATGGTATAATGTTAAGCAAAATTATGGTTTTATAACAAGGTGTGACAACCAGCAAGACATATTCGTGCATAGAACTGCTATTAAAAAGAATAACCCTGGAAAATGCATCCCAAGCTTGGGAGATGGAGAGGTGGTAGAATTCAAAATTATACGAGGTGGAAAAGGGTTACAAGCATCGCAGGTCACTGGGCCTGATGGTGTTTCTGTGAAAGGCAGTATATATGCTAAAAATCGTAGTCATGTTAGACAATATCTCCATTGTAAGCCCCCCCTACAGTTTCCCTTTCCTAATCCCACCTTTCCCTTTTACCCTATGTCCTATTACCCCCAGTGTATTCCCAATCCGTTTTTTCATCCATGGTTTCCCTCACAAAACCATGCTTTTGCCAATTGTTTCCCCAAAAATCCCTTTCCAATGCCGAGTGGGGGATGAAAAGGGGGAGGGAAGAAGTTAAACCCTCTCCTGCCTCAGTTTCCCCACAAAGCATGCTCAGAGAATTCTGTCTCCCTTCTGTCAGCCCTAAGATGTTCCAGAGAATCTGTTTGGACATTTAAAGACTCAGGAGGGTGGCTTGTTTTGTCTTGAAACGGTTCTTGTTATGTTTATCCAGTTGTTTTCATTCTCCTTTTATTAAAATAAAACGGGTGAGGTGTTGGGGTCCCTCCCCTGCCGTGTAGCCCTGGGAGAGGGGCCCTGAGGGCACAGACACGGGGCTTCCCTGCCCCTGCTCAGCCTCGTTCCCATTGGTTGGTTTGTGTTCCCTGCGCGGGCAGAAGGACCCTTGGGCCCGTGACTGGAACAGTTCCTCGGCAGAGCCCCGGCCATGCGGCTGGAGAAATAAACATCTCTGAAACATCTAGCAAGAATCTGTCTGTCCATATATATTTCCTTTCCACGGGACTCCTGGTTTGATATATGCGTGTTGCAGGATCCCCACTGCAACAGCTGGATAAGGCCTTTAGCCAAACTAATGTGTCTTTGAAGTTAGCCCTGTTTCAGACATGGGAGTTGGCCATAGGTTTGTACTAAGTTATTCTCTGGTTTTGGAAAAGCAGATTCATGTGGTTTTACTGTCACACAGGCACTGTAGTACAGTGATTACCCCAGGAATTTATTTCCTCATGTGGGTATTCAGAATAGAGCTTCTGGCTATTTGTGATTCTCAAATAATCTTATGAGGGTTTTTTGAGGGTTTTTTCAGGAGTAAATTTGTTCTTTCCAGTGTTCACAGCAGCTTCCAAGCACAAGTTTTAGTCTGGCTTTAAACTCAGGTATTTCCAACTACAAAGGTTAGGTTCTGTGTCTTTGCCCTAGCTTGGTGATTCTGAGGAATTACTGCTCTTTGTACTGGGGCTTCTCAGTCTTACTGTTAATGAGCAATCTTTGTGAGCACTTTGTAAAGTACTTGAAAATCTTCGGATGAAAGGAGCTTTTCAAATTCAGATCACATTGTTAAAGTTCATTTAAGAAAAGTATGAAACCAAAAAGTGCTTATGGGGTGTGCCAGTTTGGACAAATTTGGAGGAAAATATCCTCTGATAGAAGGCAGGTTACAACCAGCCCTCCCCCACCAGGTTCAGGAAAAAATAAATTTTCCTCAAAGGAAAGTGAAAGAGATAAAAACTATTTATTTAACAAACACACAGGAAAAGGATAATAATGCTAATTAATAAAACCTCTCGCTGTGGAGAGAAACCTGGGAAAATTTCAGAGTCCTTTTGTAGATGGTCTCTCTTCTCCTCCTCCTCAGAGCTGGGTCCTGGGCCCACCTCCAGGGCCTCGGTGGAGAACTCTCCCGAGGTGTTCTGATGTTGAAACAGTCCAGAAAAAGAAGAAGGGAAAAAAACCAAAGTCCCAGGAAAACAAAGTTCAACTCTCTGTCTCTCTCTGGAGAAAAAGAAGCCAAAAACCTGGCTGGAAAGCAAGCAGGATTCTTCCTCCCCCCCTTGCTGCTGCTGTTAGAAGCAGAGGCGGTGTATCTCTGTGTCCTTGAACAAACTGCTTTGAAGAGTTTGCTCGGGTTTTTTTCCTCTCCCCCCTCTCGGGCTCAGTTTAAAGGCACAGAAAGGCACAAAATTAATTTCTGAGCATGGAGCGGCAATAGGGGATACACATCATAAAGTCACCCCAAGACATGGGGGAAGTGCTGTTTCTGGATAAACATACCTTCTTATATTTATGCCCAGAAGCTTTTGCTGATTTTTTTTTTTTTTTCAGAGCCTTTTGAAAGTCTCCAGCACTGTAGTGGTTTTTGGCAGTGGGATGGACATGCAGTTCTTAGTGCATACTAGTAATACTCTGGTGGTGATGCTTGAAGAAGAGTGACAGCTTTTTGTAGGCCGCAGCTCTGAGATACTTTCTTTTTTCTTCCTGTAGACTGGTCTGAGCAGCAATAAATTCTCTTTGTCCAAGACTGTTCCCCTGACTAAAGTGGTCCAGAACGATACGTACACAGCTCCACCTGCACCTCCCACTGCTATGCGGACAAAGGCCTTGACAAACATGTCCCGGACCTTAGTGACAAAGGAAGAGCCTCCAAAAGAGCCAGCACCTGTTGAGGTGAGCTCAGGGAAGGGGAAAATGCTCTTTATAGAAGTCTCTGAAACATCTGAAACTTGCTGTTCATCAGACATGTAAGCAGCTCATTTCTGCCTGCCTTTCACCATTACTTCTGGGACATCATGAAGGTTATTCTGGTAACTGCAGTCCATGTCCCAAGAATTTGAAACCTGTCTAAACATCCTTTCTAAACATGGTCCTGGAGGAATCCATATTACAGGGAGGTGGCAGTTTTTGTTTGGACACTCCTTGGTAGCTTTCATGTCCCTAGGAGTAGTGTTTTAACACTATTTGATATGTTGTATGTCCACTCCAGCTAGCAAGGAGAAAAAAGAGTTCTTCCAAATACAACTTCTTGGCTGTACACATGAGACCTCCAGACAATTTGTAGACAGCCTGCCTGGAATTGCTTTGCCAAACTGCCTGATGGTGGGTGCAAGTAACCCAGCAGGTGTTCCTAGGTGTGTTGAGTTCAGCATGCTCTTGAGAGGCTGGAGCTGTATTTTGGGGTTTGCTGGCTGGTGTAGAGTACAGCAGAGACAGACTATTAAAACTGTGGGCATGACCAGAGTACTGTGTATGCAGATTAAGTTAGTGTTATTCTTGGGATAAGAGTGAAAAGTTACTTCAGAGAGAAACTAGCATGGAAAAGGAGCTTCTTTTTGCCATCAGATGAGCTGGGCTTTAGTAAACATTGATACTTCTCATTACTAGCTGTAGCTCTCTCCTTTGTGTGTGTGTACAAACATACCCTTAGTGACTTTTTATTACTTTCTCTGCTGTGCTGTATTGTGGGCTGTATTTCTGACCTTTTTCATGTGATGCATTTGTTTGTGTTGGCAGCTGGCGTTCAGTCCTTTGGAAGGCACAAAGATGACCGTAAATAATCTGCATCCTCGAGTCACAGAGGAAGATATTGTTGTGAGTGTTGCTTACTGCCAAACTGTGCATGTATGACATTTCCTTTCCTTATCCTACCTCTTTTGATAAATCACTTGATCTATGGAGAATGCAGCAAGAAGGGTGTGATGTGGGTTTACTGTCCTTGCAAAACCTTTGAGGGTTCTTGATTGTTCGGGGTTTGTTTAGATTTTTTTTTAAGTTCTTAAGAAAATGGGACAAAATCTCAGAGAGTATTTTGAGATACCTGATATCACAGAAGAATAGTTCATGCCAAATGATGCTTCTGCCCAAACTTACGCCCCCATCCAAATTATCTAGGGGCTTCCATTCTCGCTGGGCTGAGAAATAATCTGGTCTTCCTGTGTGAAAAACACTACTGGGTACTGGCCCTGAACTTCTGTGCTTGTGTAGTCTCTATTACTGGTGCCAGGAACTTATAGCAAACACAGTAAGACAAGTGTCCAGATCCTGTCAGGTATTTAATAAGCAGGATGGGTGGTGTGGTGAAGCAAGTAAAGCCTTCTCATGCAGAGCCTTTGATGTGACCATGGTCATGACTGACTCTCTGCCCTCAGGAGTTATTCTGTGTGTGTGGAGCTCTGAAGCGAGCCCGGCTGGTGCACCCTGGAGTGGCTGAGGTAGTATTTGTGAAGAAAGAAGATGCTATCACAGCATATAAGAAATACAACAACAGATGCTTAGATGGTAAGTTTGATGCCAGAGTAGCATTTACGATAAATAAATCAACAATGACTTTTCCACCTGAGTGGAAGGTTTAAAAGCATCTTAGGTGTTAATATGCTAGCAAGAGAGAAATACCAGAAAGTCAGTTCAAGAGCTAGGTAAGGTAGTAACTGCTGTGTAACTAGCTGAATATATGCACAGTTCATTTAAATGCAATAAAAAACCCCACCCACGTTTTCCTAGAAAAAGAAGGTTCAGAGCTGGAGGCAGGGTTTTGATGAGTCTCCTGGTCTAACTTCCAAATGAAATTTCTTTTGTTTCTAGTATGCCACCAAGAGCTGGATAGTCCTTAGGAAGGCTTTACCTGCTTACAGGGCTGCTTGCAAAGTACAAGTAAAACTAGCATTTGCAATAGTTTAAGGGTGTACTCAGAGACATTTTGAATTGGACTTGTAAAAGAGTATCAGATTCTCCATAAACTTTGAATAATGCAATTTTATTTTTTAACCATGTTAAACTGAAATTAATGTTGAACTGTTAATTTTTAGCTGGAAATAGGTGCTTTTTCTTTCTGTAGATTGAGGGATGCTTTATGGATGTTAGATGAGGAGCAGACAGCTAAGAATGGGAGATCCTCTTGTGTTCCTGCTAAGGGCTTCATACTTCTGTGTAACTTATTAATTAGTGTGATCCTTTATACTGTACTGAATGTTTCAGTGGCTCTTCTGTTGCTCTGATTTTGCAACAGAAGATTTATCAGCTGTTCTTCCTCATGTTTCCCCAGCATGTTGAACTCTTACTGCTTGCACTGTTGTGTGATGTTTCAAGGATCTCGCCTTACCCCAATTCTGATAGAATGAATTTTGTATTTTGCTTTTATTTAGGTCAACCAATGAAATGCAATCTTCATATGAATGGGAATGTCATCACCTCAGACCAGCCTATATTGCTGTAAGTGTCCTTCAGTGGGGAAGGTTCTGTTTTGAGAATTGTTGTCCCATGAATTTTCTTTCTCTCCCCTTCTGTGGCACAGTGTGTTGAGTGGAGTGCAATGTCGCTTGACTACATAGTGTTCTCAGCCTTGAGGCTCAAAAATAATCTGAGATGAGGATGTTTTCTTGTGAGAAAAGCATATTTAAAACCTTTATCTCTAATATTGGTGAGGGGGAAACACTCATAACAGTAAATGCAGACAGTGTTAGAATTTATTTATCATGAAGAGGGTAAAGAGAGGTTAAATGCTGCCTTTTTTTTTTTTTTAATCCTCCAGCCGATTGAGTGATACCCCTTCAGTGAAGAAGGAAGGGGAACCACGCCGGCCAAGTGCAAGCGCCTCCTCAAATCCCCCAGCTGAAGTGGACCCTGAAACTATCTTGAAGGCACTCTTCAAATCCTCAGGGGTCTCTGCCTCTGTGCAGCCCACAGAATTCAAAATTAAACTCTGAGAGGGGAGAGCAAGCAGTGGACTGGAAAACTCATATAAGTTGGGGGATGAGGAAAGTGCAGGAGCGCAGATGTTATTTGCATTTGCCTATCCTGAAATTTTTTGTTTTCTATGATCGCTACCTTACTGTACAATAGTGTTTCCTCTTGTGTGTGTACTTTCTGTTTTCATAGTTGGAGTTTCCTTCCATGATTTTTTTTTCCCAAGAGAATAACCTCCCCCTTCTGCCAGTAATGTATTACCGAGCATATACCATGTAACTCCATCCTTTACTCCAAAGCCCCCAGTGGCCATTAAAAGTGCACATAGACTCTGAGGGAAGGAGTGGTGATCTCCTTCTCTTTTCTTCTGACTGACCTTTAAGTAAAAGGTGCATCCCCTTGATTGTCCGCAGGCAAGACCACTACATTGTTTCTGAAGTTGCTGCGCTGGGTACAAAGTCAGGTTGGGGTCTGTACAGAAAGGACTTGTCTGCCATTTGTTGGCATACCTCTTCCTTCTGGCTGTTGGACACTTTCCTGCTCAGCAGCTGTGACATTGAGAAGAAGCAGGAAAAGCCGAGCTGCCTGCTGTGCGTGCCAACGGCGACATCAGGCAGAAAGGCCGTACTCACAAGTGCACCAGCCACTGTGCTATGGGCAGGGGTGTTTCAACTCTGGTAGTGCTGGAGGGTTGTTCTGGCATTTGTACAATGAATATATTTGCTCGGGAGGGTCAGGCTCAGTTGCTCTCTTTCTGGACAGAAAAATTAAGAACCAGTCACGTTCAGAGCTAGACGAAGCCCAGCTGTTGGACTTCCATTAGACTATATTGCCTCCTCCTGCTGATGCACAGACATTAATTTCTTACCTTCTAACTCACCCAGTCTCCTATAAAAAGGAAGGACCTGGGACCCTTTTCAGATCCTAATACACACAAAGTCTTGTGTCTCATTTCTTTGAGAGATGCTTTTTTGGGCTGCTGTGTTGGTATGCTGCTGGCATGCATGGATTTGGAGGATGATTGCTGTAGTGTATGGCTTCAGGGAGAGGTTTGGGAGCAGAGGGCAGTTAGCACTGTGTAAGGAGCAGGGGAGAGGAGTGTCAAGTCCCGTGCAGGGCAGCGAGGGTGGTGTGGGCCAGCGAGTGTGTGTGACAGGCCACTAGGTGGCACTTCCAGTACTTCCCATTGTTTGTACGGCATTGGCACTTTGGATGTTCAAAGTCCTAGTAGCTCCACTCATTTGTATTTGTTCAAATTGTATTCTGAGAGGAAAGCTAAGAGCAATTTCCAAAATCTGGTTGGGGTTTGAACTTGATCCTACTAGCTGGGAGACTAACCTAATCCGTTCTGTTCAGCTCTGCTGAGTAGCTCCTGGAAGTCCAGATTACGTTTCTTGGACAACCCTACGTTTCTTTTGCTTTCTTGTTCTGTATGACTTCTTTCCTCTATCTAGCTCGTGCAGACCATTCCTCTATTTCACTGTATCCCTTTTAGCCATAGAAATAATAAGGACTTGGCAGGACTGGTTTTTCTGGAGTACTCTCTTTGGTTTGAAGGCCGGTGACACCATGATTTGGTAGGGTGCTTCAAGTGAACAGCAGATGTTGGTAGGGGAGGGGACCTAAGACAGCTATTGTTCTCCTTTTTTTAGATTGCCCACCAAATACCTGTGTTTTAATAAAAAAAAAAAAAAGAAAGGGGGGGGGTAGGGGGAGGAAACATTAGGGGTTGGAGAAGATAATGTATTACCTGTTTCTGAATAAACATTTGTTATACAGAGAGTGGATTCTAAGCCTTTTTAGACGCTGTGAAGCAACTAGAGATAAGTGGTGGTGTTCCAACATGGAGTCAGTTGTGCTTTCTAGGTGAGCATAGAAATTTCAAAACTGGTAACGTGATAAAGAGCAAGAGGAGCATATGGGTGAGAGAACTGTTATTCGTTCACCTTTTAATCTGGATCACAGACGTTAGCAGCTGACTCTTGCTAAATTGGAGCCATTTGTGTCCATCTAATTCCAATTCTCTTTTCACAGAAAAAAGAAAGCAGCCTTTGTTACTGACAGGCTAGTCGTTTAAAAAGTAATTTTATAACAAAAACAGCTTTGAAATCAGGGTACCTGTTCTAGATGAAAAGGGATACTTTCATTATCAGCTAGACAGAAGGCCGTTTAAACGTGAAGCCGTATTGTGAGTGCACCTCTTGCCTCTTCTGAAAGAAAGGGGAGCCTCAAGGATTTTTTAAAATTAATATATTCATGTCAATTGAAAAGCCAAATTTTAACTTACTGTGCATTATGTTTAGATTATCTGGGAGTTTTATGATGAAATTGACATACTTCCTTGGAAGAACTACTGACTGCTCTGTGATCTATGGCAGTATATTCTTATTTTTTATAAATCAGTGAATTAAGTGGTTGTCCAAACACCACTCCATGACTTGTCTTACAGCAATGTCTTGGTGTACATTGGTGTTCTGTTCTTGGTCAGCTCTTTAATGCACCATTGCATGGCTTCTGTTGGGCACTCAAACAAGAGTAACTCTTAGTCCTTTTCGGGTGGTTCACCTTGGCTCTCCAGTTTCTCCTGGACGTCCTGCAATTGTCATGCTAATCACGGTTTCGTACCTACCACCTTCTGACCTCATATCTGTCTACATTCATCCTCATGCAACATAGTTATATTTTTGTGTTGGGTTTTTTTTTTCTGGACTGGTAGAAATTATGAACTTGCATATGAAATACTCATTGCCTGCGCTCTAAATTAATGTGCATTAATTTAGACATTAAATTAAATGGCTGGCCAGGTCAGGTGGTAGGTAATTTGTAATGGTGTTTCTTTTGTTTGTTCTGGGTTCATTTCTTTTATTTCAAAAATGTGAGGACTTCTGAAGTGATGCCACAATGTGCAAGTTTGGTATATTTTCATGGCTTTTGCATGTACCTTCCGATAATGTTCATTAACGCGATATTTGGTTGGGTTAACTCTCCATATCGTCATATTCTGTCACTTCATGCATTAGTCTTGCTTCAGTATTTTTGGAATGGTCCTGTCTTCCATTACAATTTCCTCTGTAAGGTTTTTTTTTTTTTTGAGTTTTTTTAATTAACAAGAGTCTTTAAAAACAGTTGTCATTGAATGTTTCTACATATCTTTAAGATTTATTTGCTTCCCTCAGATTAAGGACAGTGCCTGAGTTTTACATTGCTTTTACAAAAACATAAATTCAACCCCGGGGCTGCGGCGAGTCCACCCGCTGCCGCCATTACCAGCGCCGCGCCGCTCCCGGGGAACTACAGCTCCCGGCGGCCCCCGCGCCACCGTGCGCAGAGAAGATGGCGGCCGCCACGGCGCGTGCGGCGGGAGCGGCGCCGCCGGGGTACACGGGTGAGGGGCAGCGCGGGGCACCGGGAGCGGGCCCGCCGGGGTACACGGGTGAGGGGCAGCGCGGGGCACCGGGAGCGGGCCCGCCGGGGTACACGGGTGAGGGGCAGCGCGGGGCACCGGGAGCGGGCCCGCCGGGGTACACGGGTGAGGGGCAGCGCGGGGCACCGCGGGGCACCGGGAGCGGCTACGGGGCGGCAGCGGCGTCTCAGACTGGTGTGTGCCTCGCAGCTCTGGCGGTGAAGTTCGCGGAGCGGCAGCGCTCGCCTCACTGCCTGCTGGTGAAGGAGCACCAGGTGCGGGAAGGGGCCGACACCGCGCACCCGCCTCGCCGCACGCTCTTCGTCCTCAACGTGCCCCCATACTGCGGCCCGGTGAGTGGGGGCGGCTCGGGGCCGAGGGCAGTGCCTTGGGGGCCCGGGAGCCGGCCTGCCTTGGGCTGCTGCGGGCGGGGGGCCGGGCTGGGGCCGGGGAGCCGCCCGGAGACCTCTGCAGGCTGTGCGTGGGAGGCACCGCTCCTGCTTTGCTGTACCGTGTGTTTTCTCTTACTGTCCGTGTCAAGGACTCTCTGTCTAGGCTGTTCTCTCGCTGCGGGCATGTGCAGTCTGTGGACATCTGCGACAAGCCAGGGCCAGGAGAGAAAAAAGATAAACTGACGTCCAAATTCTTCGACCACAAAACTGTAAAGGTAAAAGCTCATGGGGGAGAGGAATACTGATGCTTTAGTGGGAAAAGATGGCAAGTACTGAATGGTTCTCTTCAGAACATGAGGCACAGGAACCATATGGGGCATTGGGTGACACGATTACTTACTTAAGTTTACACTGTCTTTTGTTTCTTATCCTGCTGTCACTTGTGGTTTGATTTTTATTTTAGTTTTTTAAGTTATTTGTACTGCAGTTCCTTGCTCCATCACCGATTTCCCCGACATACCTGACTCACCTGGGTGCTTTTTTCTTTTAGGGATTTCAAGTAGCATACGTGGTGTTCAGGAAACCAGCAGGTGTCCAGGCAGCCAAGGCTCTATCACAGGAAGGTCCCTTACTAATATCAACAGAGAGCCACCCTGTGAAAACCGGCATTAGCAGTATGTCAGCTCTAGCTATCTTTCTACTGGCTAATGGCAGGGAAGAACTACACTCATTTGCTGAATCCTACCCTGCGTGTCCCATTTTGTTTTAAGCTGGGGGATGTTCAGTGTTTTTTGTGCTTTTATTATTCACAGGGTAGCAATGTTATTGAAGCAGGTGTTGAAGTTTGGTCCAGTGACCCTATGGGAGAAAGGGGGTCACTTGGAAGAGTGCTTTTTCCTGGCACTTTTTCAGTATTGCATAGATTCAGAGATACTGTCTTCATCTTGTCTTCAAAATGGAGACTAGATTCGTGCAACAGGCACCAGTTGTCTGTCAAGATGACAGCACTTAACATAAAACCTCTTGACAGAAACACAGCCCTGAATGTTGTGCCCCTTGGGCTTAAGGCTAGCCCACTTCTGCCTGGGAAAGTTGCAAACTCTTCCCATCACATACTGGTTGTGCTTGCAGCCACAAGTCCGTTTGAGCTGTGGCAGGGGGGAAGCTGAACACAAATGGGAACGATGTGTCCTTCCCCCACTCTAGAATTCCCTCTAGAGCTGCCCAAAAGCACCACACTAGCCTGCTTCTAAGAGCAGCTACTGCTGACTTGTGCCCTCTCTGTCTCAGAGTGGATCGCCAGCTATGAGGCCTCCATCGTGGATCCAAAGGAGCTGAAGGCTGAGGTGGATGCCTACATGCAAGACTATGATAAAAAGGTGGCAGAGGTGAGGCCAGGCTAAGGAGGGAGCCCAGCTAAGCAGTTTTCTTAGGGGAGAGGGAAAGGAGAGATTTCTCAGTGCTCCAGCCATAGTGGAAAGGGTTGAGGGTCCCTTTGTTTGGCAGAGGTTTTTTACTCCTTGTTGCTGATGGGTGGTCAGGCCCTGGTTTGGTCTGCAACACCTGACCCTTCCCCCAGGGCTTACAATAGATATCCACAAATAAATTGTTTCCTGGCTGGTATGCAATGTTGTGACTGAGAGTTGAATGCCTACAGCCCTGATCCCATGCTTTCCTTTAAATCTTGTGTGGAAGCAGGAGCTGTAACTTTGCCTGTGTTTAAGGGAGGGCTGTGGGGGAGCTGTGCATCAGGCTGTGCATCTGCACTCGGCTGCCTCACCCTCCTGTCTTTACAGGAAGAAGCCAAAGCAGCCAAGGAGGAGGGTGTTCCAGATGAGGAGGGCTGGGTGAAGGTGACACGGAAGGGCCGGAAGCCTGGCCTGCCCCGGACAGAGGCCGCCAACCTGCGGGTGCTGGAGAAGGAGAAACAGAAAAGGGCCCGAAAAGAGCTGCTCAATTTCTATGCCTGGCAGCATCGTGAGAGCAAGAGAGAGTGTGAGTGTGCAAATCTCCTCCTACCCCTGCCCGTGTCTTGTCTCTCACACTGCGGCTCAAGGAGCATCCTTCTGCCTTCAGTGGAGGTTATGTCCAGCTGCCAGCAAAGGGCTGGCTGGGTCTGAATGGCCTTGCCAGCTCTTGGAAGGGCTCTTACTACCACTTGTCCTACCAAGGGCTGCTGGAATATTTTGTGGGAGGGTGTGCAGGTCGTGATTTTCCAAGAGATGCTTATTCAGTCTGCACAAAGGCAGCAATTGAAGGGGGGAACTAGCTAGATTCCTCCCCAAGAGGGAGCTGCAGCACTGCCGGACATGAACGGCTGGAGCCCCAGCTTGGCACTCAGCCCAGGTGTAAAATGACCCGCTCTGAGAAGCGTGTGTTTGTGGCTGTTGAGACTCAGTCCCTCCTGGTGTGTGGAAGTGAAGCTCCCAGGAGAGGGAGATCTGCTGCTCCCGTGTGACCTGTTCTTTCTCTTTCTCCGTGTTTTAGACATTGCCCAGTTGAGGAAGAAATTTGAGGAGGACAAGCAGAGGATCGCACTGATGCGAGCCCAGCGCAAGTTTCGGCCATACTAGGTTGTGCTGAGCTGTTCCTCAGGTGCCTGTGCTGGAGAGGGTAGGAGAGCTACCTACTGACTCTGTTTGCCAAAGGATTTTAAGGAATTGAGGCAGATTTGGGTTGCCTCTACCCTTGGATTGGAATTGGGAGATGCCAGCAACTCTTGCTGGAGGAGAGTTCCCTTTACTTGCACCAGTATCCTCCTGCTCTTCTGTCACTCGACCCTGTGGCACCAGTTTTCAGGCTGCTCAGGTCAAGGGGCTGAGGCACATCCTGTGACAACCTGTATCTCCCTGCCACCCAAAGACACACCTCCTAAAGCTTGGTGAGAATTGGGATTGACCTAGCACAGCCTCTGCAGAGGCAGGGAATGGCTGAAGAACTGTAAATAAACTGCTGCTACTGTTTTCAGAACATGGGAATGCTTCTCTCTCCCCCCCGGTCTCCTGTGGGAAACAGCTTCTTGTGTGCTGGGGTGGTGGTAAAAATCATGGCTTGTAACCTGGTGCTCATTTGCACATTTTATTGAAGGAAAGAGGAGGGAAGTGACTCTAGGAAAAGCCTAACTGCGAAGTTCCCAGGCCTGTTGTCACAAGGAAAGATCAGTGGTTTGGTATAGAGCCCTACCCCGTCTGGTGATTCCCTTTGTGGCAGTTCCCTCTTAGCCAAGTGTTGCAGTGCCCAGTCATCCAGCTGTGCATGGAGCTCTGCAGCCATGTCTAGGCCATGGGAAATTCCTGATACCCAGCACTGTTGCAAAAACAAATGCCACTTTGAGCAGCCTGGTTTGGAAGGAGAAACCAGACTCTCCACAGCCTGTCCCCAGCCCACAGAAGACAGGTAAGGATGGCAGCAGGCACGTTTAGTTGTAGGGCAATGCTTTTGTAGTGCTCCTATAGCATTTGTGCAGCTTTAGACATAGTGGTAGGTGTGTGATCGAAGTAACCCACCCAGCCCCAGGCTTTTACACATTTATTTTACTACCTGGAGCCTCACTAGAGATGTGACCATGAATGTAAGGTGGAAGTGGTGGTAAATTCCAGAGAGCTGAGATAAAATGGATCTCCTCTCCTTAAAAACTCACTGCAGATCCAGTTTGCATTGCTTGCGGAGATGACAGGCCTGCCGGCTTCAGTAGGCTTTGTGCATCAATTTAACTAGGAGGCAGATCCTTAATATAGCCTACCCAAGGCAGACTGTGTGTAAAAATTGCTGCCTCCCAAGATGCATTTTAGCTGCTTGGGTGAGCGGCCTGAAAGAGAAAGGAGGTTTGTTCTCCTACAGAGTCAAGAAGACAGACTTAACATTAGGACATTAATCTTTATTTAGGACAGAAATAATCTTTGCCAACTTTTCCATAATTTGTAGTTCTTGCAGCTGCTTCAGCTAGAGGATTTAGGGACATTCTCTAGCGTTCATTAAAATGGCCTTCTCTGCACAGGAGAGCTCTTATTTAAGCTGATTCTGAAAAAAACAGTAGCTCTCATAGTAGAACAGAGACACTGAGGCCCTCTGAGCTCAGGCATCTACGGAAGTAAGCAGTGAAGCAGAACTTTCCTTGTTTGTCAGTGGGTTAAATCCTGGGAGCAGCCTGTCTGTACCATCCTCAGGAAGGAGGCAAGATGAGCCACCTCTCTTGCAGTGCCAAAGCTGATCTGCTGCTGTCACAGAGGGTGCCTCTGCCTGTGTTCTGCTCTGTTTCAGGGTGCAAGTTTGGAGTAAGCCAAGGGGAAGGCCACTTCGGGGCTCTATCCCTGTACTCACCGAGCTGGAAGTGGAGCAAGGACTCCTCCCTTTGGCAAATGAGATACTTTGCTCAGCTCTCCTTCAGAGAACCCCTGGCAGACCTGCTTCCACCCTGCAGTGAGCTAAGCGTAGGAAAGAGTATCATGATCTGATGTTGGGTGCGAGGTAGGAATGGTGACAAATCTGGAGCTTGCTTGTTAGCTCCCAGTTCTCCTGGACTGCTGCAGCTCTGAGGGCTTCCTAGAGTCTGGCCCTGGTGTTCTGTGCTGTCAGGAAGTTGCTGATGATCCCAGATACCACCTCGGGCTCGTTCAGGTGCACAAAATGACTCCCAGGCACCTCTACTAGCTGGATGTGCTGGAGGGAAAGGACACAAGATGTGGACCGGGAAAGTGTTCCCTCAGGCACACATTGTTTACTGTGTGACGCTTAGGGGAAGAGACAGGGCAAGTGAGGCAGGACAGAAATGGGAGGACCAGGGAGCAGCTGGGTCCAGAGGGCAGCACTAACTTGGGACTAAGGCAGCAGGGACAAAGTTGTCTTCCTCCCCCCCTGCCCCTGGTATGAAGGCTGTGCTGTTCAGGACAAATCACCTAGTGGAGGGTGTCCACCAAGATCAGCTGCTTCCCAGCTGCTGCTCCCAGGTTGGTGGCAAATAGAGATGCAAGGATGAAGTTTGCTCTCACCTCTTTGAGGGTAGACTCGAATGCCTCCTGCAGGGCTTTCACAAAGTCATTTCTGCTGGGCAGGTTGTGCGGTACCACGAGTCCATCTTGTGATCTGAAAAACAATAGCAAGGCTCAGTATAGCACTCACTGTGCCTCCATTTGTCTTTGTGGCTATTCTGGGCAGAAGCAGTTGTCCCCAAGACAGTGGGGTGATAGTCCCTGTTCTTTCCAGGCTGCTCATAAACAGCAGGGTGACAGGGTCATAGGTGGTAGTCAGAGTGCACTGCACAGCTTGGCTAAGCAGCTATCAAACTCTAAAACCTTGGGTGACTGCCTAGTAGTATCAGAGTGGAGACTGGCTAAATATTGTCCTCCCAGGGCTGGCTCTGTAACTGGTCTGACAACATTGTTCCCTGCCCCCATTCTGCCTTTTGCTCGTAACTTTTCCTTAGAGTTTACACATCTCCCCTCAGTCCCTTCTGCCTCTCCTTGCTGCTTATTTAAACAGGGTATGCCCTGCTCAGAGAGAGAGGTACCAGGCCAGTTGCCCTGGAGAAGTCAGCATTAGATCTCCTGCAGAGCTAAGATCATGCTGCATCCTACTGTGCTGGTGACAGGACAAGGAGACATCCCAGGCTCAAAGACATCTCTGTGGCCCAGAGGACTTGACATCATCACAATGTTACATTTCTGTAACCTCTTATGATACTAAAACAGATCAGGGAGGCCAAAACTGCACCTCTTTTCTCAACTGCTAGCACTTCCACTTGTTTTCTAGACAATCTTTTAACAGCACCCCACGAGCCAAGGTAGCCAGAGCCCTGCACACTTTGCCCTCCAAGGAGATGGGAAAAATGCAGAGGATGACTTGCAGAAGAAGCTGTGCACGCAGACAGCTTAACAGCTTGTGGGGCTCTGTGCTCTGGGGCCATGTCACCAGAGCTTCTTGCCCCAGTGCCACAGGAGAGCTTGCAGGAGCTCAGTCAGGCCAGGGGCTCCAAGAGCAGCTGAAGGAGATGGGGACTGCTGTAGTTTCACCTGTTTGCTCAGGCAAGAGCTTTTGGGGTCTGAAGAAGGGGGCAGGTTGGGTTGCCAGTTGGGGTAGAGTCAGGTCAGAAGGATAGCAAGTAGGTATGGTGCTGTGGAGGGTCACATATTTGCCAGGATGGCCCCTGGCTGTAGCACCAAGGAATGGAAAGTTGTGAGATGGGATTGTGAAACCAGGAGCATGGGGAAGATGGGGCAGGACTAGCATTTCCTCAGTCAGCCTTTCACCTGAAAGTAGAGTGCCAGGCTGGCAGGATGTTCCAGTTGCTCTCTGCCTTCTCCAGGAGCCTGCCCAACCCAGGGCAGTGGTGGAGAACTGGGAAATACCTTCTCACATGTGGGGCTGTGCTGTTACACCAGCTGGCCAAAGGTCTGGATGACTGGTGTAAAGGAAGGGGTAGTGGAGGACTCCTTGCTAGCCTTCATTCCTTCCACTGAGGGAGACAGGAAGGGTTGGTTTGGCTTGTGCCTCACTCACACAATGATGAGAACACGGTCCTGGATCTTCTGCAGGAGCTTCACACACTGCTCCACCGTGAAGAACTCTCGACTCTGCTGCAGGTGCAAAGACAGAGAAAGTCTCAAAGGTCAGGGACAGCAGCTGGGGGCAGAGGGTGTCCCCAGGCCCTCCTACACAAGTGGCTCTGAAGGCTGAAGTAGCTGTGGCCCTGAAGCTTCCGTGCTGGGACATGACAAGCATCCAGGCTGCACAAAGGAGTAGCTGGCTCTGCAAAGGCTCCTTTTGTCCAGCTGTGTTTCAGGGCTGCCAACAACATTGCCTGCTGGGCTGCAGCACATATGGGAATGATCTCATGGAGAAAAGCTTTAAAAATGTTTTTACTAAAAAGGAGAGAGTACATTACCCTGGCTTCCATATCCTGGCAGTAGCACAGGTAGAGGAGGCCCTATTTGCTCAGAAGTGGCACAAAACTATCAAAATACCAAACGTAAGGACTTTGCTCCACTCCCCTTCTTATTCAGGTCACCTGCCAAAGAAGCTGACAGAAAGCATCCATCCCTCTGCTGCCTGAAGAGTTATAACAGCACGAAAATGTGGCCAGGAGGCCCTGGGGCAGAGGAACTTCTAAAAAAATAAGCAGTAACATTTTCCAGTGACTCTGTAAGCTGAATCAATGATCAAGTGCAGGCCTTTAAAAGCAGCATTTAAAGGAGATGTGGGAATTAGGGAAGTGGAAAGTAAGTGGCTGGGTGGAGGCAGGGCCTGGCTCAGTGAGCAAGCATCCTGTGTCTGAGTGTCCTGTAAGGTCAGGGCTCCAAAGTAGCAGGGGGCTACATGAGAAGAGCGGTGCTCACCGTACTGGCTCTCATGTCTCTGTTATACACCAGCCCTGGAAAAAAAAACCAGAAGGTTTTCATGTTTCATAGGAGCAGGAGTTCTTATGTTTTAACTCACTTTTGGGGTCTGCCTAAGACCTTTTGAGATAGGAGGAATAGGATTAATTCAGATTTCTCCTTTTTAAAATTTATTTTCTTTAGCTGTTCTAGGACTTGAGCAACAAATTCAGTTGCTGGGAATGGAGCACTCTGCCTCCAGACTTAATTGATCCCATTCAGGCTGTGTAAACTTGTAGCTAGGGCACCCTGTACCCTGCAGAAGACAATGGCTATTGGCACCAGTCCCTTCCCACACCCAGCAGTGGCCCAGCACCACACAGCCCCTTACCAGCGGGTGTCTCAGTTGCTCCTCGCTGCAGCAGGATTGCCCCACCTTCTGCTGTCAGATGGCTGTTTGCTTCTAAGAGCCTGAGGGAGACATGGCAGAGAGATTGTGCTGCTGGAAGGGAGGAAGGGAAGCAAAAATGGCATGACTAGGTGACAGCGAGCTCTCAGGCTGCTTCAGAAAGGAGCAGGAAGAAGCAGCAGCTTCTAGCAGCAGAAGCAAAAGATCTTGCTGGGATTCCAGAGGACTTGAAAGGTGAAATGCAGGGACAGTTTTCCTTTCTCATTTGTGCAGCTGTAATTCTGTCAAGGTGAGGGCAGACAGTAAATGAAGAGGATGGATGGGAACCCACCTCTGCAATGCTGCTTCGGGGCTCCGTGCCTTGGGGGTTTGCTGCTTTGCCTCCAGACTCAGTAATCTGTCAATCACCTTCCTTTTAGATTTCAGCCATGCCTCAGTGTCCTGAAACACAGAGAGGCAGGGAGGAGGAGTAACCACTCTCTTCTGGATGATTTTACCCCTTATCAAAGTGTGGAGGAAGGAATTTCACCCTTCAACATCCCTCTGAACTGGTACCAGTTATGGGTATCTTATTAAAAATGCCCATTTCTGGGAGAAAGGGAACATCAATAATGCTGTAGTGAACTTACTAACTTTTTATCCTTGCAATCTTTTCTAACCCTTCCTACCTAATTTCTGAGTTGAGGACAACTCTCCAGAGTTTGGTATCTTTTGTCTCTCTGACCTAGGACTTCTGTCCCGCTTCTGCCAATGAAAGCTCCAGCATCTGGTAGCAATGATGGCAAGTTGGCAATGTAGCTTTATAGACCGCCAGGAACAGACAAAGAAATCCACCAATCTTGTACCCAGGTCACCCAACAAGCTGTTGGTAAAAAGATAACCTCAGCTGGCAGTTGCCTGGACAGAGGTTCCAGTTTCCTTTGTACAAGGGCTTGGCACAGACAAGTAAATTTCAGTGCTAAGGGACTGCAGGATGTGGAGCTCTAGCAAGTGTGCCCCAAGGGCCAGCCTAAGGATGGACTTCAGTATGTGCAACAAGGAGCAGATCAGTGCCTACCAGAAGGAAGAGCCCTGGGACTTGTGTGACCTGCCAGGAAGTGGTCACATCAGTGCTTTCTCTGAAAAAATGAGGGAAATTAAAAAAAAACCAAAACATCTATTTTTCTATTTTTAAAAAGTGAAGGGAAGGACACATGAGATCTAACCTCTGGAGCCAGAAGAAAGCCAAGAGTTTCCAGCAGGATCAGCTTGTCCACCATCTCAGGATAAAGGAAACAAAACTGAGGAGAGATGAAACAATAAGAGAATGAAAAGCTGAGCACTGAGTGATGTCTTTATCCTGCTACATGGGAGAGGGGTCAGGGAAGGGTCTCTCCTCCCCTGAGCTCCAGGTCTGTCCCTTCATTCCTCTCCCATTTGTTGTTGCAGCTGCAGAAATCACAACCCCATGAAGAAATGATGCTTTACTCACCATTCCTGCCACAGCCCCACCTGCAAAGGAGAAAAGGGTGCTCAGTTATGCACAGAACAACCCCTGGTAACAGAAATTCCCCTTCCCCACAGCAGAAGCTGCCTCAGAAATAAAACTGTGCATTGTACCATGGGACAAAGCCCCAGTACAGAGGAGAGCTCTCCCAGCCCGCAGGATGCAGGCAGAGACCAGGGCTGTTGACCTGCTGTATTCCCCATCATGTGCCATTTCCACCACCCTCAGGCAGCAAAGGCCAAGGAGGAGTCACTGTTTAAAATGCCTTGGTGTGCAGGTCCTGTTAGCTGTGACCAGAGCAGGCCTGGGAAGCAAACTCCAAATTGTGGCAAAATTAAATCATACTCCGAGCTTGAAGGGATGGATCTTGGATTCCAGTTCCCCTCAGCAGGCTTCATAGCCCACCAAATGGGCTGTCTGTTCCCAGGCTTTGTGGGGATCAGGCATGAAGGCCTGCTGTGAATTCTCCTGTGTAGACCACCCCTCTTTGCCAATTGCTGTTCCCTCCTGTGAGTGGGGGAAATGCTCACAGCAAGAGTTTTATCCCTGTCTGTACTACACAGTCTTGAAAGCAGAGGCATTTCAAACAAGGGCACAGATTTTTGAATCACTCAAGCAGGAACCTGGTACTTGACATAATATAATAAATATTCCAACCCAGCTCCTAGTAGCATGTCTTGGAAGTTAATTATCTACTGATTTCTATTAGTCTCACATCTTAGAAGAACTAGAGCCACTTACCCATACTGTGACCCATCAGGGTGAACCGTCTCCACTGCAAGGCTAAATGGCAACAGACAAAAACAGTGCTGCATTAGAAACCAGAGCAGCAGCATCTTGCTGCTTCTCCTCTGACATGGGCCCTTTCTCCCAGGAGGGCTTTTGCACTGCCTAATTTGTTTCTTAATCCAGAAACTAAGCAGCTGAGTAGGCCAGTTTTAAAGAAAAAGAGCATTCACCACCTCATTTCAATGGTAGTTAAGTCATACAGCTCTCAAGCTCTCTCTGTATGCCAAACAAACTCCAACAAATTCCCATTCACTGCCAGACATGAGAAGACTGGCAAGAAGCAGAGGAGCCTAACTGGGCAGCATCTGGTGGAAGAGAGAAACCTTGACAGAGCATCTTGCTGCAGGGCATTCTGCAAGACATGTGAGGACATGAGCCAGGTCTGCTGCATTGAGGGATTCCAAGTGAAAGCTTTCTGCACCATTTAGCACATCAGGCTCTTCAGTCCATTTTTAGGGCACTCTGGGAGGCTTATAGGAAAACACCGCTCTGTCTGTGCTGCCCATCTGAAATATACCTCCCTGAAAGATGGGGTTTACCCTCTGGAACATCTGAGAGCTTCTAGAAGCTCTTGTGTACTGAATGAGGGATGTAAAACCACAAGTTTCACAAGTATACAGATAGACAGTTACATCAGGACACTTTGTCTTTCAGATTTCTTTGTATGATACTAAAGCAAGTAGCAAACTGCCATCAGGGAGAACCAGAAGCTTCCAACTTACACCTAACACTGGTTAGGGGTCACTGACTGCTTACAAAAAGCCAGTCTGGCAAAACAATTTAGTTGCATCCACCACTGCACTGCTACTGCTTTTTTAGTATAGAAACACCTGGGGCTTACCATCTCTTCCTTTCCCAAAACAATGAGAAAGAGGGATGGATGCTTATTCAATCACAAAGCACTGGCTAACATCAAACTGAGAAGCAGGGGGAACTGATTCCTCTCCTGGCAGTTAAATGCTGCCTGCTTGTTGTAAAGAGCAGGACTAATACAGCACCCCCTGCACAAGCACCCACTCAAGGGTTCCTTCAACTACCCACCTGCTGCCACCCGGCGCACGTCGGTCACGTAATCTAGGAAATGGTAGGGGCAGCCTGCAGGTCGGTGGGACGACAAACCATGGCCAGAAAAATCCATTGCCACATAGTAACAACCTGAAAGGGAAAGAGTACCAGATGTGCAGCCCTGCCACGCAACACAAGCCATCCTGATGAGCCAGACCTACCTCTGGGGAGCAGGGGAATGAGCTTGTCAAAGGTGTTGGCATTGTCCAACCAGCCATGCAAACACAGCACAGGGTGTCCCTCCGAGGGTCCCCAGGCCTTGGCTGCCACATGTCCCCAGGGCACAGGGAATTTCAATTCCGAGAACATGCCCAAAATAGGGTGATGTCCTTGGAGAGTCACGTGCTTGGAGTAGGTCCCAGGGGTCTTGTTAATGGTCTAAAGCTCTGAAAAGAGTAATACAGGTCTTTAGTAACTCACCAGCCTCCTGTGGTCTTAATTAGCAGCTTGCTGATTTATAGCTCCCCATTCAACATCCCAAGCTGCCGTTCCTGACTGCCTGTTTGGGGAATCCTCCTCCCAGCACGTACTAGCTATGCTCCTAGGAAGAAATAAGCTTTCCCTACACAGGAGGAGAAAGCCTTATTTCTGTCTCTGCAGCAGCTGCAACACGACCAGAAGGCACAGGAGATCTGGCAAGAGGGAACCATGCAGAACTCCCCCAGCTAGCTGCAGTCAGCCAGGCACCTGTCCTGGACCAAAAAGACAGTTTGGGGAATAAGGATGTTGCCTCCAGCATTAGACTGTTACCACCTTGTCCTCCTTTACCTTGGTGCTTCTCTTTCGCACCACCGGTTGGCACATTCACGAGAGCAGCTGGCTCCATGCTGCGTAGCAGGTCACTGCTGCCACCTGCCTGCGCACCCCTCAGGGCCGGGGAGCTTCCATGGGATATGGGTCCACAACCTGCCAGGCACTTGCTCGACCTCAAACCATCTCATCTACCTGACAGTCACTGACCCTTGCTCAAGTCCCAGCTCCTGAGTGAAACCCAGTCTCTGGGGACCCTCCAATGGTGGTTTAAACATCTCCCTTTTACCCCCAAGCCATGGGCAACCTGACTACCCCTATCCCCATGTCTCTCATGTCGTATCCCCTTCCAGGTGACTCGTCTTGCGTACCTGCTCCCTTAAGTAGCCCTCTGAGACCGTACAGCAATTAAATGACTCTACAACAAGTCTTTCATGAGCCCATACCTCTCTAAGGTGTGAGGAAAGAGGGGGTAGGCTGCTGTCAGGGCCCTGATGGTCCCAATCAGCCAGGCCTGGGGTTCCCCATAAGTGTGTTTAAGCTCGGCCCAGGACCAGCCGCAGCAGTGCTGCAGGAGTGCCGGCCTCCATCAGCGACGCCCTCGCCCCAGGAGCCGTGGCCCTGCCTGCTGATCACGGGGCTGTGTCTGACCCGAGCTGCCCTCGCCGGGCCAGATCCCGGCAACCAACCGTGGGCTGACTTTCCGGTGTGACCATGACCTGCCCTTTCCTGACGGCCTGGGCTCCAGGCAGAGCCTGATGGCTCTACCCGAGCAGTCCTGCCTGGGCCCAGCGGGGCTCCAGCCCTGGGATCCCCCCGGCCCCGGGGTGAGGCCTCCCTGGGCGGGCAGGAGGCGCTGCTACACTTGGGCCTTCGCCTCTGGGCGCCCTGGAGCGTCTGGTCCTGGTCCCGGTCCCGGTCCCGGTCCCGGTCTCGGTCCCGGTCTCGGCCCCGAGGAAGGGCTGCCTGGGGACAGACCCCCGTCCGGCGCCGAGAGCAGCCCCCCGAGCGCCACGGCCGACCCGGCCCCCGCTCCCCGCACCGCCCTCCCGCGGAGCCCCGGCCCCTTCCTACCGCTCCGTGCGGCCGGGCCGGCTGAGCAGAGGCGGCGGCAGGGCCGGGCCGGACAGGGCGGGCCGGGCCGGCTGCACCGCCCCGCTGCCCGCCTCCCCGGGGCGACCCGGCCTCCGCCCCCGCTTGTGTCTGGATCGGGCTCTGTAAGAGGAACCTAGACTTAACGCTGGCTGTGGGGTCTGAAGCTTCGAAAAACCTGCTGGGCATGATAGGAATCTCTGACGAGTTGAAATCAAGGAGGTATGGCTGCGTCCTTGACTACCTCCAGAAGACATATTACTGATGACGGAAACTGCCTGTACTGTGGTGACACAGTGTGAGATGTTTTAACTGTGACCAGGAACTTCATATTGACATCAAACAGGCCCAGTGCTCGACGCCAACACTGCACTTCTGTCACTCTCTGATAGAGAGACTCTTCTGAACTCCTAACTCTTGCTGGAATTGTGTTGCTTCAGGGACAAGAGTCACCCTCCCATACTGTGACCCATCGCAGTGAACTGACTCTACCACAGGGCCAAGCTGCCACAGACACACAGCAGACAGCACTGCCTTAGCCGCTCCACTCCTCTTCTGCGAAAACAGACCCCTCTCAAATGGAGAGGTTTCTATACAGCTCACCTCATTTGTTGCACAAAAAGGTGGTGTCTGCATAGACCAAATTTCAAGAAAGTCAATACCTAAGTATGGCTGCTTGCTGGTGCCTCTCATTCCCTCCAGCAGTCAGTCTGCTAGGCCTAATGCAGACCGCAATTCCTCTTCAGTCAAGGACTCTGCGGTCAAAGGAAGCAAAGTCAAATCACACTGTGAGCAGTGGGACCCCCTGCTGGAACAGCTGGAGAAAGCAGGATGAATGTATGTTCTTAGGGAATCATTTTTATATTGGTAACTGAAAGCCCTGTGTTCAGTTCACCACATCGGTCTCCTAAATTACACAATATATTTTCAGAACAGCCTAAAAGCTTGACAGAAACCAGTGTAGAAGTTTACAGCCCTATTTCTCCTGCCTAGCTCTAGCTCATCCTGGCAGAACAGGCCCTGCACCATGGCAGTTGAAACGTAACCTTGGGGACCCATCATTGAAAAGAAACAAAAGCGCTGTGTAGCTCACAGCCTCCTCTCCTTGTGAACCATTAGAAAGGAAATCAGAACGTGAATTTTTACAGGTTTGCAAAGTGTCCAATGCCTTGGTTTTTCTTAGGCCTCCATGCTGGAGGAGCAGGAAAGCAGACTACAAGTGCTGGGGATCCTTGCAGAGGGAGAGAGGCCACAGTAACTTCTACAGCTTCTCTCCTACAACTGTCAGAGGTGGGTGGCTGATTACAAAAGGTGAAAAGCAAGAGACAGCTTGGCAGAACAGATGTGTAAAATGCACGAAATAATCAATTGCTGCGGAGGGCAGGGCCCTCCTCTAAATTCCTGGAATTCCTGCTAAAGAAGCCACCAGACGGCAGTGTAATTGTTAGGCAGTGGCTGCTGCTAGGCTTGTGGTTCTTCAGTCTATGGCATGACTTTTGAGGAAGAGGACCCTGTACCATGAGGAGTTATGTGGGCTGTTGGCACACACTCCAGTGGTTGGTGGGACAACAGGCCATGGCCAGGAAAATCCATTGCCACTCATGAGCCAGATCCACTTCTGGGGAGCAGTGAAATGAGCCCACTGAAGGTGGTGACATTGTCCGGTCAGCCACACAAGCACAGCACAGATTATCCCCAGGCCTTGGCTTCCACCTGTGTTTGGGGCATAGGGAACTTCACCTCCAGGAACTTGTACCCACAAGCAACATCCTCTGAATGCTACATGCTGGAGCTGGTCCCACGGAGCTTGTTAACAGCCAAAAACTCTGGACAGAGCTTGTAGGTAGGTGGTAGTTACTAAAGGTGTTTGTTTACCTGTCAACCCTGACCTCTACCCAATACCAGTTTTGGGCACAAACCTTGTTTGGGATAATCCTGGGATCCTGCTGTAAATTCTTGCCCTGACAGTATATACATCACCACCCATGTGTCTTGGACCACCACACTGGGCTCTCTCCCCCATTCCAGCAGCCAGTAGGATCTGGGCTCTCATTGCTTTGGGTCACATAGATGATTCTGGGACTCAGGTGGGAATAATGCATTCTCTAGTGACGTTGGACTCCTGTGACCTGCATCCTAATTCACTTCTGGTAGGAGGCTCCATCGGCAGCTGCCTGATGGGAAAGGAAAAATTCCTCACAGAAATGATCAGGAATAGGTGATTTCAGATAGAGCTCCAAGTGGAGAATATTGCACTGGGATGTGCTCTGTACCCTCCTTTCAGTGGCAGGACTGTCGGCCAAAGCCAGATGGTTGAGTTGTCCTCCAGGTCCCTCATACCTTCTTTAGCAATGCTACTCACCCCTCTAAAAGAGCAGCCCAGCATCTTACAAGACAGTGCATCTCCCCCAGCACAGCCTGGAAAACCACCCTGCAAGGGGAGGGCCCTCTGCAGGATGCACAACAGAATTTGGATGGCTCACAGAATTCATTTTGCTGTATCTACTTTACTAAGTGCCACAGATTACTGCAGTGGAATTGCTGCTCGTGGAGGAACAAACTAGATTCCACCTGGAAAGGTGCTGAGGTGTTGGCTGGGCTACACTGGACTGCTGGTCAGAAAGGCTGGTTTTGAATAAAGAACTGTGAGTTAGTGTGAGATACCCCATGTGCTTAGCAAAGGATAATTTAACCTCTGTGTCCTTGCAAAGGAGCAGGAGACCTGCAAGGGTGAACACTGGGACATGCAAAGCTGTTATGCTCCGCTGACTTGGAACAGCATTGATCAGTTTGTGCTAGCTGCAGATCTGGTGAGGAAACTTTAAGTACAGCAGATTGATTGCTACCAGGGGACAAATTCCCCATAGCAGGTTGGATTCAAGCACTGAAGTACTGACATATTGGTCTATTTATGTTGATTTATCAGCAATAGCCCTGTACCCCAATTTCTTTTGTGTGGTTATACAAATTTTTAAAAAGCATGCTATTGCTACCTGAACTGATTTCTTTCAGAGGATATATAGACGACACACCTCTATATAAAGCCCCATATTGTGAGCATATGCTGCAATCTATAATAGACAGGGGAAAAAAGTGATCACAGGGAAGCATGTTATCATGCAACCAGCTCCACCAACATGCTGGCTCACAGGCTTTAGTTTGAGCTCCATCTACAAATCTCACTTGCTTTGGAGATGGTCCCAGGAAGTCTCAAGAGTTTAAATGAGCTCCCCAGGTGGGAAGAGTTGAGGTAGGATATTATCCCACAGTCTCTGGGCTATGCTCAACAGCAACAGACTCATCCAGGTACCTTGTGTGGTGTACTTTTTCTTTGGTTTTCCCTAATTTCTTGTTGAATTTAATTTATGTGAATTTCTGACTGAAAAAGTTGCTTACATACTAAGTGCAAAAAAATTCCGTGATGTCTTAAATTGGTTTCTCCCCCCCTTGCTCCAGACCTGTTGTGCTCCTCATTTATTAGCATCATGCTGTAACCAACTGAGCTAAACTCAGTTGTTCCAGAGCTCTCCAGCTGTGCAGAAGGTGGGAGAGACAAAGAGATGCTGGCTCTTTACCCACCACAGTCTGAGCCCAATATGATAATTTAAATGGAAATCTTTGTTTTAAGCCAAGCGATGAGTGGTTGAAAAAGTGGAGTGCATCTACTTCAGGGATTAACCTGCAGTGTAATTTGGATAGTGGGGCTGCTGGAGTGTTAAATCATTCCCACATGAACCACCACCATTCAGCTGGAAGCAGCCCCAGGCACACACCATGCATCAGGTCCAAGTGGTGCACATTTGTATCACTTTATTTGCAACTAATGAAATAGCTAGAAACATTTATTGCATATAAATTATATATGAGCACCCATCATACAAATAAACTCTTTCCAGTCTCAGCTTTCCATTTCCTCCTTAATCAGAAAGTCTATTATATTTGGGACAGATTCAGGAGTCTCTGCTGGTTCCCATCCCCTGGGCCTGTTCAGGTTAACTCACGAGGTGAGCTACTCTTCAGATCTCTACAAAACCCATACCCACCTTTAGAGTACGCACCTATTTTAATGTATGAAGTGGCAGGGGAAGAAGTTTCTCCCCAGCTCTTGTCTAGACTTAACCTTCTTTCACTTGGAAAATCTGTCAGATTCCCCATAGGCTGAGATGAAATAATAATGAAAACCATCAGTAATCTGACACTTGTAATTACAGGCCTACCAGCTCCTTATTGACCTCTGACAGAATAAGGAAATAGCACATACCAGGATCATTTAAAAACAAGGAAAAAGTTCTAGTTAACACTAAGTCTCGTGTTTATGGAAAAGAATCTATAAAACTGCTTGGGAACTTTTGGAGATGTAAGTTACAGATTTGGGTTATGGATTTGGCTGACAAAACTAAAAGCTGTTGAAGTCATAGCTCTCCAGCAAGGAAACTGATACAGTCTTACACTGTGTTTTGATTTTTAAAATACTGGAATGATACCAAATTTACACATTTTGTAGTAATTGGACTGAGAATTGACTAGATAGCAAGTGTCAAAATATTAAAGTTGATACAAGCATTTGAGGGGGGGTTTTGAAACAGCCCAGTGGTGAGTTACTCTACCCGGGCCACACTTTTGGTCTGGCAGCCCTGTCTGTGGAAGAAGTGACTCTGGTGAAGGACTGACTCACAGCAGAGTAGCAGCTGACTGTGAGCTCCCAGAGCAGTCAGAAAGGCTAATTCCATTCTCCAACATATAAGCAGGGAATGCGGAACAGGTGTAATGAGATTATATTGCAGGAGATTATATTGTGTCTGCTAATTCCATGGAGGTGATTACTTGTGTGAAAGAATTCCCAATTTTGACATCTATGATTCAATGAGGAAGGAAACAAGTTGGAGAGGCTTCCTGGCACAGCTTTAAGGCATGTTAAGGAGTTGGAAGACATTTTATGGGAGAGAAGCATTTAGGACCAATATGATCAAAGCCTTAGTATACCTATGTAGTGCTGCATTTTTGCTCCTCCAGTTGTCACACTGCCTAACAACGGCACAAGAAAAAACAGTCCAGAGGCGAGGTATACATTCGATAATGGAGAAAGGAGTTAAATACTTCAGTGGTTTACTTAGGGTGCTGGCAGCTTTCCAACCATTGGCAGTTTTTTAATGAAGATGGGATGTTTAACAAAACAACAATGATTAATGTGACAGAGTCCTTTGTCCTGTGATCATCTGGAAAGCAGAGTGGTCTGGAAATTAGTCTACTGCAATAGACACTGCTGTCCGATGGTACCAGCCTGCAATGCTTCTGCTACAACCACTCCCAAAATTATAGTCCATAGTTACACTCCTTGCATTTTATGTTGTTTTACTTCATTTAGAGGCTTGGTTTCCTCAGCTGAGGAAGCCCCTGCTTCTAGGTCCAGCAATGACTTAGGACCTTTCTGCTATGGGATCTCTGTATTGGGCTCCATGCAAACAGCCTCTCCCGGCTGTTTTGTCTGCTTTGGAGAAATGCCTGAAGTGAGAGACCTCAGTGCCTGTGTCCTGTGAGTGGGGTTCAGCATCACCACCCGCCTCAGCGTAGGGGGACAAATCTGGGAAAGCATGGGCAGGACTGAGGCTACATGTTCCAAGTGAAGGATTCTGAGCAAAGGGATTTGGGCAAGGTCCACCCATTTCGGCCTCCAGTAACATGTCCTGAAAATGCGGGATAACAAGGAGAGGCAGTAGACCTCAAGGATACAGTGAAATCCTGAAATCCTTAACTGAGCTTCTACCTCCCTATCTGTTGGGCAGCAATGTTGGGAGAAGTTACCTGGGGCGGTCATGGATTTATGGGGCCACAGAGCCTCAAGTTCACACCTGGGTCCAGTAGTGCAGAAGGCTGGTACCTCATTTCCCCTGTCCCAGATTGTCCTGTACTGCTTCAGGGTGTTTGACATACAGGTAAGATTCAGAGGTGAGGGAGTGGTTTGCTGTACAGTTATAGAAGACTGCAGCTACCTAAATCTGACCTAAATGCCTTCCAGATTATGCAGCCTGATGCTCTGTTTGAAAACCTAGAAAGTCGCTGTCTGCTGGGTCTTCCTCCCTCAAGTGAACCAGGGGCATGGATTGGCAGCGAGTGGGAACTCGTGCTCTGCGGCGGCCGTGGGGGAAAGCCGCAACAGCAGAGGGTGTTGCAGACTGGCACGAAAGCGCATCGGCCGCGGTGCCCCCCGCGCGGCTGGCTCGGGCTCCCCTCGCTCCATCCCTCGTCCGGGACACGCAGCTCCGCTGGGCACGGCAGCGCAGCAGCTCCGTGCCGGGGCTAGCAGCGCGCAAGCCGCGGCACCCGGCTCCCCGCAGCCGCGCTGGGTCACCCCGCTCTGGGCAGCCCCTGTACCTTCGCTTTCCTGGAAAGCAGTTTCTCTTCGTTACTGAGAAGAGCCCTGCTCTGCTAGAGGAAGGAGGGGCCTTGCCACCGCTTCATGCAAAGGGGCCACTACTTGTGCTAATTTTTCTCATAAGAGTGGAACTAAAATAGCCTCTGCTCGCTCTAAACCACTAAAGGTGTTTGTTTGTTTGATTGTTTTCGTTTGTTTAGTTTAGGGTTTTTTTCCTGGGGGGAGCAGAGGAACGGGGCTGGGGGATTTTTGTGTGTTGGTTTAGTACTCCTGGCTTTCTCTTTTTGTGTTGTTGGGGTTTTTTTCCTTCTTCGTAATGCTTTGCTGTTAGCACCTCCTAAAAGGAGGCTTTTGTCAAGTTAAGAGAGAGACCATCTTGAAAGGGGAGGAAAGGTCAAAAGGGAAAAACTACCTAAGACTGAATGGAGTCAAACATTGTACATTTTGTATTATTTTCAAGTTGGACTTGCAGCACATCAGGAGATGGTGACAGTCATCTCCTACTCACCCCCCAAGCATCCTTCCATCCTCCTATCTGTACAAAATCTCATGTACTGCCCGCATCACCTCTCATCCCAGGGTACCCAGGCCTTCCCCTTGCTTTCTTCTCTCCCTTTCCGTCCCATTTAACCCCCTGGCAGGAGCCCCTCAGGTTATGTCTAGGCCACTTGGTCAAATACATTGTCGGGGCAGTTTCATACCCTACTCACATCCCATCCAGAAAGCCAGTGTCCACACTAATGGACAACAGCACGTTTGGGTCTGGCTGGGGGCCCAGTAAGGCACTGAGATCCTAAGTAATTGGTCACCTGTGATCTGGAATTGGTGCTCCAGCCCCAGCTGAGCTTTCATGCACAAGTCTGCTAAGCTGAAGGGCAAGTCAGTACTGATAGATCTAATGTGTTCATCCATCTTCCCTCCCCTGTGCCGTCTATGTTCTTCTCCTTTGGTTTTTTGTATCTCTTTTCCTTTCTTCTGCAGATTTTCAGTGTTTCATTATCTCCACTTCAGTTCTTTTCCCTCATCCTATTATCCTCTCCCTTCCTCTGGGGCAATGTTTGCCCTTTGCTTTCCCAGAAAACCATCTTTATTCAGTAGTTTGCAGTGACCTGCTCCAGAACACCTTCTGCCCACACCTCCCAAACTGAGAGGAGTAAATAGGCAGATTGTGGCTCCTTCTACCTTATGCAAGCTGTAAGGAATCTACAGGCTGTGAAGAAGTGAAGCTGTTAGGGTGTTACTGGCTCTTGGGCTGCTGGATATCAACATCTTGGAACTTACCAAAGACTTGAAGGTTGCTGAAGAAGAAGCAGAGAAACACCACAAAGTAGAACTATCATCCAAAGGTAGAATGAACTCAGACCTACTGCTCTCAGCAGCAGGACTTCAGACAAAACTCTCTGGAAATGGTTCATTCTGTCAGCAGCTCTATCAATTAATGCTTTCATGTTTAATGTGGTTTAAAGCTTTAGCATCGGGGACAGTGAGGGTATATGTATCCATAGGCAGAGAAAAAAATGAGGGGTAGGATAAAACTTGTAAATCCTAAGAACAAATCCTGGCACCTTCTTGGGAGCTATTCCTTGTCATGCTGTCATCAGCATCCTGGGCATCTCAAAAACTGTCTTTAAGATGGATCCACCTTCCTTCAGAGATGCAACAGTAGGCAGTGTTCAAATTAGCCTGCCTGCATCCTCACTGTCATTACCCAAAGCCTTTCAGGCAGGTATCCTTGCACTGAAAGCAGTTGGGAAAAAAATCATCAATCCAGTGGTGAGAGCATGGGAAATCTCTTGGTTCTAGGGAACTTATATTCTTTTTTCCTCAAGAAAACTCACCAAAAGACAGGATTTGTTTTTCACGTTAAACACATCCAGACTTGGTTTCAGGTTCACAGGAAAGAAATGCAGCACTAGCTAATAATGAAGCCACCTCAGAGGTACCTTGATCCTGAACACATTTTGGATGCTGTGGGTCAAATCCGAGTTTTGGAAAATTGTGGTCAATGGTGTCATTGTGACATGTCTCACCAGCTTTTATGGCTGAAGAGGATTGCTGCAATACGCTTCGGCTGCAACTGCTGCAAGGTCACGGTTTCAAGTGGATGAGAGAAATATAAGCAAGACCCACAGATGATCTTGGAGCAGTGAGGCTGGATGTTAACTTTTCACAGGCAAAAGTGAAGAAGAAGAATAAAAGGCAGAATTAGACCAGGCCATTTAACATTAAGGCAAGGTGGCTGGAAGAGTCTATGAAGTCACCCAATGAATGTTATAAATATCCACAGAGGAAAACAGACTCCCTACTAGGCAACTGTAAAGCAAACCACAGGATATTTTTGAAGCTGCCAACCAAAAATACAAAGAAAAGTGTGACAAGCCTACTTAAAAACCAAAAATGGAACAGATGAGCACTTCATCCCTGCTGTGATTTAGAGCTCCAGCGGCAGGTCCTCCCACTGAAGCCTCTCTGAAAAAGAATGAAGTGCTTTGCCCAGATTCTTATGGAAGTTCAGAAATTCTTCTGTGGTCAGCAACATCTTCATGCTTGGTTGAAAGAAAAAACAAGAACTGATGTCTCTACATTCAGTGGAACTTCTGGCAAGGTTGAGGATCAGATTCAGCAGTGTGTTTCTGACTGCTTTACGCTCCCTAGCAATGCCAAGCAGCTGTAAAGCTTTTAGTCTGCTGCTCAGGCTGGAATTTCAGCTGCTTTGCATCACTAGGCTGGTACAGAGCAGCCAGAACACTTCTGCGTTTGGGGTTTGCACAGAGCTTTTTCAACAGGGCAATTCACCTGGTATGCACACACCAGGGAATGTGTGCGGCAGGCTCGGCAGCATCTAGAGGAAATATATAGGTGAGTGAGAGCTCTGATGACATGATCAAATCATAGCCTCATTACAGGCTAGGCCTTTAAACTGTGAGGTTTGTACTGAATTCCAAAGTTTATATTTTCTTCTATTACATCTATTCTCTCTGAGCAGCAATATGCTTACAGTATGCATCATGCGGTGCACTATTTGTATTTCGTATCATAACATTTCTCTGCATTTGTAATTTTGTACATGATTTCCAGTATTTTAATTTGACCCACCAAGGCAACAGCGTGCGTTTTGGGGCACGCTCCTTAAGTGCCTATTACCCCGCCACACACGCTGTGCTTCCAGGGTGCCCGGTGTCCTTCTGAGAGCTCCTGCAGTGCCCGAGAGGAGCTGGGAGAACTCTGGCAGGGAAGTCGGGGCAGGCTCTCTGTTTTCCACTGGTGTAAAGAGCCCTCTGCGTCCCCCCTCGGCCCTGGCCACTGCCCCTTCCCCGGCGCTTGCGAGCTCCGATGCCCCATCCCCGCGCTGCAGGGCAGCTGATGGTGGCTGGGAGGAGGGGCAGAACCCCGGACCGGCCGCCGCCTCCCCGGGGCGACACGTGGCTCCGGCGGGTCCCGGCGCTGGCGGATGCTGCGGTGCCGTCCCGGTGAGATTCCTCTGCCAGTCTGCAGCGGAGGGGCTTTCACAGCATCTTTTTTTTTTTTTTTTTTCCTTTTTTCCTCTCTCTCCCTCCCATCCGTCCAAGTTTTCTTTAAAAAAACCCCAAACTTTTTTCTTCTTTACTTTTTTTTTCCCCTTGCAAGAGCCACGCCGTGGAAAGACGGGGTGGTGGAGGAGGGAGAAACCCCTCCCCTTCCCCTCCCCCGTGTCTCCTTCCTCGGAAAAGAAACACTTGGGGGGTTTCCTCCCCTCCTACCCTTCCCCTCCCTTCTGTGCCGCTCGGCTCCGCTCCCCGGAGCCGAAGCCGCCGCCGCGGCGCCCGCCCGCCCCGCGGCCGAGGAGGGCCCGGCGGAGCAGCCGCGCCGCCCCCGGGTAAGCCGCGCACCGGCCCCTTTGTGAGCGGAGGGGCCGGGGGGGGATGCGGAGAGCGGCGGGGAGCGGGGCCGCCTCCGTTTGGCTTCGGGGCGGGAGAGCGGCGGGGGCCGGGCCGGGCAGCGCCGCTGTCGCCCCGGCACTGAGCGCTCGCTCGCACCGGAGGCAGCGCCGCCCGCCCGCGGCCCCGGTGGTGCCGAGAGTAAGTTGTGCTGGGTTAACTGGAAACGGCCTTTTTGGGGGGCGGGCTGCGAGAAGTTTGTCTGTCCGTCTGCCGGTCTGCTCCGGTCCCCCCTTGGCTTATGAAGGGGTGCAGCCCCGCTGGTTTGGCTCCTGGGGGCATTGGGGCCGTTGTTGGCTGGGAAGAAGGAGCGCGTTGGGGTTTGGGGGGGCTTTCCCGAGGAGTCGGGGGAGATTTGGGGTGCTGGCATCTCACTGCCGGCCTTGAAGGGAGCCATGTGCTGTACTGAGGTGGCGGCGGGGTGCTGGGAGTAGCCTGGGAGGCTCCGTGGGGACTGTGCTGCTGTCAAGGTGTTCTTCACAGCGTCAGGGTAGGGAGATGCTTCTTTTAAAGTGAAACCTGCAAATTATGTAATGTCCTAGATGGGTCTGTAGGGAAGCAGCCGCGCAGGTCCGGATAACTTGGTCATCACACCACTTCTTTCCTTTCACGTAAAGCACTGGAGAAGCGGTGCTCAGAGTGTTACACTTAGTCTTAGCTAAGGAAAAGGGAGCTGCCTTCCAGAAGTGAAGGCGTTACAGGGAAGCGGGGTGACTGAACCAGGGGTGTACATGCCCGTTTGGGGTTGCCTTGGAAGGCAGAGAAACTGGCCCTCCTCCAGACCTGGCACAGTCAGAACGCAGCCTCTTACCTTGCCGTTTCTCAGAAGATCAGTGCTGCGCACCCATGAAAAGCCTCATCGCAAAGGTTATCGCTAAATCCTTCTTTATGCAATCTGAGTCATGGTGCTCACAGCCATGCAGGATCCGCTACTCACTTTTTCCCACAAACGCACGCGCTGTTACTGAGAATTTTGGAATGGTTACCACGTAAAACCTCAGCTCATGCTACTCTTAGGATTCTTTTTTTCCTTTTTTAAAAATTTAGTTTAAGTGCATATTCCTTCCTGGTTAGTACAAGCTTGGAAACAGGATCTGGATGAACCCCAGAGGTAACTGAGAGGAACTCAAGAATGTTAACTTAGTGTCCTTGGCTGTTTTCTTCTCCTGCATGGTGAAAAAGGGGGATGTGGCTTGACCATTGTTCTGGAAAGTTGAGGGTAGAGGGTATAGTTAGCAAGCTGCTATTTAGGACTGTGTGGTCCAGACAGTGCCATTTACTAGTTCTAGTCCTTGCAGCTTTCAGAGAACTTAAATGAAAAACCCAGTCACATGTTGACCACGCTCAACTATGTAAAATGGGGTGAACTCAGAAACAACTAGTTTCCTGATGTTTCATTCTCTATTGACTGTGTCCTTAAGAAGGTATGCAAGCATATCTTCTTTCTCCGAACAACTGCAACTGCAATTCAGATGCTGTGTGAATGTCAAATGGGCTATTCAGTCACAGCAGGGCAATGGTCATGTTCTTAAAAATATGCACATGCACAGAAGTTTGTGAGACTGAGGCTGTATTATCACATAATGTTGCTCTTGGTTGAATCAAGTTACGATGAAATGTGGCCAGTCGCTGCAGATGAAGCCAAGCTTTGTTTCTGTGTTCATGAGTGATTCTGCTGGGTATGTGATTTAAAACATAGCTGTTAAGTATGAATTCTTGTTCCCTCCAAGGGAAGGCTCTTGGGCACAAACCCTCAGAATTACTGGGATGCCAACCTCCCACACAGGTTCGCATCTTTTCCTGAGTTAGACTGGGATCTGGGCCTTTGTTATTTCTGTGCTTCTTGTTAATGTTCAGTATGTTGTATGTCCTTTAATAACCTGGCTTGCTTATCACTTACTTAAATGTAGTGGGGTTGAGTGGCAGGGATTTTCCGTAAGACTGAGTTGGAAGGCACAGGTAAACTTTGCTGGAGTCCCCAAAAACAGGCAGAGAGGAGCACTGGGGAGAGGCTGAGCTTCTTCAGATCCTCCCAGGTGTGTGTCTCTGTCCCCACTGTGCCTGCTCAGAGAGGGCCAAATTCAGTTTCCAGATGACAGCTTCAAGCATGCAACCAGTGCCTCTTACCCTCCTCAGTCCAGCTGGGATTTCTGTGAAGTTGGTGGTCGGTGTGTGCAAGGATAGAGCTGGCATTGGGTGGTGTAAATTCTTAACTGTTGTCACTAATACTGCGGTTGCATTGCTGAGAAACAAAGGAGAAAATGTGCCTTTGGAGCTGTTTTTTTCCCCTTGTTTCTCTTTTTCTCTAGCCCCACTGGGAATGTTTGGTCTTTTCTCCTAGTCTATCCCTGCAGCTCCTTGCCACCCCTCTCTCTCCCTGCCACCCACAGGCTTGTCTGTCCTGATTTCTCCAGCTTTGGTTTGGTCAGCAATAAAGAGATAGTGCCAATACTTAAATATGACATCATTTGGGTCGGGTTGATACTGTGGTTAGATTAATAAAAGCTGTGGGGAGGTGGTGTGTTCCTGAGCTGTTATTCCAGGCCGCTGCAGACCTCAGCTAGTGGTGCTTGCCAAAAGCTCACAAGATGGGAGAGGAGGGCACGTGCCTCTCTGTAACTTAGAATGTGGATGGTGTGAGAGCTGAGTATGCCATACAGGGACGATATCTTTTTACAGAGTGAAGGTGTTAAGTGTGTGTGTCAATAGGAGGCATATTTATTTAAAATAATGCCAGTAAATGCTACATTATTTAAATCCTTGGTTACGTGTAAGTAGAGGCAGAAGGCAGGTATGATAGCAACTTAACCCCTTTTATCCTGTCAGTCTGCTTCATTATGACCTGCTCTTCTGGTCTGCATTTGTGCATATCCTGCATCCTTCTGCCTCAGTAAGGTATTTATTAGCTCACCATTTTGCTGACAACAGTCTCAACCTTTAAAAAAAAAAAAGATGCAGTGGTGTTTGATGTAGCAGGATTTGGTGACTTTGTGTTAGTGAGTGATCAAAATGACAAATAAAATTCTTCCTCCCTCTCGCCCCTGACCAAGTTAAGATTTAGAAGTGAGAGGTGTAGAAAATCCCACTTTTTAAACTTCTGGAAATCAATGCTTCTGTTCAATAGGTATTTAATGGTATAAAAATGTAAATTCAGTTTTAGTAGAATGGCTAAATGCTGGTTTGTGTTGTCTTTGGAGACTTTAGAGCTGCCCCTTATTTTCATCCTCTTCAGTGGAGAAATGAAAAGGCCTGTGTGCACTTCACAGGAAATGAGTGTCTGATACAGGCTTGCAGGCTGCACATTTCCAAGAACTGCTCTCAAGGTATTTTGATAATGTACATTCTCTCTGCCTTCTCCCTTCCTGCTCCTCCTGCACTTTGTGTGCTTCTGCTTTTTCGCAAACACATGCAAAGTTGAGGGGAAGAATCGAATGGTGCCACTATTAAGTTTGCAGATGGGCTCCTTTAGCTTTATACTGGAGCAGTGGCTGGCAAAATGGGATTAAGCTGGCAGCATTCAGTTGCCTTTGTTGCAGAGGTTTTTGTCCTTCCCCCCACTCCATGCAAATGCTGAAGAAAAATTTTGACTTCAGATTGTGACTTGTGCAACAAGGGAGTTTTTTGTGTGTATGTGATTATGCAGTTCAGAAACAGTTTGGATCTACTTTCATACTTCTTCAGTAGCAAAGTTTATTTGGAAACTTAGGCTAAAGCTAAGAAAATTAGTGTGGCTGTTAGCAGTTGGAAAATGCCAGAGATTTGCAACCTGAACTGTGTAGCTGGGCTTTTGCACATCCTGCTGAAGGTGCCTTGCTGAAGCGAAGTTTGCCTCAGTTGGCACACTAGTGGTAATGAGCACAGGTTTGATTGTGCAGGAATGGTTTGTTTATGCTTTTTGACAGACCAGCAGTGTTGTTCTTCATCCATATTTTAGTTCTTCCTTGTTTTCTGGTGAGATTTTGTGGTGTGGAAGGAGGGAAGTCGGAGCTGGAGAAACATTTACTGCTTTAGCAGTAAACACTGAAATCTGCCATTTGTGTAGGATGCACGCTGATATTCAAGTCAGCACATCCAAAGAAGAGGTGCTGTTCTTTTAGTCATAAAAAATGGGAAAACATGGGCAGAGCTAATTTTAACTCTGCAGTAGGTCCATAGTTGATTCCTCATATTGACTTCATATACCCTTGTTTACTACTTCAGTTTTACACAAAGGTTATTTATGCCTTGTGCTGGGGCCCCCGTAGTGTTATATCAGGTTTGAATGGTTAAGAGGTATCTTAAAAAGGTATTGCTAAAAACCCCAGCCCTTTGCTGCTGGATTCCTCTGCCTAAGATCTGCTAAAGCATGACATGGTGGGTACAGCACAGAAACAAAGCAAAAACTTTTGAGAAAGAAAAGAAATGAGACTCCTTAGATCAGCTCTCTCACTTTCCCCAGTCTATATAACTGGAGTTTTTCCTTTTATGAGTTTTAAAATTAGTTACTTTTCAATCTTGGTCACCTTTGAACTTCCTCTCATCTGGTTTTCTGAAAGAATACAAAAAGAATGTCCTGATTGTACTGTACCTTTCTCTGGCATCCCCTTGTATATATATATATATATATCTGCTCTCTGGGCATGATATTTCTCCAGTTTCTCTTTGTACAGTTACGTGTTGCTTCGTATTGCCCATCTTTAGGCCTATCCTCTTTGTTTCAGCTCTGTGTGTTTTTATTTCAGGTGACTAGAACTGACTGTATTCTCTCAGGTGGTGACATTACTGTTATGTTTCCACCCATCCATTTTGCACCCTCACGCTCCCGCTTGCTTGTGGGTTTTTTAATGACTGCTTTTGCATTCGGAGCTGGAGCTTTCCTCAGTGAACCCTCAGCACTGTTACTCAGCTCATTGGTCAGCTGTGCCACTTAATTTATTGCCCTTGAAAATACAGACCCAGCTGGTTTTCATACAAGCCTGTGTGCATTTGCATGTGTCAGGACAGAGTCTTGCCTGACCTCCTGGTGCTTTCCTGCTGATGAATTTTGAGTGACCTCTGACTTCTCTGTTCTGCAGTGAGTGAAGTGATTTTGTCACTGTTTACCCTGGGAAGGTGATGGAGAGGACCCACCACGTTTTGAGTTGGCTGCCTAGATTAAAGTAACATGAGGCTGTAAGCTGCCTGCTGGGGGGCAGAGTTAGGCCTCGGGGGTTTGAGGTGTGAGTAATGACAGCTTGAAGACAGGGAGAGACAATTCTAGGAGGAGACCTGGGTCAGCATGTGAGTTTGCACAGTCGGGGGGAGGGAGAGAGATGCTTGCGTAAGAGATGGGGGAGCCTTTGGGCTGCTTGTACTCACCAACCTGTTGAGGAGTGAAGTGGGATGCTCTGCAAAGTGGGCTGAGTTGAAGCAGGGGGAAGATGCAGTGGCTGGGAGGGTGGCAGAGAGGTGACCAGATATGCAGCGGCTGAAATGCCTTTGTTTCCTCTGGCCACCCCTCTTCCACCTCCCATTCACCCTGTGGCATGACTGCTCCATGTCTTCTGCCCATCTGCTGTGCAGGTCCTGGGGTGCTGCTGGCTGCTTAGCTTGTGCTCTTTTTGACTTGCTTCTGGTATGGGGGCTTTGGGGAAGCACAAAGTGTGTCCTCTGCTTCTTCAGGTACCATCTGCCTGATGGGGAACTCTGCCTGGGGATTGGCTCTCCCCCACACTAGGTAGCCTTGTGCTGCTCCTGCCTCAGCAGCACATATCAAAAAAAGTTCCTTCCAATACTTGCAGCCTTCTGGCAATTGGTAGTGCAGCTGATTTGATTGAGAGAGCACCTCTCTTTGTATCTCAACCATCCATTTCCAATTCAAAATCTCTGGGTATGGTCCACTGTGCCCAGCTGGCTTTCTGGTTTTATGTCACTTTTCCTCATCGCTTCTGATAGAGCACCCTCTTTTTTCCCTTTAGGTTAATCAGCATTAAATAGTGGGGAATCTCCTCAACGTCCTGTGCAAGAAAAAAATAATACCTGCTTGCATGTGTAACTTTCCTGCAGTGTCCCTGTCCCCACTAGCTGGTATCCCACTCAACTAAATGATCCCCCCAGAGGTTTTCTGTTTTTGATAAACTGAAAATGCCATATGTTTTCTGGGTTTTGTTTGTTTATCTTGGCCACCTACTGTCCCACTTTCATGACAGCCACGCTCATATTAATTTGTTCCCTACTGTCAGTAATTTATATTCCTTTATATTGGCTCCTCCAGGATTATTTTTTCGTCTTCTGAAGGATTATTGAGGTTGTAGAGAGATTTGGACAGGGGCTGTGGTTTTGTAATGTGTGTGTTTGATGTCTCTGATCCACAGCAGAGGCCCTTGCAAGCTGTTGCACTTACAGCTAATACCTGCAGTGTGACCTGTGTTGTCCCCCAAGCCTGTCCTCTTAGCCAGGCAGCATCTCTGTGCCATCATTTGTGGAAGGTCTGCACGCTCTGTCACTTTAAGATTTCCTAAATAACCTTTCATTACTTAGTTTTTCTTTTTTAATTCTTTATACTTTTGATTCTCAGGACTAGTTTCTTTATTTTGTGTGTTGGAAATCCCCCACTATAAAACTTAGTGTTGTGGTGTGTCTGTGCTTTCTGACCCTTGCCCTTTCCTCTGAAGGCACAGTAACTGGTGCTGCATAATGGCCCCTCACATCTTCTGAAGCTGGTCCTTCTGAAGAGTCAAGGCAGGGTGTCTCCCTTGTCCCCCTGTGCTCGTGTTGGTTAATCACCTGGGACTCTTCTCTAGCAGCATAGTTCTGACAAGGATACCGAACCAGTTTTAGCTGCAGGCACTGCTCATTTCTCAGAGTTAGCTTCTTCTTTGAATTCCTTTCTGGCTCAATGTGATGGTTTTGATAAAAAGCCATGGTTGTCACAGGGACCACTGATGGCCTTTGTGTCTCAGGATTTACTCATTTCCTCAAACAGGGTTCTGGAACAACTGAAAAAAGGGAGTTTAGTAGAGAGAGGCAGAGGAAGTGTACCTGTGCTGCTGGTCTGGGGGTGGGGGGAGCTGGTAATGCTGAGGAGCCATGATGGGTGGAGGCAGCCCTGGGCATCACTACCCCCTTCCCACTGATCCCCCTCTCAGCAGGGAGATGGGACAGAGCATTTCAAGTGGGAGACATGAGGGACTGCTGTTATCGTGGCTTCTTTCTTCTTCCTCATTGTGCCCTCTCCCCATCTCCTTGTTTCTGCCCCTAAACCGGGGAGTGCTCCAGCCACTTTTCCAGAGGGCTGCTTCCCGAGCCGGTGTGTTGTGTGGAGGGAGGGAAGGCAAGGCAGCAGCACAGACTTTATGTTCCCTGGTCGAGCACAGGGCTGAGGTTTTGTGTAGTTCTGCAGCACTGACATTCACAGGAATGGCTGCTCACTGTGAAACTGCAAAGGTCAGGAGCAACGCGACCGGGCTTCCCTCACTTACCAAACATGCTGTTGGCCAGAGGCAAGCAACAGCTCTCTTTGCTTAAGCCATGGCAGGATAGGCTCAGCTGCAGCTTTGGAACTTAGTAGTAACTCCTCCTGATTTCCTTTTTCTAACTTTTTTTTTTTTTACTTCTTGTTTCCCCAGTTACAGGAGAAGGCAGAAATAATTCAGTCTCCAGTAGAAGCTGTCTTTGCCAAAAGTCAGATGGTAGTTTTGGTAGTTTTACTTGCTGTGGAACAAGCTGTAGGTGCTTGTGGCTACTGCAGAGCAGCCTCTGAGTTCAGGGAAGTGATGAGGCTTCTCTGTTATTCTGAAATGGCAGGATTACAGTTTCACATTGGGCTATTTTGATGAGGAATAGGCTCTTCTATTTGAAAGTATTTCTGAAAGTGCGTAGCATTTCCAAAGTATGAGGAGGGGACCCTAAAAATGGGTCTTTCTTCCAGCTCTTTCAATTAGCCCAGTAAAGACACTTAACTTTTCCTGTAAATTGCCACCTTGTTGGGTCTTTCTTAACGCGTGTCATGCAGAAACCAAACATGCTTGTAGACTTCCCTGTCTTGAAGAATATTTGGCACACATCACACTATCTTGTTGGTTTTCTTGGAGTAAAAACCTTTTAGCCCCTTTCAGCAAAGTGCCATATTAATTCAGAAAACATGTGTCATTGAAAAATATGTTAAGAAGTACTAAACATGAATATCAGATCCATGAAAAGTTATTTGTGGGTTTTGAAGTATGTTTTCCAGCCCCAAAATGTTGGGAAGTGTTTGATAAGACCAGTCCTCTTGCAAGATGTCCAGCTGCTAATTCCCAGAGCCTGCATGCAGGATCTTCCTGCACTGGGTCTCTACTGTGTGAAATAGGAACTGCCACAGTGTGTCTGCTGCCTCATCTTATTTTATTAAATATTGCATCCATGAATGCTGGTTACATAGGGAAATGCGGTTTTGGTTTGGGGTATGTATGTGTGGTGTGATTTGGGTTTTTCCCATGTATTCCCTCATGTGTCAGACATAATGGCAGCCTCACATCAAACTGCCATGGCATAAAAGATAGAGGGAACTGCAATGTCTCCGAGGCCTGCTTTGTGCTGGAGAAGTTGGCTGTGATTAACATTGGTCCTCTTGGCTGAGCTGGTCCACATTCCTCCCCTAACCACAGCTCCCTCTGTTCTCTTTGGCACATCTGTCTGTGCATCTCCTTTCCCTTCCCCCTCCGTGATCCCTTTCTGGATCAGCCCTAATCACCTTGGCTGTGGCAGGGTGCTCATGACAAGGGACATTGGTGTGGCCATGCACCATGGCAGTGACAGCACGATTCAAACCAGTGCCCGGTGGGTGGCAGGCGGTGGTGGCCATGGGAACCAGGCTGGCCCACCGTTAAAACCCAGTGCTGCGTGCTTGGCTCTTACCAGGGAGGTTTCTTCCAGCCCTTTGCTCAAGCTTTCCTTTGAAACAGCCTTCCCAACCACAAATCAGTAGGCAGCGCATTTCTGTGGGATGCAGACATGCAAACGAGATGTCTGCTCAGGCTCTGCTGCCTGGAGTGGGGATGCTGTTGCAAGGGCTTGCAGGGTACCTTGGGGAGAGCCTTTCATAATTATCTCAGCCTCCACCTAACTGCTCTGGGAACTGCAGGGTTGATATCTGGGAGATGTCAAAGCCAAATGGAGTGGTCATGGGGAAGTGTAATAATGGGATAGACCTGCAGTTTTGCTAGCTGCAAGTCAACGTAGCTTGTGGGGTGTGTGCCCAGTTTGGACTGGACTGGGGAGGATGCAGAGAAGTGATGTTATGTGGGTACAAGTGAAGCTGTGCGGGGACTGCCTCTGAAAGGCATGCAGAAAGCTGGGATTGTTTTTTCAGCTTGCTGATGGATCCACTGACAGACACGTGATTGCACACATGGTGTGACCCACCAGGTCAGTGGGTTTAGTTTTCCATCTGCGAGGCGAGAAGGAAAAGTCTTGAGAGCTGGGGAAGCAGGGCAGAAGAGTGTGGGCCAGAATGGAGTGTATCAATTAGGATAACTCAGCAGTGAATGGCTACCTACGTGGTGTCAAATAAGATACTCTAAATGTTGTGTGCTGTATTCACCACAAGTTGGGAGTTTGCTGTTCTGAGTGCTTATGTTTATTCCTGTTGCCATCATCTCTTAACATTTGGGTTTTATGGTTCCGGCTTCTGGAAGCTGATGGCAACTTTATGGTCTTTCCATTTGTCCTTAGGCCACCTGTGAGCTGCCTGGACCTAACCAGCTCACAGCTTTGTAAGTAGCAATAATAATAACAGCAATAATTGTCTCTGTTGCTATCTGAGGTGCTCTGTACGTGTTTCTACAGTAACACAGATCAAAGAGATCGAGACAAACAGCCTGTCCCAGATTTGTTGTATTTTAGATGCACGTTACAGCATACTAATGGGCTTAGTCACCTGCTTGATGGATGTCTCTTTCTTTTCAAAGGATGGATCTGCTCTTAAGTAAAGCTGTGCAAAAACTGGGAAGTGCTACATCAGAGCTTTTGAATTTGGACCACTTCCAGGCCTGACATCCAAAAATTCATCCCTATGGGTGGCAAAGACAAAGAGGTAAGCTTTTTCAGGTGTCCTGGAAGAAGAGCGCGAGGATGCATCATAACTGAGTACTTAAGGCTGATTTTGAATATGCCAGATTTGTCAAGGCCCAGGGAGCAGGGCTGGCTTGGCTAACACCACATGCTGTGTACAGTCCCCTGATTTACTAGAATTGTCTCCTTATATAAAATACGCCGCCTTGCCTGGGTCGTAAGTGAGGAGGAAAGCAGAATGCCCTGTGTCAAGAGCACTTATTTTGAAAAGCTCTTGAACTTGCAGTAAATCAGAAAGTCTGGGGAAACTTATCCAGCTTTTTAATTAGCAGGATACCAGCTTTTTAGGGTATGTTGCTTTGGCTGCAAGTGTTGTTCTGACTTGCAGTAGGGAGGTAGTAACTCGTTTGGGCATTGGGTTTTTTTGGAGGGGAGAAGAGGGAAAGCAAATCGTGGTGTGGCAAGTCAGCAGAACTAATTATGCATGTGTGTTTCATTACACCCCTGGCTTGGCTTATTCCTAATCCTGGGTCTGCACATCCTCCTTGATGTGGGAAGCCATGTACTCATAGGACCTGTTGACCTGTTAAAAGTGAACCTTAAAGGTAGTATCAGGCAGCACTTCCAGGGCTAATATTAATGTAACTAATGCTGCGCTGCAGGCCAGGCACTTATCTCTTGGAAATGGGTCACTGAAGCTAAACAGATTCCCCCCATCTGAGGCTCTGACCTATATGTAGATTTCAAACCAAGTGAACAAATTGTCAAGGTGCTATTTTTGCATGTACTTTGAATTTGAAATGATGACACGGTCTCAGTTCTTAGTCAGTCAGATTTCTAGTAGTAGTGGATTTTTCTTAAAGGCTTGGGTGAATGACTCAAGGTTGAAAACTGGGACAAACCAGTTTGGGGTTTTTTTCTATCAAATAGCATCTGCAGCCTTAAACAAATTATTTGTTTGTTGTTATTTTTAAAACTAGCCTGGAAATGAGTGACAGCTGCCTGCTTCTGTTTTCGTGCTTGAATTAAATTTTCAACCTTGACAAAATTTCCATTTGGACCCAAGAGAAGTTGCTGTTTAGGAAGGTTCTTTCTCACTCCTCTCAAAGTTATAGCCACAGCCCTGGAGGCACCTGACAGATGACCTTTGTTTTCTATAGGAGCTAGTGTCAGAGGGCCCTTAGCTTCCTCGCCCAGCAGAGAGGAGAAGGAAAGGGACAGAGACGCTGCAACTCCTTGTGGTGCCTTCTGTGCTGAGTTTTCGGTGGTGATAGATGGCTCTGGTTGCTGTAGTGGTGACTGTGTTTGTTTGCATCCTGCTCACTAAATCACCTTCACCTAAGATTCATTCTGACTTGCTGAATGGTCTGAACAGCTTTCAACTTGCTGCCTTTTTTTTTTTTTTTTTAATGGAAAATAAAAAACCCGACTTGATTAACTCCTTCCTACCCCTCCCACCTTTCTCTAAGCATGGAATTTCCCTCCTACTATGACACTACCTAAAAGGCAAGATCAATAGGATTCAGAATAGTACCAGGGACATTAGCAGCTTGTGGACTGCAAATCACAGGGCTATAAGCTGGATAAGTGTCCCAGGCTGTTCTTGGAAAGGACGCTTACGGCTCCGTATATGAAACGTGCCTGGCAGCTACATTATTGGTATTACTGTTAAGTACTGAGAGCGATGTTAGATGAGAAAAGATGTCAGTAGTAAGGCATTGCCAGGTGCATGCCTGCTTTCCTGAACTACCGTGCCCGTGTGAAGGAAAGATGTTTGTCCTCTGGGGCGCAGTGTGCATGGCCACCCAGCTGGCATGAGCACCAAAAGGAATGTGAGGCTTTTGAATAGCTGGCAAAGGGTTCGAGACAGGGGAACCTTGCAAGAAGCTAAGCTTAACATAAAGCTCTTCCTGCAGAGCAAGCCCTCCACAGGTCCCTGCACATTCCCTGGGGGGCTGCCTGATATGAGCTCCGATGCTCTGGCAAGTCTGTGGTGGGGGGGGCTGCTGGAGATGAAGTGTGTCTCTTCCTCTGCTGCAGGCTGTGCCAGCACTCTGTTCTGCTCCAAGCATGGCTGTGCTGTGAGTGAGTATGACTGGGTTAATGGAGTATGTCAAGGGAGCAAGGGCAGCATTTGGCGGCGAGCTACTGACTTGTCAGGCCTGGGGAAGTGGTATGTTACAGCTCAGCTTCTCACACAGAATGAGCCTCTGGCTTAGGGCTGTGGTTGTTACGTTTGTGCCTATACACACACATACACATCTAGAATATGTATTTTTTTAATATAATTGAAGTGACTTGATGGCTGATGGCAACACTGGGTTCAGAGATTTGCATTTCTGAAAACAGCCTGGTGATAACACAAGGTGCAGGAGATGAGCAGGGTCATGACAGTACATTAGAGGATGGTGACTGGGAGAGGGCAGCCTTGTCTGCAGGCAGGGGGAGTTGTCCTTCTGGAAGAAACAGAAGTTAAGAGTCTGGAAGGGCATCAGCAGTGTCTGGTACCAGTATAAAGTGAAGTCATTCATGGTAGTCCCAGCCTTGAAGCTGATGTAACATTTCTTGTAGGGGTTTTGATCTGAGACCTTTGCTTTCTCCTGACATAGCGAAACAGGCATGTCTTGGGATGAGGGAGTGGTTCCTGGGATTTGGTGAGAAAGGCTCATCCCTGTCTTCTGCTTTTGCTAAGTCCTATTGTCAATCTTTTTGTTGGAGAAAGGGTTGGAGAGGTGCGAGGAAACCTTTCTACCTTTCATGAAAGAAAAAGTAAATGATACTTTCCTGCTTTAGGAAATCTTTCCCTTTTGATTTGTGGTGTCATTTCCCCTTTCCAATCTCAAGGCCACTCTGAAAAGTCCTAAACATCCAACAGAGGGAAATCTTGAAATGCAGAGATCTGCTAGGTTCAAGCCAGCCTGCTGGAGGGTGTGCAGGAGTCCCTGGCTGTGAATCACAGAAACCCAATGGATGCTGAGCTCTGTGAAGTGCCACCTTGTGCTGGTGGGGACCCAGCTGGAGCCCTTTCTGCACATATATCCTTGGTTGTCCCTAAAGCTGGGGATTGGTGACATGCAATAGCTCCTTGGTACCCTCTTTGGTACTCTTGCTGGTCTTTCTCCCTTGGGAAGTGTCTTGCCCGGGTTGAAGAAGGTATTGGGTTTGCCTCACTCTCCTTCTGTCCCACAGGCTGGATGCAAAGGAGGAAGCATGGTAAAGGCAGCATCTTTCCAGGATTCATGGGCTCTTTGAGAGATGATCAGAGGGAGGCCAGATGATCTGCACAACACACACACCACTGTTCCTCGTCTGCAAAGGCAGCATCGGAGCGTTCTCCCCAGCCCCGCGCCACCTGGCTTGCCCGATCGTTTCCGGATGTTTCGCAGCTGCGAGTGGGAAGTCCTGGAGCGATCCCTCAATATCCTCCAGGCCAGTGACTTCTACTGGGGCCCCTTGTCTGTGGGGGAGGCTCATGCCAAGCTCCAGCGGGAGCCTGTAGGCACCTACTTGGTGCGGGACAGCTCGCAGGGGAACTGCTTGTTCAGCCTGAGCGTGCGGATGCCCACGGGGCCCGTCAGCCTTCGAATCTCTTTCCAGGAGGGCTATTTCCGCCTCAAGAACTGGTTTTCAGACTGCGTGGTCCGGCTGCTGGAGCTGGTGGTAGCGGGGACCCGGAACAACCCCTTGCACTTTGATGAGATGGGGGGAACTCCCCTGGTCTTCTCTGAGCCCTTGTGCCGGAGCCGCCGGGCAGTGCCCACACTGCGAGAACTTTGCTGTCGGAGCCTCCCTGCCGGTGCCATGACGGGGGATAGAGCAGGGCTGGGGGCCTCCTTCGGGATGTGTCTGAGGGAAGAGGTGTTCTCACCCCTGGACAGAAGAGGAGGGTCAGAGGGGAGCGTTGGTCCCAGCCCCTCTCTGTCCTGGGCTGGGAGATGATGCCATTCATATGGGAGATGAAGGGAGATGCCTCTTTTATGGCTGTGCTGATGGGATGTGTGTCAACACCAGTCAAGCTGGACTGGCTGCTGGGAGAGAAAGGGGGAGGGCAGAGGGAGCAGAGCTTGAACCCGGTGGCTGTGACAGATGTGTCCTCATACGTACACAATGTGTGTGACTTTCCCCAGACATGCCTGGGGTAAAGCCAGACCTGAAGAGCAGACATTTCCATCACCAAGTCCTGCTCTTTGCTCCATTTATAACTTAAAAGCTTCAGGAGGAGGTGAGTTGCCTGTCCTCCCAGGTCAGCCCTGTGTTCTCTTCTACCCCAAAGTGCTTGAGCTCATTTCTGCTTCAAATCTGCCCTTGTGAAGTGCAGCTGAATCCAGTCCCACAGCAGTGCAGCTTGGACATCGATGGGCGTGACCCTTGTGCTGACCCACGAAGATGTGGTGGAGCAAGAGCAAGTTTCACTCTTTGCAGCATGGATGTCATGCCTGTTACTTCAGAGGCCGGTGTTTGCACCAGAGTGAAACCATTGCAGCCGTGTACGATACATGCAGCTTCACTGGCTTTTGCATTGCTTTATTTGATTGGATTTTTGGGAGTGAAGATGGATTATGCTGTACTTAAGGGCATGGCATTCCTGCAGAGGTAACCCTGGTCTGGAGAGTCATATCTGCCCTGGGAGGGTGTGAAGAGATGGGATCCTGCACCCTTTCTTAAGCTCATCTGATAGTGTGCTGCTGCCATCTGTCGAGCATCAGAAGATGTTTTGGTTTTGCCTCTGAAAAGGCAAAGAATTTTTTATATAAAACTTCTAAAATTTTAATAAAATTTTTATATTGATTTTTAAAAGTCAGTGAATACATGGCGATAACTTCATTCCCTTGTAATGTTGGAAGCCCAGTTAGTTTAGTGCCCAGGCATGGTAATCAAGCTGAGACTGAACAAGTTAATTTCTCATAAAGAATAAAAGCAGAGCATAAAAGCAGAGTAGTCCTAGTTGGGAACATTAAACTTAAATTCATCTTGCAGTGTAATTAATTGAAGAAATATTCTAAACAGAGAATACTTCTGAAAATCCCACCCCTGCATTTTTAGAAAGTTTTTTTAGTACCTTAAAATTTGTACTGGGTGTTTGAAAAAACCAGTAATTCCAGATCTTAGAACAGGGCACAGCATCAGTGAACTTGAACTGGTGAGTATGAGTACAAATGGGAGGGGAACAGAGTTGGCTTAAATAGGGTCATGGTTCATTTCAGGAACGGCCGGGTATGATGTCTTCAAAATAAGTGAATGAAAACCGCTACATGGAAGGAGAAATTCAGGTACTCTAAAATTTGAGTCAAACCATTTTACATGCTGCTAAACATCCATAGCTGGGCAGGCAGCCTGCTGTGTTCATGCTGACTTTCCTCTTCAGACCTGTATGGAAGTAAAAAGCTGAAGAGGGGAAGAGAGCACACTGAATTTGTTCTATTGTCTTCAGGTGTCTTATCTGAGGAATTAAAGCGCGTGGTCAGCACAGAGAGAGATACAGGCTGTGATGCATCACAGGAGCCTAACTTAGACACTCTGAATTATTCTCTGCAGGGCTCTGTTGCTCTGCTGGCGGTGAGGTGCCTGGTTGACTGGCTCAGGGCATTGGCTTATGAACCAAGGTAGTTAAATAAGTGTCAGGGAAGTGGTGATCTTGTTCTTGCTGCCTGCTCCTCCCAGCTGCACGGAGGCCAGAGGCATCTCAGTGGCCCTGCAGCTACTGCATCTCTCAGCCCAGTGCAAAAGCAGGAGTTGGGATTGTTAATTTCTGCAGGTTTGCGTGCCGTGTGGCAGCTGATACATGGGCGTAGCGTGGCTTGCTGCTAGCATCTCAGGTGGCTCTGGACACCTCTGGGACTGTTCCTGGCACTTGAGTGAAGCTCCTGCCTCGGCAGAGTCAGCCACACAGCTGCCCTCCCTCTCTGCCATGGAGGAGTGGGACTGAATCTGCTGGCCCAGGCATTATGTCCATCCCCTCAATCCTTTTCTTTCTTGAGGGTGTCTGCTGAGGTGCCTTGGCTGCCTTCCTGCCTTCCCTTCAGAAAGCAGGGGGGTGGAGGAGCAGTATAATTTCTTCCATGTTTAGAATCAAGGTCGGGAATGCTTCTGTTTTCTGGCCACGGTTATACCTCACTGAGGGAAGAGCTTTCTAACCGTATTGCTCTGACCTGGCTGTGAACTGTTCTCATTTGGCCGCAAATAAGCATCTTGGGTTGTATGGCTAGGAGCTGCAGAAGAGCCCTATTTGCAGCCTGGATTGCACTTTAGGAAAATCACACCACAGGAGAAGGAAATAGTTTGGATTTTAATAAAGTCTACTTTATTTTGTTCCTTTTTTTTTTTTTTTTAATTGCACAGCAAGGACTTGTCTCAGTCTTACAAGTAAGTCAATTCCATGCAGGGCTGCAGCAAATTGATTTGAGATCTGTGGATGAAAAGCAGTGAATTACTGCCAAGCATTGTTATATTGTGGAAGTTGAAAGCACATCATGTGTGAGTATCCTCATTATTCCCAAGGAGAGGTCATTTTGCAGATCAGGATTGGTGCAAGAAAGGAAATCAATGTAGAAAGAACAGGAAAGTGAAAAGTGCATTGGCTAAGGCAAGCGTTAGAGTCCTTCATTCTCTGCTTGGATGCTGGAAGAGAAACCTTTTTCTTTCAGCTCTTGAGAAAAAAGATGTACAAAGCAAAACTGTAAGAATTTACTTCATCGGGTTACAGTATCCTGCTGCTTCCATGAGAGTGGGAGATGTTCACTTTAATGACCCTGCCTCTGAACGGGTCCCTCTGTCACGTAGGAGTAGCTCCTGGTGGTCTGTATCCAAATGTTTCTTTTGGTGGCTCCTAAGGGGACTTAAAAAGAAATTGCAAACTTCCTCACAACCTCTTGGGCACCATTTGGGGAATAGAAGAAAATTGTTTGCATTTTTATATGTTATGTTATACATTTCTCCAGCTGACTCATTTCAGTTTGTCGAGGAAACTTACACAGGCTTTGCAGATGGTTTTTTTCAAGTGTTCTTCCTAACAGCAGAAGTTGAAAAGTTTAGTGCTTGCGAGAAGAGGGGCTTCCTCTACCATGCTGTGAAGGGCCTGGATTTCAGTCCCAATATGCTGCAGGCATCCAGCAGGAAACTGCTCTTTGTCTGCTCCCAGCTAGCTGTCTGTTGGTAGTGCTCTGGGGCCCCAAGGGTTAATTTCCCAAAATTCTTCACTGGAACTTGCTAATAACTTCCATATGTACCCATGTGTGTGCTCAGGAGGGGCCCCACAGCCATCAGCTCTTGTAATAATACTTGATTACCTCTGACATAAGGGTCTGTATGTCATTAGGGATCAAGATTCACCAAAAGACACAAGTTTGTGCAAAACCACTTTAAAAACATTAACATTTGGTCATCCTCAGTGATTGGGAAATGAACTCTTCTTAGGTAGTCAAGCTTCAAAATTAGTCTGTGTACACACAGCTGGATCTCAGTTTTGACCCTCTACCCTGATATCCCTCTGAAAATGTGTGTTTGTGTCATTAGTCTTTAAGTGTGCTAAACTCCTTAATTTACAACACACCTTGGTTCGGGGAATGTGATGGCTTTGTCTGATTGAGTTCTTTTTGTCCCAGTTCCTTAGGTGTTTGGCATCTGTACAGTTAAAACTGCACGCACTGGAGCTTTCTGGCTGCCCTGTGCCATTCCCTAGTGCAAAGGCTGGGCTACTGAGGGCAGCCTTCAGAGAGAAAGCAGGTATCAGAGGGAGATGTGGCAGAGTTGCTCTGAAACTTGTGATGCCTCCCTGCAGAGCTGCTTGGGTCTTGGCAGGCTCCTGCTGCCTTCTGATCTCAGCTGGGGCTGGCGGAGCTGGGGTTTTGATTCAGGCAAAGCAAAGTACTTCCAAACGCTTCCCGTGCAAGGGCTGGCTCAATAGTAGAACTCTTCAGCCAGAAAAGAGATGGCTGAGGTCTGCGGCAGAGATCTGTGAAGCCCAAATGCCACAGAGTAGGTGACCATGTGTTTTCTTAAAAATCCATGGAGGTGTCTGATGAAATACTCAAGTTTAAGACTCAAAGGAGACATTTCTTTCTTGTGACTTATAGTAGCCTAAGCTGTGGAAATCTCTGCCACAGGCCACCAGCGAGGCTAACCTCTATGTGGCTACAAAAAGGGATTAATGGTGATTGATGGAGTACCTCTGGAGGAGGAAAAGCGGAGTTGGGAAACAGGGGAGAGGCAGGATCCAGGTGGAGCTTTGAGTTCTGTGCCTTGTTGGACAGACCTCTGCTATGGCAGGAGTGTGGGAACAAGCCAGCCTAGGCTCAGCCTGAGGCTCAGCAGCACAGGGTGCAGCCCAGGCCAGCTGAGCCGGTGGTTTGGCCAGGGACAGCTGTGCTGAGCTCCCAGAACCTGTGCTGGGCCTCTCAAGACAGAGGGGTCTGCACCTGGCAGACCTGTACACCCACCCCTGCAGTGCGGTTGCGTGTCCCAGCAGTCTGATGGCAGCCCCAAAGGGAGCAGCCCTCAGGCACTTCTTCCTGGCTTTCACAAACAGAAAAATTGGGACACCCATCTGATGCCTGGAGGCAAGCATCAGCACAGGCTGAGGATAAAAACATTGCCATTATTCAGAATGAGTGAAAGAGCCTGAACTGACAGCTGAGGGCATTGGGGGAGGCCAGCATCAGCCCGAGGTGACAGCTGGTTGGGGCAGAGGTGGGGGGTCCCAGCCTGACTAACTGCATGTCAGAAAGGAGCTGCAGAGCTTTGAGAAGCATAGCACTGGCAGCCTCCTAGGTTCATCCATCCCAGAGCAAACAACATGCATACACTTTTAAAGATTTTTGCCTCCTGGGCTACCTGCTTTCCCAAGACACCACCCTTGCCATCAGAGCTCTCAGTCTTTGAGCTGGTCCCAGGTGCTACTGAAATCAATGATCAGATTATTGTTCCCTCTGAAGATTTTGGATTAGGCCTCCCTGTTTTGTCAGGCTGATGTGAGCAAAATGTGGGTTTTCCGCACTAAACGTAATCAAAACAAACCCTGCTCCCACTGGCTTGTGCAGCAAATCATGCTGGGGGAATTGCTGGCATTCGGCATGATTAGCCCAAGTGCAGATGCCTTCCAGCTTATAAACAATAGCCTAAAGGATTGGAGAGGATCACAAACAAAGCACTTACAGACAAGACAGCATTTTCAAAAGGGACTTGAGAGCTTCTGTCCATTGGGGGTTTATCTTTTAAAAATAAACTAGAAGTAAACAAATTGACAGAGATGGCTCTGAAGAATCTAAGAGAATGAAAGGGAGGAGACTGGATATAACACTCCAAAAATTAAGTAGGGGAAAACTAGACAGGGCTAATGGATCCTCTTAGACTCCTCAACAAGATGTCCCACAGCCTTAGGGATGGGCAGACACTGGAAACCTCATCTCTCCCTGTGAATGAGGCCAGGTGGGATGTGTAAGGGATGCAGGAGAAAACCCTTCTTCAGTTCATAGGAGAAAAAAAATCCCTAAAAAGCAGTGAGAGCAACAAAAGAATCAGGCAACTTGTGCTTGTTTCATGGTGATTCAGTCTGAAAGAGACATTCGTCTTCCTTGAACTGCAAACTAGTGACAAATCGCTGTGAATTTCAGACTGAAAACTGTTCAAGTCATGTAAACCATAGTTTTTGTGTTGTGCTCTTAATAATGTTTTTTAAAATTTCATTTTCATATAGGGTTTTTAAGTATGGGCTGAATTATTTTCAATTATGTCTCATTTCTCCTGGCCCTGGCAGAGTGAAGTAGCAAGTGCCCAGCTTCACACTCAAGAGCTCCTGCAAGGGGACAGCAAGGTTCGTGACACTGATGGTCGCTCATTTAATGACATGGTGAATGGGAGCTGTGGCGAGAGCTTGCCAGCGTCTCTGTAACTGAGATGGTGTTGCAAGGAATGCTAAATCTGGAAAGACGTGAGCGCCCTTCACGCTTTCCCTGGTTCTGTGCCTGCTGGAAACACACAGTTCATCCCTCTGTTTCAAAGGTTCAGGTAGCAGCCATTCTGATCACAGAGCATGAGGTATTTACCAGGTCCTTGCTGCTAGACTTTCAATGCATCTAGAGTTGGTTTGGGACTCACGGAATCTCAAGCCTAGAATAATACAGGTGCAAATCCAGATGCTCGTGGTAGTATCCAGCCTCCATGCTCTAAGTGCTTCAGCACTACGGTTGTACGTTCTGCAGTACTGAGTTAGGAAGGACTGATGGTTCCTTTGATCCTTGGTCTTCTCTAAGGAGCGCACCAAGGCATTGGGATGGGAGAATGGGGTGGTGGAGAACATGAGCTGCAGATCTTTTCCTGCTCTTCCAGACTCTGCAGGGACTCAACCAGATATGAAGGCAACTCTAATGTACGTGCTGAGATACCTAAAATAAGCCATGCAAACAAATCAGTCGTATGTTATCCAGATGGGACTGTTCAAATCCAATAATAGCAGTAAAGTGCTCCCAAACTCTGCAGAGAGAGAAATTATAGAAGGATCAGGTATAATTATAGTGCCTTATTATTACCATTCTCATCATTCTTTCTAACAAAGCTTTTCAATAGGATGAAAAAATTTCTTGCAGGAGATCCTAATGTGTTTGCTGGCATTTTTTTCATTCTTCCTTCTAAGGCTGTTCAAGTCAGCCCCTGTAAATGGTGTTAATAAATATCATAATGATCTTGGACTGTATTATCTTTCAGATGAAACCTTCTTTAGCATCTTTTTATGGCCTTGACTGCAGCAAACCCTTCTCCTGAAACACCTCATTGTTGCTACCACTACTGAGAGCACCAGCAAAAATGTCCCAGTGCTGCTCTGATCCTTGCCTTGATCCAAGCTCTTCCAAGCAGGGTTAAGTAATACCTTGAAATATTAGTGGCTTGTCTATGTACTGCTCCATATATTCCACCTGCAATATAGGTGGAATCACTCAGCAAAGATTCTCTACTTTGGAGAAAGTCTTTGAGCTGGAGGTATGTATCTGCAAGCTGTTCTTTCCTGCTTGAGTCCTGTCTCCTCCAAACACCATCAGTGTTTGTGAGAAAAGCCTGGGGTTATCAGGGTCAGACCACAGGCAAAATGGATGCAGGAAACACACATCCTTGTCTGCAGGTTGGTCCTGTGGGCTGGCACCACTCAAGAGAAGGAAAAAAGCTCCCTGGTATTTATTCAGCAGTATCCCTTTCCAGATCACTGCAGATCCCTGGAAATACTGGCGTAAGAGCCTGACAGCTCACCTTGGAGGCACAGCCCCACAGCAGCTCTGAAACCCAGTGTGGACTTCCCAGGGAGGGGATTTCTAACAGGAGGGAAGTCCCAGGCAGCACTTCCCCTTCTGCAGCTCTGCCAGCTTAGGGAGCAACTTGCTATGGGGAAGAGCTGTCAGTGAGCATGGGGACAGTAAAAACTCTACCGACACATCTCGTTCTTAATCTGCAGCACACCCTGCACTGCCATCCTTGTGGCCCTGATTCAGTGAATCCCTTGCATCTCTCTCAGCTTGGGGACATGCCTCTGCCTGTGTCAAGTATTGCAGTGCAGGACAGCATCTCTCCCAGGCTCCATGTCTCCATGCCCTGCTCCACCTGCAAGTCCTGGGCAAGCCAGGAGAGGTGATGCAGTTTGAACAGATGCAGCTGACTTGGAGGGGGATGGGTTACGTTTGTTTCTTGGACTGGGAGGAAGGGGTGGTTTGCTGAAATGGGTCTTTCTCCTCGCATCTCTCCTGAGCACCTTGGCAGAGCCTTGCTCTCAACTCAATGAAAGTAGGGCAGAGTCTAACCACATTTCAAGCTGTCTGCGTTTTTGGATTCTCGGTAACTGTGATCTCTATCTGTTCCTAGAAAAGATTTAAACAACTTATAAACCACAGCTGGAGAGATAATAAAGGAAGCAGTACCGGGGTAGGGAAGGATCTTCCCAGAGTGTACAGAGTGAGGAGAGAGTGGTCTGCAGGAGAAACCATGGGCCCAGCTGTGGTAGAGGGTCTCAGCATGGCTACTTGGGCTGTAGAGGGACACAGAGGGGCTGCCTCAGGGAAACCTCAGCAATATTAGTAGCTAGGTATAAAATAGGGTACATGTATATACATGCATATATATATGTATATATCTCTAAAAAGAGCAAGTGGAGATACAAAAGAAGGGGTCTGAACTCCACTATGGTGTCCATACAGTCTCACCTCCGTGCACTTTTCCCACTGGGGTTTGTGTCTCCATGCAGACAGGATATGCTTCCTCTTGTACTCCAGGGATTTTTGCATCTCATCCCTGTGCGACCCACATCTATCATCACACAGTTTTCCAAGGAGAGGAGACCCCTTTCCATTGGAGGGGTTGGAGTGGGTTCAGGCTCAGTGCCTAACCTCCAGGCCCACAGAGAGGTTCACAAAACCCCTCCCAGGTCTCCCCATGGCCTATGGCAGCCTTGGATGCTTCCAGTGCGCTCAGCAGTGGTCTGTTAGGGTTTGAAAAACAAAACCCAATGATGTTTCTCTTGCATTAGGCCAAAACTACAGATCCTTGTCCTGTAGTTCTGTCAGCCAGGAATGTAGACAGCAGGTGGGAAATTCAGGGGTAGGGAGGAAAACAGAATGAAACACATTTCTGTATTGGCAAAAATCCTAGCAGAGATGTGGTTCTTCCAGTACATGCTTTTGCCAGGATCCTTTATTTAGTTTTCATAGCCAGAATAGGGCCTGGTGGCAAAAAGATGTTTTTCCACCCTAGGAGGGTGTGCTATTACAGCTGTATCAGCCTGCATATTCTCCACAGTTCACAATCAAAGCAAAGTTGAGGAATTAATAGAAAGAAAAAACCAACATATTCACTTGCCAATGAGATACTTAGCTACTTAATCCTTTCCCAGCTTTCCTCCTGGGAGCTGGCAGAAGCCTAGTGTACATGAGGAAGGCTGTGCCAATCTAAAGCAGGGTGTGACTGCACTCAAGTGTCCTCTGTGGGATTCTATGCTGGTTGCCAGGGTCATTGCAGGTGTGCTGTCGGTTCTACTTCCCAGTGTACTGAGCTGAAAAAGGAAGACATTAAAAGGAAAAGGAAATAAAAAACAAAACCCAGATAAAAGGGAGAGGAGGAACAGGGAAGGGAATGAGGTAGTTTTGGTGAAAGGGAGTGCAGGGACTTCTTGAACAAGCTCAGGTGGAAGGAGCTTAGATTCAGAGTCAGCCATGGGGCAGGCCTGGGTACCTGGGGGCAGTCAGAAACTGTTGCCAGGCTGCAGGGAGCTGGAGTTGGCACAGCTGGCTGGCTCAAAGCAGGGCTGAGGCCCAAGCAGTTTTCCTGCACAGACAAGACCAGAAGGGCCATCTGGCAAGGCCGTTGCTGGCAGGGACCAGTCCTGTGGCTCCCTTGCAACTGCTGCCATCTTGTCCAACATGATCCTCCCTCTGTGTGCCCTGCACAGAACCCAGCACCTGCCAAACTTGCCTGCCTCCCACCCTTCACCCCCAACGGAGGGGATGCACAGTCCTTCACTCAGGACAGTTTCAGGGCATGATGTGCACACCTCAAGGCATGGAGCTGACGAGCAGGGGCTCAGGGGCTCCTGGTTTAGGAGAGCACTGCTGGCAGCATGCCCTGCTCCTGCCCAGCATCCCACCCCCAGCATTTTTGCTGCTAATGTGAGAAAGTTTGGGCTGGCCTGGTCATGGCACTGTGGGGCTGGTGACACATCAGCGGGGCTGCGAGGATTGTGTGCCTGTGACTCCCCCCCCCCCCTGCACTCATGGTCCCATGGGAGCTGTCGAGGAGTGTGAGTCTGTGGCTGTTTGTGGGGACACTCCTCTGAGCCTGCCCCAGGTGAGGCAACCACAGCAAGCTGAACACCATCGCCAACACCTTGACTAGTGCAGCACCACTGGTCAGCAGCATGAAATAGGTACCTGGGCTCTGCTCATGGTGGGAAGCATCCACACGTGGTGCCAAGAGGCCTCTGTAAGGTGAGAATTGTCATTCGTAATAAAACTGTCCTCACTAGCACTGGCAGGAGTGGGGAGGCGGTGCCAGGGCTGGAGGCAATGCTGCCGGCAGCTCCCTGTGCTTTGCCCCCCGGCTGGGGGCTGCTGTCCCCCAAAAGGGCTCAGCAGAAGTGACCCGGCTGCCGCTGCCAGAGAGGGCTGCGAGGGGAGTGTCCAGTGGTGGGGCAAGAGGTGTATGTGGGGTGACTGGGCTGGGCTGCTGCGGGGAGAGTGACCTCTGGCAGCAGAGAGGGGCGACGAGAGCAGGACACAGCGGGGATGGGTTACACCCACGGCAGACAGGTTCATTTTCCTTTTCTACACGCCGTCTTCTGCTGCTGCTGCCTGACGGGCGAACTGCGGCTGCAGTATCTGCAGCTTGCCGAGTAAAAGTTGTTCCTCGAGCTGTTGATTACGGTTAATTAGCATTATTTTTGCCTTAAGTGGATCCTAGTCATGCTCGTTTTCTCCAGGGTCGCAGCTCCTCCGGTCCCCCGGTGCCGTGGGCCCGTGGTGGGTGGGCGGGTGCGGGAAGGAGGGAGGGAGGGGGCGGCCGGGGCGGCGGCGCCATCTTGTGGGCGAGGGCGCGGGTCGGCGGGAGCGGCTGCCGTCCCCCCCCGCCCGCCCCGGCACCGCGGCATGGCCGGACCGGGGCTCGGTGTCCGCGGCTCAGCCTCCCGCGGGGGCGGGGGCGGGGGTGGGGGCGGGCTGCCCGGAGGAAGATTTAAACCCCTGGATCAGGCGGACCTAACATGGCCTGCTCTGCCCTGGCCTTGCGTCAGCCCCAGGCCCGGCCAGGTGGATTTTCTTCTGGAAGGTGTCACTCTGAATTGGCAAAGCTGTCCTGCCAGGCAAATTCCCGCTGGCCACAGCTTGCCACACAAGGAACCTATGAAGGACAACGGTTGGGAGCACCGCGAGGCTGAGGCACGGCCCTGAGAGTACGTCAGGCCTGTGGTGGTAACTTAGTCCCTGGGAATCTTTCCAGCAGGTGAATAGAGAAAAAGCAGGAGTGGGTGATTTCTGAGGCAGACTTGTTTTGCTGGTGAAAGAGAATTAGAGAAGTGTCCCCTCCCTTCCCCACGGGGGTGTCAACACCTCTAATTTTCTGTTTTCCCATTAAGTCACTGATCATTCTCTTCCCTAGAGCAGCTCAATGGTTAGAAACGTAGCGAGGGCATTGGCAGCTTTCACTTCAGCATCATCCAGCCCTGCTGAGAGGCACTCGACACACAACAGTGGTAAAAATGCTGGCAGAGGTACGGCCCTGCTCACGCTTGCTCTGCTATCACTCCTGCCGCCAGACGGAGGGAAACTGTACTCCGTGGAGTCTGGGGTTAGAGGAGTCAAAGAGATTGTGAATCCTCAGAGGTGCACATGTTGCCGCTGGCTGGCTTTCCAGCGACGGGGGTTTGAGCTGGTCTCTGACAAGGCAGCAAATCCAGAGCTGCCGTGCTGGGGAATGCTCTGAAACGCTCTGTGCAATCAGGCTCGTTGAGTTGCTGCAGCTCTTCTGTGTGCCAAGTGGTGTTTCTCTTTTGGATGGTTGCGGTGTTAAATGCTCCAGCAATAAAAAGGCTTTGTTGTGGTCTCTGCAGCATTGCTTTTGCTTTGGCTAGCAGCAGCCTTTTTGTTTGAATTAGTGCTTTCCCTGGAGTTGGCTGTGGGGGCATGTGTGGGCTTGTGTGTGTGTGTGTGCGCTTTTACTTGTGGGTGTACATTGGATGCAGCTGTGAACAGGCACTTCTGGTAGGTGCAGCACTTGCCCAAACTCGTTGTTCGTGCATGCCAGAACAACATGCTTTTCCTCACTGTTGGGAGTGCTGGCCGCTATTGTGGGCTTTTAAAAGTGCTTGAGTGAAATTAATAGCCGCTTTTCAGCTACAGACAGAAACTGGTTTGAATCTACCTCAATCCTGTATTTAATTTCAGGAAGTGTCAGCATTCGCTGCATCAAAGGAAGGACCGAGCCATACGGATCCTGGCCAGCCGGTGCTGTGGTGGGGTTACAACTGGCCAGGCAGTTCCCTCCTCATCATGCTGCAGGGACTGGCTCACATGCACCAATGTACTGTATAATACATGAGTGAAGGTCGTACAATGACTTATTCCTTTGGAGCTTTGTAATTTATTTCCTTTGGCACAGGTATCCTGGTGAGTTCTACCTAAGTTTTGGGGCAATCAGCTCAGTCCTGCTACAGGCTGGTAATAGCAACTCCCCAGCTTTTCCTCATCTTCCTCCCATTTATGTCTCCAGGGTTAAAACTCAGTTCAGAATCCCCAGACCAAATTGAATTAGACTTTAACATTCAAAGATTCAGGCTCCCTTCAGGCTCTAAGGAACAGAATGTCATCCTGTCTCGCAGTTAATAGCTGCTGGGTAGTCGTTTCAAAGCCATTTCTTTTCAGTGAGCTCTACCATAGCAAATCCCAGCAGTGAATGTATTTCTGGCCTGGCTGTGCCTTTAATCCCACAGCTGAGTCTTATGTGTGATCTCTTTTGAAATGCTAGATTTTTTTTCTTTTTTTAATTCCAGACACGATATTTCTAGGACTTGGCATTTCGAGTGGCAACAGGGATGTTTATAGGAAGAGAACAGAAAGGACAGAAGGACGATGTTGACCTAGCAGCCCTACAAACCTACCGCACTTAATCCACTTATCACTCTGAATTCCTGAAGCAGATAAATGCTGATAACAGTTAAAACACATCACTGGCAGGAGCAGCATGTTCTGTCCTCTAGAAATACATCAATACTGGCAATTGCAAAGCTGTGTGCTACCATGGGGATGAGCATGATATAAGAGCCGAGGAAGCCCTCACTGTTCAGCAGAGTTTTTCCACAGGAGGGTAGTGAGCCTCTGCTCCCTTCTCCCTCCCTGCCCCAACTACCTTGAGATGTGGTTCAGACCTGAGAAATGCTTTCAAACACTGTTGTGACCCCTGAGCCACAGCTGCCTGATCTGTGCCTCCAAATCTTAAATACCAAGTGGGCCCCAAGTGTCTTGTTAGTGCTTTTGATTGTCCTTGCTGCTCAGCATTAAGACCTGTGAGGAGTGATTTCTAGCTGAGACCAGCCCTGTGCAGCTCACATCAGCATGTCTTGGGGAGAGGAGTTGGTTTTGGGTAATCTGACCTAAACCTTCCCTGGAGGAGTGCAGCTGCTGTACCAGCCTTGCAGAGCCACACAAAGCCACTTGCTCCTCTCCCCATCTGTCAGGGGTCTCAGCAAGGTACTGGTGCCATCCCTGGGCTCAGGGCTGCAGTGGCCACAGCTGCGTGCCTCCCCCTGTGTCAAGACCCCTTCCTCCAGGAGCCTGTCCCAGGCTGAACAAGAGGAAAAATGCTGTAAACCAAAGGTTGTTTGAAGTAAACCTTGTTCCTGACAAAGTCTGGAGGGATAAAACAACTGATAGGGCTTTTGAATCCATGAAGCTTACAGGCTCATCTGCTGCCTTAGGTCTTTCCCCACATGGCCATGCCTCACCAGTCTCTGCAGCACAGCACCCCATGTGAGTGGGCACCCTTGAAGTTGCAGCAAAGTGCTTTCTTGTGGACAGTACAGTTGTCTCACAAGAAGTGTGAAAGGAGGAAGCTGCCTAAGGAGAAGTGAAGACCTCTCAGCCACGGGTGTTTTTATGAGTCAGATGCTGCTCAGCTGTTGCATTGCAGATGTCTTAGCTCAAAAAACAAGCGTTCATTGAAAATCAAAGACTCTTCGCGAGTATAGGCGGCAGGAGCCTCCCACAAAACGTGGTTTTTGTTCTTCAAAGGACTCTCCTTAGATTTGCCTGCAATAGATTACTTAAAGCTTGCCTGCATTGCGAAGCTGATTCAGAGCCAGCATGGTGTGGATCTGAAACAGCCCAGCTGTTCAGGACGAATTCACTGTCTGGTTGTTCTCACTCTGTGAATACGAGTGGCTTCTTCTGAAGGGACCTAGTGGAGAAGTTGGCTGTGGAAGGACATTTTGTGGAATCAGGGGTACAGTAGAGCCATTGCTCTGTACTGACTACTTATGTGTGTACTGGTTTTCTGTGTTGAAGGCAAAACAGGTGATCCCACACTTGAGTCTTCATGTCACTGTGGAAGGTGACAAAGTTTGCTTCAAATGCATGCGATATTTTACAGTCATCAGGAGGCAAAGCTCTGTGTGTTAAAGTGCTTGCGGTCTAATCTTTGGACACCCACTGGTAGGTCTAACACCATCATTGCAATACAGAGAAATCAACCCTGGTGTGGGGAGGAGCCCGACCAAAAAGCAGAAGAGCTTGGATCTGCCAGGAACTGCTTGCCAAATGCAGTGTGTGTACATCCCGCCTGTCCCTTCGCAAACAGGAGGGGATCAACCAGCTGCCTGGGCGTGAAAATACCTGACAAACCCCCATCTCCTTTGCTTGGATCTTTGTGTCTGGTTGCTTTCTTACAGCCTTTGACCCCCATCATGGCCCCTAATCTAAAAGTCATCTTCCTGTTTCTTTGGTTGCTTCAGTGTGGAGGTAAACAAATATTTTCTTTTTAATTCCTTTTGTTTACTCTCATGTTTTTTCATATTAGAGCATTTCCAGCTGCTATCTTTTGCTAATTTCCAGAGATCCCCTCTAGGAATTTGCACTCTGCTATTTCTGTCTTTTAAGCATTTCAAAGCTAAGAGAGTGAATCCTCAAGAAAGGGGGAATGTGGGAGAGGGGTTAGATAACCTAAATAAAATGGTTTGCCTTTTTCCTTGGTATGTTCTTCTCAAGCTAGTGGCTTCTGGGATAATGCAAGAAGATGGATCTTTCTTTTGTTACAGTACTGCTTAGCCGTGTCTTACATAGAAACTATATTCACATGTGTTCTGTTATGTAGAGATGAGGAGAAGGATGATGAATGATTTTGAAAAATATGACCCAGAGTAAACCACTTGGGTTATCACTCCCACAGTGTCTGTAGGATTTTGTTACCCCCTTTCCATTATAGTGTAACTAATGTATACAGGACTGAGCATGTCCCTGAGACTGTACTGTATCTCAGTTGCTTTTACAGCCAAGAACCTTTATCTGGTGTTGTAACCTAAGCTCTTCCTTACTGTCAGGCTGTTGTCTCTGGCTATGTGATCTGTAGAGAATTTTCCTTAACAGATGGTACTTCCCAACAGTTCTTTCTGGGCAGTGTCTGTGCCCTCTCTCCATTGTTGCCCCCCCACCACGCATCCTCAGTGCTCAGCATTCGGCAGCGCTAAGTCTGAGTTGCCTTTCCCAATGCCAGCTCCTGCTGTGCTGAGGTGACGCTGCTGTTGTGATGCAGCGTTAGTCCATGATGACAGAAAAGCAAGCCTGGCTGTGCTCTGGGACAGCTTTAATACCTTGTTATGAGCCTGTTCATAGATGCAGAACTCCAGGGAATCCCATCAAAAGCATGAATGGAAAAGCCTGCCCATCCCCTATTTTCTCTCTCTACCCTTTTTTCCCCTCTTCTCTTTTCATGTCTCTGAAAGAATCCTTTATTTTGTGAGAAGACTTGCGTGTAAGTTTCCAGTTCCCTTTCTCAAAGAGCCTCTTCTTAAGGTGCTTTATATGTGGTGTTATATCAGCTGACAAACAAATAGATCTGGAGACTGCCTGATACTGAACCCAGATTTGGCTGGGAAGCCAAAGAAGTCCTGTACCCCAGTCTCCGTACTAGCCTGTGGCTCATTCTTAGGTTTTTTCCCTTTTTATTAAACAAAAGAGGGAGTGAACTGTGGTATAGTTCCCCATCATTGTCTACTGAGTTACAGTGATGATCACTTTAAACTACCTTGTATGTATTAGGAGGAAACACATGAAGGGCATGCTCTCTCATCTCTGCCTAAGATACTGTCATGTATAAATAGTTAAGATCTGCAGTCATCTGCAGATAGTTCCCGTATCGAGGCTTGCACTTTGGTTCCATTTTAGAGCAGCAAAGGTTTGGAGTGATGAAGTTGTGGCCTATTTCTCATGGCCCTGGTGCTGACCCCTATACGGAATATGCAATTTCCTTCCTCACTTGCCTTTCAGAAATACCCAGTCCCACTGATAACACCTGCTTGCGTACAACACCTTCACTGCCACAGAGCCATCACACAGCCACACATGGATTCCCAAGCAGGGTTTATACCTTGGCAGTTTCAGGAGATGTCCGGCTAGCATTTATCTTGGAAAATCACTTTCTATTTGCCTTCTGTAAATACGTTCATACACCACTGCAAAATCAGTTCACTTCCTGCTTCATTTCCTGTCTCTCTGCGTGCTGGCGTTGTATGGAGGGACTCACAAGAGAAAAGGGGAAGCCTGTGAATGCAGCAGGCTATCATGGATCAGACAGCAATTACCCAAGAGATGTGGCAGATCACACAGGGCACGTGCTCTGAATCACTCAGCTTCTGACAAGGGCCAACACTGTATGCTATGGGCGTGCTTCCTGGTGTATGGTTATTTTCCGTGTGATCCTGTCTTTGGGGCAGCTGTCCTCTCCTCACTGAAAGTGAGGTTAGGTGACTGCTAACAATTATTACCCTTACAGGGGGAAATGTCAATGTACAGCAGAAACCTCCAATCCAGGTTGCCCTGCTCAAGGAAGGAATATCCATCCCGTGCAAAGTCATCTTCCCTTACATGCCGAAATACACCAAATTTTCAATCTTCTATTACTGGATTAATTCACTGGATCAGAAGACATCTATCTATAGTAGGCAGGAAAATGTAGCCATTCCTTCTGGAGAAGAAAATAAGACTGCTGCCTTATCTTACGACTACAGAATCATGCCGCTTGAAAACACCTCTTCTACTGGCACGTACTACTGCGAGGTCGTATGGAATGATATCCAAAAAACGGGAAAGGGAGTGTTTGTCCTTGCTAGAGGTAAGTGACCAACCAGAAAGGAAGGGCAGGAGGTTAAAAATCAGCTGGATCTGGCTGTGCAAACCTGATCTTTGTTCTTCTTTTTCTACCCAAACATGCTATGAAGTCAGGTACGAATAATGCTTTATGCCCAATAGTCACTGCCATCAGGGTTGAGTGCACTTGGCACAGGTGACCTGTGCTGCTGTTCCCAATGCACAGATGAGGACCTGAAGATGCAGTAATTTATATATGCCCTTCCACAGCCTCCTGGGAGTCAGGATCTATCCAGGGAGCCTGGGCACTGGTCAGATGGTGCTTTTAGGTGTCAGTGTTCAGGAGACAGTGCAGTTTGTCCTTCAGCAGTGTGACAGAGGCCGCTGATAAGGTCAGTCATTAGGGTGCTTGCTCTAATCATGTGTACAGGTTCAGCCTGCTCAGTTTTAGGGCCTCACGAACAGGTTATGCACTCACCGACATGCCTCCCTCTTTTCCATTTGGTACAAGGAGTTGGTTGGCCTGTTAATGAGCACCCTGGAAAGCAAGGGAAAGCTTGATGCAACATAAGAGGAATGTTAAAGGAAAGTGATGAGGATGTGCATGCTGCTGACTGGCTGGATGTGCATTACTGACTGTTGGATATGAAGGACTTGTTAATGTAAATGCAAAGAGGCGTGACGAAGTAGCTTTGCTGTACTGGTCAGAGGATGCCTACAGTACCCACCCTCTCAGTTCATGTGGCCTGTGTGCTTTCCACCATCTTTCTGCTCCTATCACAAAAGACCTTTGCTAGCCTCTATCTACCAAATTTCTTGGCTCTCATAGTTATGTCACCTTCCTCTGTGAAGTGGAGCTGCTTATACCCTGTGCCTTCTGTGTGATTTTGCAGCTGCACCCTGCTCTCTGTTCAATCAGAGTACATTTTGAAGGGTGTGTGTGTTTCTGCCACCATATTCTGCGCTCCTGTATTTTTGTTTTCTCAAGGTTCTTTCTTTCCAGGCTTAAAAATACAGCAGGGTTGTAACTTCCACTCACACTGTGAACCTTTTTCCTTCTTTCTTACAGATACAGGGTACATAAATACCTCTTATGGGTGGGAAATCCTCGTTACCCTTACTGTTCTTCTTGCTGTATTGAGCATCACCGCAACAGCTCTGCTTCTGTGGAAAAGAAAGGCAAGTAATAACCAAATGAAAAGCAATACCTGACCCATTCTAGGAATTAATTCCATTTGCTTCTAACTTGGCTGAATTGGAAGTCCCCATGCCGAAATTTTCCATGCTGGGTGTCTGATCCAGTTTATTTTCTTAAGTTCAGTTTTTCTGAGAAGAAAAGATTACAGGAAAGACTAAAACGAGTAAGTGATTTGTCCATTAAAGAAATTCTGGCAATCATTTTGACTACAGCATGCTCTGCTTTAGAGCAAGGATTTGACACAGGGCAGGAAGTCACACTAGCGGTGTGCTGGCCCTGAGAATATTCAAGGAGATGTAGCCTTGTGATGGGATTTTGGAGAATTGCCGTTTGTGCATACTCAGTCACGGCTTCTGTCAGTTTACCAGTTCAGCTGTCTAAAACCCCTGTGAAGGGGCCAGTTAGACAAGTAATGTCCTGTGCACCCAAGCAAGTCTGTTACAAGCCTGATGGCAGGAGTTTCCCTATTTCTAATCCTCTTTCAAGATGGAGGTTGCTCTGTTTCAAGGAGGCTGCAGCTGCATTCCTGAGCTCGGGCACCATAGAAGAAAAAATCTGCAGTGTGATGGGGATGGGGGCCAAAGCCTTGGGCATCTGTTTGACAGAGAAAACATTAAGAGACAGAGTGAGAGGGGAAGGTCAGAACAAGAATCTCAAGGAAGCCTGTGTGGAAATTACAAGTAACTGGGGAAAAAAAGAAGAGGGAGGGAGAAAGATCGGACTATACGATCCCCAGGGACACCTTCCATCAGCAGTGATTCTGTGAGGCTGGAAGAATGAGCCTTGGGGGCAAACTGGGGCTGGAATCTGGAGTGAGAAAACACTAGGAGGATCTTCAGACTGGATTGACAGAGCCCCTTGGGTGAGCAGACTAGTGTCCCAGGTTGGGACCAGCTGGGTAAGGAAGTGCAAGCTGGGAAGCTGAGGGCAAAGGGGGTGCCAGGAGTGGGGAAGAAAGGATTTGGAGAGTGGGAGAAGAAAAGCCGAAAGCAGAACTGGAAGATCTGGATGAGATGGGCCCTGTGGAAAAACCTCTGGAGTCGTGATATTGGAATCCCTCTTGTTTGGCAAAAGCCTACTGCTTCTAATACTGCCACCCTCAGGTGTTCAACTAGCATCATCTGCATTCTTCCAGAGATCTCAAGTCTGGCTTAATAATAGCCTTACATCTTTTAGAATGGAATTTGGGATTGTTGTTTTCTAGGTAGAGTACACCCCGTAACTCCAAGCTGCTCTCTGCCACCACAACAGCAGACTCTCTGCATGCATTTTTATGTGAAGGCTGTGCTGGGTGTACAGTCCTTCAGCTCCAAGGAGCATCAGGCTTCAGCACACACAGAGATCATGAGGTTGAAAACTGAATGGCAGCAGTTGGCAGCCCAGCTAATCTCACAAGACTTACCTTGCAGGCAGTCTGATGCAGGGGAAGGAGTGTAAGAGGCAAAGGGAGTTAGCTGAAGACAGGCCCCCATCTCTGTTTGCCTTGACAGTGTCTCTGTGGGGATGAGGAGGGGAGGCACTGTCATGACTCACCAACTGGCATCTCTAGGTTTTGAGGTGGGCCAGCAAATCTCAGACTTATGGCCTTTCCTTGGGGTCTGAAGAGATTTTGCAGTCATTACATTTGCCCTCCTGCAGAACACAGCCCATATTTCTCACCACAGCTTGCTCAGACCTGCTGGTTTAAAAATGTTTATCTTTAAGAGAAGCTATTTAGCATCCTCCTTAGTTACTAATGGACTGGAAAGCAGTTTGTCGTATTCATGTGATGTGAATATAATCATCCCACTTCTTTCTGAATTAGAACAGAGATACTTAGCAAAGCCTTCTGCCTTTTCTGCCTCTTCTCTTGCTTGCTGAGCAGGGCTAACCTTTCTCTGTGTGTGAATGGAATGTGTTCAAGGAGAACTCATCTGATGCAAGAAACATTTCAGACGCAGGGACCTTCTTCCTTCAGCTCCGTGCTGGACTTGTGCATTAATGTATCACTGACTATATGTCACCATTAATGATTATCGGGTGCTCTTCTGTAGACTCTGTGTATTAGGAAAAGCTTCCTTACCAAATGCTGATAAAAGTAATTGCATTTTGCCTCTCTGAAATTCCTCTCTGCTCTAGGACCAAGGCCCTGCTTCACTCCCTGTCCCATAGAATTGTTCTATGCTGTTAAATACTTAAACCCTTCCAGTAAGGTTTCAGTGGTGAAAGTGCTTGATATGTACACACAGAGCCCAGTTCTCCTTTCCACTGCTCCAGTGTAAGTCACTGGACTCTACACTTAACCCTGCGGTGAGGAAAGTAACCAGCACCTGTTGTGCAGACACTCCCAGCACTCTTTCCTGTGGAAGCATTCAGGAGGTGTGCAAACAGCTGGCTTTGATATGACATTGGTGTTCATTTTAGCTTTGGGGAGATACGGTTTTCTCCAAGTGTGTTATTTGGTGTCTTGTGCTGTGCAGGTGTTGTGCCCTAGAAGGAACCAGTCAAATATCCTGAGACAGAAGGTGGAAACGCAGCTCCCTTCAGCCAGCCCACCATCACCACCTCCTGTTTATGATGTGAGTACCAGGATCACCCTTCATCCCTTCTGTCCACATCGTGGTACAACCCTTCCTTTCCCTGCCATGGTACAGACAATGCCAGTATCATGATGTGAAACATAAGCAATACCCTCATACCATCCTGGTCTTAGTGACCTTGCCCTGCTTAGCTTTCCTCAGGACTGGGTGTGTCTTCATTCTGGTCCTAGTCATGGCCTCCCCAGTGCCCGAGCCTTGCCCCATGCCCTGCTGAGCAGCAGCCTTCCCTCTGCCAGCAGCACAAAGCATCAAGTGTGAGGCCAGAGAGGGGTCCTAGTGGAAGAGGTAGAAGGGTCTCCGAAAGTCGAGAAGGAGAGGGACTCTTCAGCCCCACTTTGTACTGCAGAGTGTCTCAAGGACATGCCCTTCCAAACTGGAGAATGATGGCTCAGGAAAGGGGCAGAGAGGTGTGCTCCCCTGAACAACACCCAGCTGTTTTGAATTTCTGCTGTGGCACCTTCACTGGTGCCTGTGTCACAGTCCACTGCAGTCCTGAGCAGGCACACTAGCTAACAGGGGGAGATGGGCAAGAAGAAAGTAAAGGGAGTTTCTTTTTCTGAGCATTTCCCTTTTCATTGCATAGGAACTCCTTTTCCATTTCCCAACCTGAGGAATGGCTAACTGCTCCCACTCCTCGAGCCCAGTAGCTGCAGTGTCATAGGTAGTAGGATTGAAGTGGCTCCCCTGAAATGTCAGGCCTAGACCTCAGCTACCTCAAGTAACCATGACTCCTAATCCCATTTATAACCTGTCCAGCTCCATTTTAAATGGATTCCTTTTTCTCTTTTTACTCCCATGGGATGGCTGCTCCACTAAGAAGGGAAGGGTTTGTTTTTTTTTTTTTGCTTGTGATCTGTAGGACCAACAAGGAAGAATAAAATGAAAGTGAGTAGAGAAGGATGTTGCCTGAATATTAGGAAACCTTTCTGTCTGTGAGGTCTGTAAGGGCTGGAAAAGTCTCTCCAAGGAAAACCTGTGAGCTCTGCTGCATTAATCATTTAAACTAAACAAAGCAAAGCTCTGGAGAATGTACTACAGAGAGGAGGAAAGCTCTGCCAGGGAGGCAGGAGACCTGATCGGGGGCAGTTATCTACAAGAGGATGGGCCTGCCCCTTCTCATTCTCACTGTGGGGGGGTGAGGGGGCACCATTTTGTGGCCCTTTAATTTTTGGACTAGCAGTTTAAAAGATGGTATTGTATGTGATATGTTTGTTCTGGGCAAAAGGCAATGCTTTGGGTAAAGGAGGTTGCGGGTTATAAACCTTTTCATTTGTATCAAGTAATTTCTTTTTAATTCAGGCTTATAAAAATCCGAATGGGTAGTTTCCTGCTGAAGTGGATGATTTCTGCAAGGAGACAAAAAAAAATCAAATCCATTTCTCGCTCAGTCGGCCTCGTCATGCATCCTTAGCTCCATCTTAATTACATGTTTCATCATGTTGTTCTGTTCAGGCTCCACTAAGGCTAATATAGCAAGCCAGCAGAGCCAGCCTTAGGCACAGGCAATCCCAGGAGCTGGCTGGGCCCCTGTGCTTGCGGGAGCCCTATGGACCTGGCCCAACCAGCCTTCCTGCGAAGCCTGTTAACCACATAGCAGCTGTGCAGGGCTCCTGGCCAGCCCGGTGTGTGGGGCAGGTGGCTTGGCCCTCTTTGGCAGGGCTGCAAGCAGCTGGGACCATCTCCTGCGTGCTGGGGGGTATGAGTCTGCCCACTGCAGTTTCCTCTATTGAGGAGCAGCTGCTGCAGTGGGGGGGGGGCTCGAAGCAGCAACTCCTGCTCCAGACAAGGCACATGGTGAGAGCAGGGCTGTGAGAGCAGTGAGCACAGCCCTGCAGGGCATAATGGGTAGGAGGTGAGAGCCCTGGGATGGAAACCTGCATTGGATGGGCCCTCAGGACAGGCAAAGGGAATAGAAAATTGACAAACCTGATTTCCTTAGAATGGTAACTCTGGTGCCCCACTGCTAAATTTTGTTGGGGCTCTGCATGGTCTAAACCCAGCCCTGCAAACTGAAACTAGGTGAGTTGTGAAAATCTACTGGTGGGTGTTGAACTCAGTGCTTAATGCATGGGAAGGGAAAAAATCTGTGCTCAGCATTGGGGTAATCTAAGGCAAGGAAAAAAAGGAAGGACAAGTGAGAAGTAACTCCCAGTGATGAGGTAAAGGAGGTCAGAGATCAGGGGACTGGACAGGAGGCCAGCACATGCCAGCTGTGCTATCTGTGTGGGAAAGCAAGAGGCTGGAGTCTGGAGAAAAATCAGGTCAGGGAACCACAGTGTCCTTGCAGGCCTGAAGCTGGGAGCAGAAGCAAGAGGAGGCAGCACTGGACATCAAAGTAACAGATGCTGTTGGAACTGCCTGGCACAGCTCATTAAATACTCGGTGTTATCCCACATGGTAGCTGGGCTCATCCCTGGTGTGGGGAGGGTCCTAACACACCTTCTGCAAAGCTGTCCTGCTGAACATTCCTGGGAGAAAATACCTTCCCCAGTGGCTCTTCCAGGTGCCACTGTTTACCTTGTGGTCCCTGGGGGCGGCTGTATGCAGTGAAAAGCATACAACGTAGCAAAAGGCCTGATAATAAGGGGGCAGCTTATTACAAATGCACTTTGTTTTCTCTATAGCGCCTTCCTTGACCTCCTTGACCTCTCTGTCCTCCTGCAGCCGTAGAGTAGCTCTACCTTACTGCACTGCCTGGAACCAAACCTGTATATCCTCTGACTTCCAGCTTAGCTGCTTAGTTAATGAGCAGCTTGGAAATAACAATCTGAGGGACTTGCTTCATCTGCTTTACACTTCAAACAAGCTTTTTTGAGCAGCAAACAGAACTCCTGCAGTGCAGCTGCAGTCAGGTTCCAGAGCACAGGAGCTTTTCCAGGTGTGAGGGAGACAGGAGGCTGCTCAGGGATAGGAAAGCATCTGTCAGCAGGGAGGAGAGTGGCCTGTGTGCCTCCACTGTAACACTCGCAGGTGATCAGTGACCAAGTAAAAGTAATTAACTTGCAAATGTTGGTTGGAGACACCAGCTCTCCAACTGGCTGAAAAGGACCAGCATTGTTAACAGCCTCCATGGGAAGAAGGCTTATGGAGGGAAAGGAATCTTTTTTGGGGGATTAAACACCTCCTTGCTTGCAAGTGGCTTCAGACTGGAGTAGAGAAAGAGGCTGCCTGTCCTGCCAAGGGGACATGGAGCCAGGCTTCTGGAAACTCAGCACATAAGATGAGGTCCTCACTGTGAGCATCACAAAGAGAATTGAAAATGAGGAGGGGAAATAGAATTTTCTGTGTGCATATGTGCGCATGCAAATAGTGGGGATGTCTGAGTAGGCAAACGAGGTTTTTGGGAGCAGGAAGCAGACAGATGAGTAGCAGTGGGAATGTGAGAGCCGTGTGGTGCCCCATTCACTGTGGCAAACTCATGTCTGACTGCCTGTTTATTCCAAGGCCCACTCCCCAGTGCTGCTTCTCTACCCTCTGGTCCTGTTCAAAGCACTGTCCTGCTAGCCACGATCCTTAAAGATGCTGAGTGTTTGCAACTCCGGATGAAATAGTGAGGGTTCAAGTGATTGGCAGCCCCCAATGAAGCCTCCATGTTTTGCTCATCCTTCTCACTGCATTACAGGGCAGCTTGCTCTTGCTACTAATACCATCTGCCCCTCTTGCAGCCGGAGCTCCTCCCATCTTCCTGTTGCCAGAGAAACAGCCACCTTGGCAACCTGCTGTCATCCTTGAAACACACATGGAAAAGTCCTCCTGATTGTTATGTTTGATCCTTCAGGCAGATCTGGAATATCACTCAAACTGACATGCATCTCCTGTGACACAATTACCTGGGGGACAATGGGTGCATATGCATGCAGGGCGTGTGTGTTTGTGTAGCTGTGTGGGACCATGGTAATGTTTGAGGGCCTGGGAGCATATGGATTTCTTTTATTATTCTTTGCTCACTCAAAGAAGCAAGGAGAGTTCTGGCTTGGGGAAAAAACCCCCAACAGACAATAAACAGAAATGGAGTTCATTTTCAACAGCGTCTGTGCTTCAGGACCCCCAGCCTCTCCTGTTTTCTCACCTGTGTGTCCCCAAAATAATCATGAACGAGAGCTTGTGGTTGTCAGGCACCTAAACAGGCTTGGGCTATGCAGAGCACCGCCCCTTACTTGTGGTCCCTCTGGTGCACAACGTTGTTCCATGTGGCAAAGGGGTCTTTATTCTGCATTCTGGGACAATTTTGGAGCAGAGGGAGGCAGGGGCATTGGCATTCTTCTCCACTGCCTTACACAGGGTAGGTAACATCAAAGCCTGTCTCTGTAAGTCTGAAAAAAGGTGATGCAGCTGCACTCCAGGGATTTCAGGAGAAAAGGATTTTCTGTTTGCCTGGGTTAAGCTCGGGAACTTCAAAATTTTGGAGATGGCAGGGATTCCTAAAAAACATCAGGCATGAGATAGGGGGACAACCCAGGCGGTAATTAGTTGGCTTAAACCTGAGTGTTTTATTTGACCCCTACTTTCTTCTCTCTTCTCTGTGCAGAGCCTGGATGTGCAGCAAGTTGATGTCTATTCTAGCCTCGAGAACGACACAAACAACCCATCACACAGAAAGAATCCTCCAGGGAAGGTAAGGGCCAGGGCTGTGTTTTTGGAAAGTTCCTATATGCCCTGGGAACAGGGGGAAAGAAACCCCACACAATCCCATGACCTAGCAGGCAGTAAGTGTGTCTCCAGTCCCACCAAAAGGGGAAAACGGAACGTGGCATGCACTCACCAGCTGGGCTGCACACATAGCCTATCTTCCCTCTTCCAGCAGCACCCTGGCTCCTGCAGCTCTACCGGTTCTGGCACTCATGGTTTTGTGCAGATGTTTTGCTGCATGACAAATGCTGAAAGGCATTGAGGGGTTTGCGATCACTGCTCCCTCTGAACAAGACGGGCATTCATGAAGAGTTGGACAGGTGCTGGTCCCATTATTGGCCTTGCCAGATTATTTAGGTAGCTGAGACATCCTCTGGGCTGAAGGAATCTGTGCACCAGCAGCAGATCCTGAACACAACTTTCCTCTCATCAGCATTAAGAACTTGAGAGTCATTTCATGGTAGCAGAAGCTAAGATGGTGTGAGCAGGGGCTGGGCTTATACAATCTCTGCTGTCAGCTCTCGTGCTCAGAAAAGGCAGTGTGGGTATGTTTTGGACTTGGATCTTCTTGTTGAGCTGAGAATTGTGAGTGAGAGACAAGGAACTAAATTCACTAACAGTGAAAATAGAGGCAGCTAGGAATATGCAGGTGTAAATTGATTGTGTGGGCCACATGAAGCAGATCAGAGGCCCACACAGCCTTCTACCCTGTCTTTGGCAGGAATCAGCTGTTTCATATGGACAAAACTTGCATCAGGCACCCCAGGGAACATTTCCTTCCTGTCCTCAGAACTTAATTTTTCTTTTCTTCTCCAGACCTTTTATCTGCTTAAAAAATATATTGTCTTCCAATGCTAGAAAATGTTCCTGAAAAATGTCTGCTGCTTCCTCCCACTAATGTTGTATTGGAGAGAGCTCCCCTGGTTGTACCATCCCTCTCTTTCATGAAGGACAGTATTTTCCAGTGTCCGTGATGTTTTCACAACTCCCACCTTTTAGGAAAAGGTGGTCTAAAATAATGCAACCCCCTTTGTGTCAGAGCTCCTTGCCACATGGTCTGGTCCCATGGCCACTGGCTTCCTGCAGTTACTGCTGTGGCACCACCATGGTGGTGGTAGCAAAAGCAGTGGCAGGTCCCTGACTATTAGGGGAAGGATGGGTTGTTCTATATAGGCTTGTCTTATACGATGCACAGGAAAAGACAGCATCCCTGCATTTGTGTTTTGCTGCATTTTGAATTAGTTGGATAGGGTCCTTCTTTCTGATCCTGTTTATTCTTCTGTATACCTTTACCAGCTGCCCCCTTTGAAATTATTCAATCTGGATGGTAAGATGAAGTATGTGTGGGGTTTTTCCCTACCAGGGAGCTGTCTGGGCTGTGCTGAGTTGCTTGTGTGTGGCCCACGCTATTCAACTGCTGCTTGGAGGGACAGAGGGTCTGTAAAACAGAGCAGTAACAAAGCAACAGCAGAGGAGCATCTGTGTGTGAATGGGTCTGGTGCTGGCAGTCTTGGCCAGGGTGGAGTAAAGGTCAAAGCAGAGATGGGAGAAAGAGAGGAGAAGAAAGCAAAGAGGGGATGGGATGAACTCTCACACTGAGAGCAGACAACTCCAAGTGTCCTCAGTTCTTGTGTTGGTCTGAAGGAAGGGAAGTGTGAGTGGCAGGATCCCATGAGCTCAGCACTGGAGAATTTGCACTATCCACTATGGTTGCAAGCACCTTGATCAGCTTCCCTTAGTCATCCTGGGCTGTGACCACCTGAGACACTTGTGCTCCAGCTGTCTTTGCCAGAATATAAGAGGAAATTTTCCCTAAGAGTGAGACTTGTGGGTCAGTGGGTTTGGCCTGTGAGTGGGAGCTGAGATTGCTGAAGCATGGCTGACTCTGCTTCAGAGGGCCCAGCCCAACCCTTGCTGCGGGATGCTGCACCTAGAGGGGGAGCTGTAAAGGGAAGCAGGGCAGAAAGCCTTTGCAAAGAGCATTTGCATGCTGTCACTCTGGACTGTTGGCCCGTTTGGATAGCAAGGGGTTAATCCTGCATGCTTTGGAGGTGCCTCCACTCAGCACTTTTGTAGTGTTTCCCTTTGGTGGTGGCAACAGAGAAAATGCTAGTGTAGGTAGGGCTTAGTTCAGCCGGTGGCATTTTCAGCTGCTTGCTATGTAACCTTGCTTACAGCAGGCCTGTGCCACACAGCACTTAAAATATCAGTCTGTCAGCGCCTTGTCTACACAAGGAACGGTCGTGAGGAATAGACTCAACTGTTGAAGAAACAGGATTGAGGAGGTCAGGGAATTCCTCCTTCACAGAATCCAAAGTGATTTATTTTCTTACTGAGTCCAATTTTCCCTCCCCTCCCTGTCTGACAGTTTTTTTGGGGAAGAGTGACTAGTAAAGGAGGCATCTTTATCCCTTGGGCTGGATTAGTCACGTTCGTCTCTGGTGGAGCAACATTTCTCACTGTAGTGACTTCTGTTTCAGCAGATCACTTTTAGCCATTTCTAACAGAACAAACGTCAGTGTCTGCTTATTAAGAGCTAATTAATCATCTTTTGAATAATTTTCCTCCTTTTTTTTTTTCTTCTTTTCATCATTCTGCAGATACCTAAGAAGCAAGAAACTCTAGAAGAATCCTCTGATACATTGTATGAGAATATCTAACAGGAAAGATATCTGACCCTATGTGGACCAGACATCTTTCTGTATGGCAGAGCTACTCTCTTACATCCCAGATGAGATGCAGATACATGCAGAGATCCACAGTGACTTCAGAGCACAACCACGAGGGGATTGTGAACCCCTGGCTCCTTCTAAACTGCCCTTCATTAACAACAGAATGTATCTGTTAAAATCCCTCGGGGCTCAGTCTGCATTGATGCAGCAAAGCTATTTTGCAGCAAAGCTGTTTGATGCAAAAGAAAAGCTGCTTTTGTCAAGCACTTATCTTGGGAATGGGCAATCTGTGAAGGTTTCTCTCACCTGTCCCAGCTGAAATATTTAACTCTCGATCCTCTTCAAGTGGTAGGACAGTCCAGAGACCTCTCTGCTTGCTGACTTGATGTTCCAATCCTGACCTGCAGCCGTCCATCTGATCCTGTGCTTGTGGCTTTGCCAAAATGGCCATCAGGACTTCATGCATAGTTTAAACCAGATCCAAGCATCCACCTGTCTGTTTTCTCTTTCTCAGGAACGCCACCGCAAACACGCTTTCTCATAATCTGCTAATCCCATCAAGTAGTCACAGATGCCTGCTGTGACCTTACTCGGGCGACTCAAGTCAGTGCCTCCAAGTAAATGCTTCCCCTTCAGCAATATCAGCAGTACACGGTGAGGACTGGATGCACTGACAGAAATAAAGGCGGGGAAAAGGAACACAGAGAAAATATCCCTTTCTGACAACATGTCTCGGTGACAGTGCCCATTCCAGAACAAGGAAGAGGAGCAAGGAGGTGGGAACGTGAGGAAACTCCCTTGCTAGGGCTTCCTAAACCAGGCGGGTCTGCGGCCAGGTTCCAGCCCACAGAAGTCCAAGTGGAGCTCTGCAGTTTCCTTTTCTTCTTGGCAATGGCCGTTGTTATCACTTGGGATTTCGAACCTGTGTGGGAGCAGGCATGGTACCTCTGCCCCACCAAAACCAGTAGGTTTGCCTTTGTTTCAGCTGGCCGCTTTTTTTACTCCCCCACCGTACATTATTGGCCAGGGAGACCAGTTCTGAAACTTCGAATGACTGGAGGAAAGGAGGAGGGAGGCCTTAGAAGTGAACTTTCTATCCAAATTCTTTCTCCCCTGTCAGCTGGAACTTGCCTACCATTTGTGCTGATGCATATTCTGGTTCTGATAGGGAAGAAGTTACATTAAATATCCGTATAACACGATCAAAACAGTGGATCAAAAAGCTGAGGCTGTTTTATCTCATTTTAAAACAACAACAACGAAATAACAACCAAGCAAAACCAACCCAAAATAAGAATATGGAGCATAACTTGAGAGGAATTGTAGAAACCTCTTTAAAGAAGAAGATCAAATTAAAATTGAGCTCCAGGGTCATAGGACCCTCTCTAGCTGAAGATAATGTTGCTATGTATCAGAGATAGAGGCTATGGAAAATGTCTCCGGGGCCTCCAACCTTCCTATACTATGTTTAAAGAGATAATCCGCTTATTGCTTTGCTCTTTTTATTAGAAGAGATTTCAAACATGCAATTTGGACTTTCTTTAACCACAGAAAAATGCTCTTTCTCTTCCCAGTGCTGAGAAATTCACTTCAGAAAAAGCAATGAATGGACAGCATGGCTTATTAGACCCATTTATAATTTGTTAAGTGATCACAACAATTATAAATATTTTTGACGCAAAAATTTTTAGATTTTACTAATATGACCAGGAAACATTTGTGTTCACAGAAGAATTTACAGAGGATTGTAGAGGTTTAACAATTCCTTTCCTTAGCAAATTTGAAGAAATGATGAGATGAATTATAAATATGTTGCAGTATGGCAATAAAATATTCAGCAGATGCTGGTGGATTAGATGAAAAGTAAAAACTTTCAAAATAATGATGCTTAGGTTTTGTGTTTTGTTTTTTAAATTTTATAAATGCTAAAAATACTGGGTGCTACTGGAAATTTCCTGGCAAGGATCTCTCTTTGCAGTGAGTTGATTTGTCTTGTGTTTCTGTTAGCTTTTTAAGTAGCATGTTTCTTACATTTATGCCTGAACAATTCTATATATTAAATAGCTGAAGCTGTTTAAAATAAAACATGAGAGAAAGAACAGTATTTGGAATGGAAAATGCTATTCTAGAACAGTCAGTGCTAAAGTACTGGAAGAATCACACCAGGTTTTGATCAATTAAGTGAAAAAGTAAAAATTTTCAAGAAACACTGGCAACTGTGGGGATTTGGGCTGTGTGCCAGACCTTGTCACAGTCGGGGTGGGGGTCGATGCGTTGATTTCAGTGGCTTTCAGGTTGGCCCTGTGAGGAAGGCTAAAAGGCTGCTGCATGAGAAAAAGGAAGTTTAAAGCTACGTAGCCACAATCTAAAATCACTTCTTTAGCATCATGCACCATGGGCAGCCACAGCAGCAACAGCGTGTGTGAGAGAGAAAAGCATAAAGCAGAAGGCTATGAGAGCAGGGATGTTTTTAAATGGTATGGAGTTTTCCAAGGTGGTATGAGGAAATGCCTGAAGGCACAGGTAGGGAGACTAGGAAATATAATTTATATAATATTGGTATAGCTACTTTGTAGCAGAGATTTGTTCAGGGAAAAGGCAGTCATTTGATCTTTTTGTTGTCATTTGGTCTTTTTGTCTTACCTGTCTCTGTGGCCCATGAGAATAGGTGCAGAAAATGAGTATTACTAGCAAGAGGAAACATGTTCATTTCTAAGTTCTAGGCAATTGGGGAAAAGAAAAAAAAAAAAAAGGCAATTATGGATCAGTTTCCCCAGCTCCACAAATGTGGGAAGCAGTGACTGGCTTACTGTGTTCACCCTACACATTTTGCTTTAAAGTGAATGCTGAGAATGGATTCCTCTTAAAAACTGTGTCTCTAAGGGCCTCAGCTCCCCCCAGGATGGTGCTGTTATGCACAGAGCAGGCCCCCTGGTTATAGTGGTATAACCTTTGATTCCCAGGTGTTGAATTATCCTTTTCTGTTGACAGGATTTCAGGGAAGTGGAGACCTGTTATCAAAGTAAGCAGTGGTGTGAGGTGGAAATGCACTGCCTTGCCTTCTTCTAAAGGAGGTGCTGTGTTAGGACTAGGATCCTTTGCCCTCTTCACCAGACACAGCCTTTGGTCCTGAGAGTGCATTGCTGCAAAGGGTATTGGTGACACTGAGGTCATCTATTCCCTTTAAATGGACTCCTTCATTATGCTTTACAGCAAATCTTCTTTTGAGAAGGCAGAAACCAGAGTGCACTTGAGAGCTTTGTTGGTTTGATCTTTTTCTGCAGAGGACAAGCTCTTGCATGGGTACTGTTTTGTCATATGAAACAGTGCAAACTATATTTTGCCTTTATCTGCAGACAAGACCTTACTGTGGTGGATAACGCCAGTGAAACACATGTTCAAAGTGTTCTCCTTCATCACTTCTGTCTTCTCTTCTTTAGCCTTCTCAGGAATGTCTCTACTGCAAATCATCTCTAAATACCCAGCTAGGGCTGGTTCTTTATCAAGGGAAGTGCTTGACCGAACATCACCCAAGAAAAATGGTTACTATGGCTCTGGTTTGCACTGCTGTCCTACCCAGCAGTGCCCAACGGGTGTGCGAGTCTGGGCCAAGGGCAGGGATCTCTTGTTCCAGCTTGGCTGTCTCTTGGAAAGACTTGGTGTTCCTTCAGTCTTTGGCCATGCAATATTATGACCCTGTGAGACAAGGATTTAGGGAAGGCAGTGAGTGAAGCCACCAGATGGTGCCCTAGGTCCTCTCTGCTCTCTTTCCTGTCCCGTGTGTGCCCACATGCCCCCGCCAGCTTCCCTGGTAACCCCCAGACCACAGACTCCCCAGGGGTGGTCAGCTACAGCCGTGCAGAACATCCCCAGCCATGACTGTCTTCTACCCCTGGGCCTTGTGACTCTGACACTCCCCAAAGGTCTGTGCCATGGCCCAAGTGCCACCAGCGCCCGCGAAGAGATGGGTACAGGACAGGCTCCCCTCTTTTGCATCCATGATGTCTGGAGCAATCACTTCATCAGATACCAACGTCTTGGCACAGGACTGCCCATGTGAGGGAGAGTGGCTGCTGATACCATCATTGGGTCAGAGTAGCATCTGAAGTGCAAAACTGGTCAGATGTTGGGAGCTGCTTAGAATTGCCACCACCTTCTTTCACCATTTGGAAATGGCATCTTATCTTGAGTTTGGGAAAATTTACTGTGTGTCTGTGGTGAAAGAAATCCTTTGCACCATATGCTGCTTTTCTTCTTTACTATGTCAGGAAACTGATGAAGGCTCAGATATTGCTCTTTCTGTGTTTTGGGATTCTGTGGTGGTCCAGATTTACAATGCACAGTGAAGTATCATTGAGAGCTTATAAAGAAAAAGGGAACAGCTCAGAGAGCACCAGTGATCTCCAAGAGAAGACAATAAGGCGAACGAACCTTCAGTGTCTTCTCTTGCTTGATTCTAGGGCAAGCCAGTCTCCACTTTCTGTGAGGGATGAAATGTTTTTCTTTGTTAATGATAAAGTAGAAATTCAGATTACTATTAGTAACTAGTGTGTCACTAGGTCCTTCACTATTAATAACAAGGCCTGTAACCACTGGAATGTGTTGCGAGCTGTGGATCTTCAAGGTTCACAGCATCTGTGCATCACAGAGCTGCAACTACACAGCTACCTGGGTACAAAGTGTGGTGGTGCTTTGACAGTACCAGGCATGTTCCTTTGGAAAGTGACACGGAGGAATAGCCACCAGCTTCTGGCAAGGACTGTTTCAGCGCAATGGGAGGGCTCCCGTTCCAGGAGGAAATCTTTCTCACTAGCTGATGAACCTCTCCTAGAGCTTCTCTTTTCCTTCAGCCTTTTGAAATATGTGGGTTGTGTTGTATTGCTCTAGGCCACATGAAGATTTGGATATACAGCTGGTAGGGCCAGGCAGGTCAGCCACCCTGCTTTAAGGAGTTAGAACGTAATTATCCAAATTGGAACAGGGTGAACATGAAAAAGCTAACATATGGGCTTCTTCAAAACGTTATGTCTTTTAATAACCTGTCAGGGCCTCTGGTTTCTGTCCCATCTGAAAGATTCATCTGCCTACAATTTTGTGCAATGATATCTGAGCACTTCCAGGGGCAATAATTGTATCCAAAATACCTGTGGCACAATGAGCTTCCCTCCCCTGAGAGAGAATTAGTGCTGTAATGCCCGTAATGGTGCTTTTGGCACTGACATGTGCTGTTAAAATCAAAGGTTTCAGAAGTTCTTGCAAGGCTCAGTTTGTCATTTCAGCTTCATGCATGGAAAAAATGGAGACTCAGGAGCTTAAATGACTTTTCCAAAACTGCAGAGCATCAGAGGTGAAGTCTGGAACAGAATTCAGGTTTCTATGCTCTTATTTGTATCAGGCTGTCCAGGAAGAAGGCAGTAGCTGGGTAAGTAAGAGCTGCTGAGCTACTTACAGTTTAGGGAAAAAGAAAGTTTCTTCCTGAGTCACCAGCACTGGGTTCTGTAGTACTTCGCTTTTCATTTTTGATTTCTCATGCAGGTATCAATCAGACTCACATCTGCCTAGCTGAGGTTTGTTTGCTGAGGTAGCAAAGCTGCAGAAGAAACTACTCCTCTCTTTTACAGAGGCATCCACCATTTTGGCAATAAGGAAAGCTCATCAGATCCAAATTACCATAGAAAGCCCAAATATGTATGCTGTAGTTCCCCAAATAAATGTTTGTAGAGGGAATGTGCTGAGCTGTTGCTCATCCAATCCATGAAGTCTTTCTGATTGCTGAAGAAGTTCCTGAGCTCATGGAGAGGAAAGCAGATGACTGCAGCTGAGTTGCAAGGGCTCTCTCCACTCCCAAGGAAGGGAGGCATGGAAGTCTCTACCATCACAACAATTAGATGCTGGACAAGGAGGTGTGAGGAGAGGTGATAATGTTGGTAATTACGTGGATGGAAATGCTTGCCATTCTTTTTAATGTTTAAAGGAAACCACAGTGTTGAGGTTATGTAATTCCTGCTCAGTTGTGTTTATTCAAGCAGTGCAGTGCAGTGCAGTGTTATGCTGGCATATGGGGGAGAGAAAGCAAAACTTCATCTTGGCTCCTGCTCTTGGGATTTCTGTACACTTTCAGACTCATTCAGGTAAAGACAGGGTGAAGTACAGCAGCTCTTCCAGCATGGCCCTCTGTACAGACAGGCCCTTTGCTAAGGAATGTGCAAAATGCAGATGGTGGTTCTGAAAGAACCACTTTAATAGAAGGAATTGTGACTGTTCTCCCCAAAAGATTTAAAATAATCTTGCTGTCCATAAAAATCAGGTTAGCTATTTTGGGTTCTTGCAGAGCTAAAATGAATGCAGCATCTCTCATTTCCAGTCATGATAAGTCACTAGATATCAATTCTTAATTGCTTGATTAATCTTGAATTTTCAGAGCCTGACAGTGCCTGTCCGAGTACTTAGACAAGAGCTACATTTAAAAGAAATTTTTTTCTTTTTTTTTTTTTCTTTTCTTTAAGCATGGTCTGCAAGGTAAGAGCATGAAATTACAGAGACATTTTTAACATATGTTGTCCTGAGAAAGATGGACCATTAAGCAAAGTGCAAACAAAACAGTCACAGGTTTGTGATAAACTGGGGGGGGTGATGAATTAATTTTAGCATATGCTTCAGCAATTCCTTACAAGATTACGTCAAATATTAGTACACTTATATTTGCTGTATGTTTGTGTGTGTTAGGCCATGTTTTTCATTTACATAAATAAGCAGAAAGGTTTCCTTCATGAAGATCATGACATTTCTATGTAGAGAAAGGCAATTTAAGGTCAACACTTATGGGGGACTATACCTTTGTGTGCTTTGTGTATGGATGAACTGATAATGATCACTGCACATGCCTCCCTAAAGGGCGGTGTTAAAAAAATAAAGACCAAAAAAAAACCCCCAATCAAACAAAAAAAACAGCAACAAAAAAGCCAAATAAACCATTCAGACTCCCTATAGAACATTTATTAAATTGTTTGGGCTTTTAAAAATTTTTTCCTGTTTTTTTTCCCCCCCAGCAATGAGCGTGTTGTACATCCAGGCTGAGCAGTCACATGGTATATCAGCCCTTGCTTGGAAGCAACATGTTACACTGTCAGGTCTCTTTTTCTGTATGACAGGCAGGCTAGAATATATGATGGCACAATGTGATGTAAAGGTGTTATGGATACAAGCTTTCCTATGTTATATCCTATCTTGGTATCATCCCTCTAATTATGGAATATTAATTTTTTTTTTTCATTCCAATTAACTGCTGTATCTGGATGCCACAGACTTCTTGGAAGAGGTTAGTGCTGTCCAAGACATCTACTCAAAGGTCTGTGTAATCCAAGTGAATGTATATTAGAACATCACTGCTGTTTTTTCCAGATGATGAGCCAGTGACATCTCTAGGAAATCATAGCGATAAAAAGGAAAAATTCTGACAACAGACCTTCCCCCCCACAACCCCTCTGAGTACAAGACTTCATCCATGCTTACCCACATAGTTATTTTGGTCTATAAGCATCTCCAGCAATGGTGTGGAAAAAGGAGATTTCCATATACTGGGCTGAGAGCTATTGCTCTGCAGATGTCCCAGTCAGTGAGCAGTTCCGTGGTCCCAAAGACATACTGTCCTCATGTAATCTTTTCCTGCAGTCAGAGTTTCTTTAGTGGTTTCTTGCATGCTTTGCTCCATAGTCTTTTGTGAATCAAGTGTTGGGAGCTCCTGTGGGATCCCATCTTGCAGTCTTGTAGATTAATGTTTCCTTTACTTAATTTACTTTACATTTATACCATTTATATTCACTCAGACAACCCTAAACAGTCTTTCTCGCTCCCTGGTGCTTCTGCGCCCCTGAAGTTCTCATATGCAATTCCCGTGATGCTCTTCACAGTTGTTATTTGGCCAACCTACACGTGCTGTAATCCCTTCCAGCTTTTTATGTTCCTCTTTTTTTATTTCCCTCCAAGTTGTTGACATCTAGCTAGCACTGCGTTGTCCAGAACTAAACATGTCTTCGAACTGCGGTCTCACTGCTATATTAAAAAATGGGACTGTTGCCTATATCTCTGAGAAGAGGTCTCTGCCTTTACAACTCCAAATTAAATTAACTGCATGATTTTTGCTGCCATATCACATTGCAAAAACATATTAAATCTGCTGTCTACTGTCTCCCCGAGGTCTTCTGGCATTTCTGCTTTCAGTGCTTGAGCACAGATGATTCCTCTCTTCACCTCAGTTTCTGTCTTTCAGTAGCTCGTATGTTGTACCTACTGCCTTTGTAGACACGTGGGATCAGTCAGGGTTCCTCTTTGAGGAACAGCAGTGTGATTCCTTACACATAAGTAAATTCCCTCTATTTTTTTAGCATGAAATAGTCTGTCTCCACCATTTCCCTTCCAAGCTGTCCTATGATAATCTGCCTCGGCGCAATTAAAAGGCGTGTTACTCTTTTTGGTTTCCAGATTTTCCTATTTATAACTGTATAGAGCGCTGGCCTGTGTGTTAATAATCTGCCACAATCTGTTTAAACGTCGCACACTGAGGATCACAGGTTGAAACTCTTTTTCTGGAGAAAGGAAAATGCTGTTCTTTCCTTAGGAAGTTTCTGTCCCAAATGTCAAGAATATGGATTAGCTTTTCTTTGGTGGGGAATAACATAGTAAAATGTTGCTTTGTGCGGGGGTCTATTTCTATGGGTGGCTCAACGCTCTGAAATTAGCTTCCTTGGGAAATAAGGTCTATCTATCACATAAACTGTCATTGTCCTCATTTTCTATGGTATAAACAACATGAATAGAGGAAAGGGGATGAAACCATCACAAAATCAAAACTTTGCTCCATGCATAATTTTCTTCCTGGGGAGAGAACAAAAAAAATAAAAAAACCAAACCCTTCATATGACAGATGGTAGTCAGATCAGCTAATGTAGTCCTAGAAGGTACTTGGATGTTATGTTTATGAAAACAGTGGAAGAACTGATACAGAAGGGAATACATTTTATCATATTCTACTTCATGGATAAGAGAATATGGAAGAATCAGTTAAGGCAAGACATTAAAATGGTATTGTAGCCGTGATGGTATAAAGATCCTAGGGAAGCAAGGTTTGTGGTGAAAGGTAATATCTTGTATTAGATCAACTGATAGAGCTAGAAAAAGCAAACAAGCTATTGGGCTCAGGGTCTTTTTATCAGATCTGACAGAAAGCAGCAATATTCAAGCTAACTACAGGTTAGATGCACTTGCTCTTGGTTTAAAATTATGTTAATCAATTGGACCACTTGAGGAAAAAAAAAGGAGCACCTATGAAGTGGAAAAGGGTGTAAACAGCGGTGACTGACAGGCTGCTGGTTCTCTGATGGACCACTAGCGAAAAAGGGCTGTTTGTGCTGGTGACAAAGGAGAGGTCAGCGGGGAGGCTATAACAGGCTAGGCAGGCAACATCTCCCTTAAATCCATAGCTTTAGTATCAAGGGATTATAAGTTTTAATGCCAAGCTTTAGCTTTTGGGAAGGTTTTGGTCTCCTTTGGGATAAGGATTGAGGTGTTCAAGTTGTTGCTGTCTGACAAATACTCCCCTAATGTCCTTTACTGGCTGACTGTATGTGCTCGTTGTAAGACAGCAATTATTTAGTTTCATTCACATGGTTCCTGTGGGGGTATCTCATGTGCTGGATGAAGTGATGAACTGTAGAGATTTGGGACAAGTATGTGCAGGAACAAAGAATTTCGGCAGATTTGCTATGGGAGAAAGGGCACTGATTATGCTGTCTGTGGAGCAGTACTGACGTATTTCATATTTGATGCTCTGGTGATATCTGATTCTATTTCTTACATTTGCATCTGTGGATTTGCGTCCTGTAATGAGTTGCAAAAGGGAGAGCCTGAAGGTTAGGAGGAGAGACATGGGGGGAAACACACCCTTTCAGAGCCGGTAGTTTAAGAGATTATTTTATGTGTGGATTTTAGCATGGAGTATTATCACTAGTAGGAGCACGTGGTTGCAGGAGAGAATGCTACAGCAGAGACTGTAAAATAAAAAGCAGAAAAACAGATTGGCAGAAAGCTAATGTGGTTAGAGACTTTGCCAGTCCCTGTAAATTTTGGTAGCATTAGATGAACACCAAATAAACCTTGATTCCTTGAAAAGTTATTTTCCAAAATTGCTGTTTGTTGCTGTCATATCTTTATTGTAGTAAATTTGTATCTATTTTATGGAAGAGTAACTTTCGTGGATAGAGCAGATCATCAGTGTTCCCCTCAGGTGTAACAGTATCTGCAGGACTGGCTGAATCTCACAGCCTTGTGTTGTGAATGACTGCTGGTCTTAGTGCATCCGCTTTATAGAGCAAGTTTGATGGTCTGTAGGTTCCTGTGTATGTGCTGCCTTGTGGGGTGCCACTTTTAATGTCAGTTGTGGTGTCTAGGAAGCTGATTCCAGTGGAGGTGCAATCTTGGGACAGCAGGGAATCTCCTCATTGAATTGGTGGTTGTATTTGATGAGGGAATCCGAGGTTTCCTGAGCTGTCTGCATTTTTGGTAGAAATGTCACCTGTGCTTCCTCTACAAGGCCTGGCTTGGTGGTGTTGTTTTTCAGTCTTGGATTGTGAAGAAAAATGGCCTATTGGGGTTTTAAAGACATGCAGGATGGTACTCTCTGCCCCCTTCTTAGAGTTTGGCAGACAAAAGGAGATGACTAAATGCTCTCTGAAGAAGAAAACTGGATGCTTGCTGCATGATGGAGCAGACACAAAATTTTCGAATGGTTCAAAACGAAAAATACTGAATAAATTAAAAAAAAAAATCCTGTTAAATACGAAGACCCCAGCTATTGGGAAGTGCCTGACCACAGGATCATGGTCATGGGGGTAGTCTTCTGGGGCAGCGTCATGGTTTGTTTCTTGTAGCCGACTACTAGGGTTTGTCTGTTCAGCACTCTCAAAGGCAGGATGCTGATCTGATGCAGTACTGCTATTTCTCAGATCTCTTCTCGAGAAAACGAGGGGTTTTCCTCTCTTTCATTGCGAGCCCCAACTAGAAAGCACATAATTACGTTTTTATTTACTTTCCTGACTGCTGCAGCAGGCCCGGGCCTGTGCAGCAGGGCCCCAAGCGCACCACCAGCAGCCTCAGGAGGGGAACAAACCCCCTGCTCGGGGCTCCGTGTTACCACTCCCAGAGCGGGGGCTCTGGCGCGGGGGGCAGGACGGCCCGCAGGGCAGCGCCCGCCCGGCCCCGCCGCCTCCCGCTCCAGGCAGGCAGCGCTCCGCTGCCAGAGCCCTCCTCGCCCTCCTCCGCGCCCGGCCCCGCCGCGGAGCCCGCCCCGCCGCCGGCTCCTCCTCCCCCGCCGCCGCCGCTCCGCCAGCAGCCAGTCGGGCCTGAGACCCGCGCCCGGTTGCGGGGCCTGCGCTGAGCGCCGGTGGAGGGCGGGCAGGGGAGAGCAGCAAGGAGGAGCAGCGGAGACCGAGACCTCCGCGTCACATGAGCTGACAGGACCCGCTCCCGTTCCCGTTCCCCTCCGCGCAACAAAGACTCGGGAGCTCCTGTGCCCGCCGCGGGACGGGGCGGGGCGGGGCGGGACGGGGCTGCCATGGGACCCTGAGGGCCGCCGGCCCGCACAGGTAAGCGGCGGCGGGGGTGTGTGTGACCCTGGCGTGTGCGGCGTTTGGTGGGGGTGTTATTTGTTTTCCACAGCCCCCCTCCCCCGGCTCCCTCCGCCGCCTTCCCGCGTGTGAAGGGCGGGCGGGGGCTCGGGCAGCCCCCGCGCGTGGGGGTCTGTCCGTCTCGTTAATCTCCAATTCCTTCATGTGATTTCATTTTTTACGGAAATCAAACAGTTAAAACCGTGGGGGTTTGTGCGTTGCCACCCCCCTCCTTCCCCTCCCCTCACCCATCTCTTTCCCCTCCCCCCTTATGGACCTCCACGTCGTGACCTTTCTGGCTGTTAAAGAAAATATTAAGGTGATCTTTATTTTTGTTAAAGCGCTGTCCTGCTTACGAGCGTCCTTTCCCAAGTCAGATCACTGCTGGCGGTGGTAGGCAGCCCCCCGCCCACCGAGACTTGCCCACTGGGACAGTGGCTGGAAGTTGTTGACAGTGGCGGGCGCGCACGTGTGCCACACGCTCCTCGAGCCGCCGAGGTTTACGGCTGGAAACTCCCGCTGGGAGCCCCGGCAGCCACACAGCCGGGGAAAAATCACCCCAGCAAGGCTGGCGTCTGAAGTCTCTGCTTGTTTGGGAAGCCTTCTCTCCGGCTTGTGGGGCTTCAAGGGGTCCCGGGGGCATAGATATCAGGAGAAGTTTGTGGGTGGGTGAAGGAGGTCCTGGGGATTTTTGCTGGGAGTGCAGGAGGGGCTTACAGGGAAGTGACACGGGTGATGGGAATGAGGATCTGTGGACAGCCTGGGCAGGGTGCTTGGCCCCTCTATTGTGTGTACGGTTCAGTGTGATGCTGCTGAAGGGAACAGTGTGAGGGACGGTGTGGGTTTTTTTTGTTTGGTTTTGGTTGTTGTTGAAGTGGGTGTTTTCTTGGTTGTTGTTGGGGGGTTGTTTTGTTTTGTTGGGTTTGTTTTGATTTTTTTGTTTTTATTTTGGCTTGCTTTTATTTTTGGTAACTGTATGCTGTGATATGAAAATAATCTCTCCTGGGCATGGTTAGCATCTTCCTTCATGTGCCAAGTGGCCACTGGCTTGAGTTCTAACAGAGGCGCCCCTAAACCCTGGCTCTGTCCAACTGGGAGTGTCCCTGGGAAGGAGTCTTCCTCTGCATGGTTATCTTGGTTTGTGGGATGGAGAAGAAAACGCAGTTCCCTTTCAAAGGGAGATGCTTGGCCAGCCTTTATGATTGTGTTAAATCTCTTTAAGTCAAAATTAAACATAAGTAGAACTATGAGGTGAGGAGAAACAAGCCACCTGCTGCCCTCTATGTGCAAGGTGCCTGTGAGGGCAGAAACAGTGTCTGGCAAAGCCATTTGTGTTCGGGTGGTATTGCACGACTGTGGTTCAAGCAGTAGGAAACTGATGGCATGCCAGGGAAGGTGGTGGGCAGTGAGGAAGCCAAGGGTGTGTAGCACTTTCCAGTGCAGCTGATGCGTCCTGAGGAGTTTCACAGCTCCTCTCACTGCAGGGTTTGGAAAGAAGTGGGGTGCGTGAGCAAAGAGGTTGGGCAGATACTGCTGTTAGCCTCGACTGTTCCAAGACTGTGAAGTAGCCCACATGTACTGCCCCCACCCCATTTTTAAGGAACTGGTGTCTTTCAGGGTGAACCAGATTTGCAAGAGTATGCTTATCTTCATGCAGGCTTGGACCTGGAGTTTATTTTTAATGGAAGCCAAACATCTTAAGCAGCGTGACTTCAGTCAAAGCAGCAAATGTTCCAAAACTGGGCAAAACTGTGAAAACAGAGAATACTAATTTTAATTGTGCATTTTTCCACAACTCTTTCTTTTCCCAAGATTTCCGTCCCAACTCTCCTCAGCTTGTGGGTGTTTCTTGGTCATGGTGGAAAACAGAAGGTAACTTGTCAATAGCCAGCTCAAGTTATACTGCTGAGGGTTGAGAATGTGACTGGTTTTAAATGTAACCAACTAACTGTATCACAAGGGTCTGATCTGAGACCCTGAGAGTTTGTTTCACATGGATCATTAACTGCTGTGGAAGACTGAATGACTGTGGCTGACAACTTGTGTCTTCACAAAATAGGAGAAAAGGTTGGCTTTTTCTCTAGAGCGGATGGGATGTTTGAAGTAAAAGTTAGTTCATCTGTCCCTTCCCTTCAAAAAAATGTACAGCACATTTTTGAAACTGAGTCATCAGGTAGAATTTATTTCAAGTATTTTAAGCTGTTACGAATTTGATGCACTTTGGCCACATGCTCACTGGAAATTGTTAGACAGTCTTGCTCAGATTTGCCCTGGCTGGGATCACAAAGGTGATGAGGGAGTTTCCTTGCTGCGGCCCTTTTAGATCTGAGCAGAGCAGAAGTATCTTAAAAGGGGTGGAATATTTTGATGTCCTGTGCTCCAGACAAACTGGGAAGGGAGTGTGTGAGGCTCTTGTCCACCAGCCAAGCGTGGATCCGCTATCAGCCTCCCACTGATAAACCAGAGTTACCTTTTGACTCTCTCTGAGCTGTGCTTCTTGAGAAGTATAGCACAGGATGGGGCACATGGTATGTGGAGGGCAAATTCCCTCCAAAGTCACTTTGTCATGGAAGTCATAACAAGGATGCACAGATTCAGGAATGATTTTTAGTGTCTGATGACCTGACCAGGATTGTGTGATGGCACTGAGTAAGCGATAAAAGGTTTTATGTCCCATAAACTTGGTTCTAGCTTCAGGGTAAACGGCAAGGCTTTTGAAAATGTCTGAATTTGATGACTCTCTGGTAACTGCAAATAGGTGCAAGCATTAATTGCTTGAAACAAGTCCTTAAAAATAAGAACAGACACAGATGCAGGCTATAGGCAGCAAAGTGAAAGAAGAGCTAATTGCTATTTTTCAGTGTATTTTTCAAATCATGTTTAATCCTGCATATATGATTCTGTGGGTGACCCAGCAGTTCCAGCAGTTTATTCGTTTATTTAAAACGGCTTTGCAGTTCACCTTGAAAACCACTTCCTGCCATATGGTTATATTATTTCCCTATGCCACGTTTTTTGCTAATTATCAAGACCATTTGCTTTAAAATAGGTGTTTTTAATTTCACAGCCTTGTCTGCCTTTCCTGCTTGATCCTGCCCTGGAGTCAAGAGGCTGTGTCTGTTCATTCTCCATGGCAACAGGCTGTGATTTACTTATTTCAATTTAATTAAAAAGCAGATATCAAATTCTAGGCATTTTATATGTCCCTTATATTAGAAAAAATATCAGTGGATCAGTCTCCGCAACAGATCTACCAGTCTCAAAAATAAAATTCTCGACCTAAGCCACTGGTTTCTTTCTCAGTCCATCCCCTTAGGAAGAGTTCGGGAGAGGGGGGAGTGCTGTAGCCTGTTCTCAGGTGAAGGTATTTGTACACGGGCTAAAAATGAAGGCCTAAGTCCTAAATTAGTTTTTCAAGCTCTGTGATTGTACAAATACTAGTTTGTGTTAGTCAGGGATAAGGAAACACGGGCAATGACAGGCTGGTTGCTGGCTAAAGAGGGGATGGTGTCAAGAAAGGACCTAAGGGGTGGATGGAGAAGTGTGGTAAAGTTACTAACCTACAGGTGTTAGGTTTGGTAGAAAATGGATGGAGTGGAACCAGTGTAATTAACTGCCAAAATTAACACTCCTTTTTGACTTCAATGCCAACCCACCAATTCTTAATAGGATTATTTTCCCTTGAAGGGCCTGTTGAGATGACTCAGCCTTTGGAGTACCTGCATGCCAGTGGTGGTTGCTTCCTAGGAGAAGCTGTGCCTGCTGAGTTGTATAACTAGACTCAGGTTCTATTTCTGAGCTCTGATAATGTGTGGAAGAAGACAAGTTGGCTGTGCATTTTTATTAAGCCTTAAGGAGCAGTTATCATCAGAAGAGTGCCTGCACAAAACTGCACCTTTGGATTTTTTTTTTCCCCTTTAGTGTTGCTACTCCCAGTGCTTTTTCGTAGTCACGGCTGGCAGTTTTAACAAAAGATACAGGTTCTTGCTCCTCCTAGCTCTGCCAAAGCCCATGAGGCTATGTCAGAAAACACTGGGCTCTCTCCTGGCTTGCTTATCTATATTGATTAAAATTATGTACAGAGTTTCTAGCTGCAGATTCCTGGTGATCATGCACCAACTGGGAAGAGACCCTCTTTGAGTCCATGAGGTAAGCAGTTGAGCAATGTTTACTAGTAAAGCGAGCATGTTTGGTCTGTGAGTGGTAAGTCTGAAATCTCATGATGTTGTTCCTAATAGTAACAGAATAAACCCAAGGAAAACCTCAAAGCAAGCTTTTGTTTGTTACTGTGTTTAAGCAGATACATTCAAAGAATTTATATCCAACTGGCAACATTCTTAATTCTTTATTGCTGGTTTTACTAGAGTACAGTCATGATCTGTATTCTTTAAGAGTGCATCTGTTCCTCTTGCTTATCCAGCTTTGAAGTAGACCTTGCTGATATTAATTTCTGTATAGCCTGTAACCTCATCTATAAAGTGAAGAGAATACTTCATACAGGCAGCTGTGAAGTTACATTTATTGTCGGTAAATTGCTTCTAGTAATTGAGCAGAGGAGGTGGAGAGAAATAAAGACAGTGGAGTTAATATGGGCTTGGGTTTTTTTAATAAAAGAAAAGCATTATTTTTGTTCATCTGATGATGTAGAAGCTAATGGGAAAAGAAAAATGCACCCTGAAACTAACTGTTAAGTTAGTAATGAAAACAGACATTTTTTTAACATAGTGATGAAGGCAGCCATCTTGTTTGATAATAACAGAGCCCAATTTAGAAATAGGGAAGATGATTATTGGAAATCCTGCAGTACCTCTTGTATTTTCTGTGTAGTTTAGTTCTGCTCAGTTTTAGTGTTGTTTTTTATCTGCATGGCTGCCTTCATAAATGCTACTGGTAAGGACACCTTAATAACAGGTAAAACTACCTGTTTTAAGATTACTAGCAAACACCTCTGTTGCAGGCTTTTCAGCTAGGCCACTTGTTTTGTGCTGACCAGTATCCTTGTTGGATGAAACTGCGGTTTCATGTGGGTTAGGATGGGTTTTCTTGCTGTGGCTGACCCAATCTAACCACTCGCTCCTCCTAAGGGGGGTGATCGTGCCTTGCTCCTGGCTCTGGGGCCATATTCCTTGTCTTGTGGATACAGCTTGTTCAGCTTTCAGAAAGCTGACTTGCCCAAAACCATAAAAAAGTGAATTGTTTTCTCCTGGGACAGAGAGCTGAACCTGCTCACCAGGTTCAGACTCGTATCAGAGCTGCCGTGCAGGAGGGGTGAGATTTGTTTTGCCAGCAGTGAAAGGTAAGGAATGAAAGAAAGGTGAAAATGGGGCCCCCCTTTTTTGGCAGCAGTGACCTATTAGCCTGGTTCAGTTGTAATGTGAAGCCTCGCCCTCAGCCTTCATTTTCAGATCCCTCCCTTCCCCCCTGCACCTCTTCTTTCCCTCAGATATACTCGTGTGCCTCCAGATGCTGACTTCATTCCCAAGCAGTATTTTCAAAAGGGGGAAAAAAGGCGAAAAGGTTGAGTTTCACTGCCTCTACAATCAGAGACATACTGTAGTTCCTGAGAGTCCATTGCTGTGAGCCTAAGAATTATTGTTAGGCTCATGTATTATTATTTATGGGTTCAAAAAATAGTAGCTGTAATCATTCTTTATGAGGGCAAAAGGAAACTGCCTGCTGGGATAGCTGTAGGCCAAGTTTGTAAAAGAGCTTCCCCAAACCTGGTGATGGTGGCTGTTTGGACCGAGACCCCTGGAGCTGGTGGGACCAGGTGGTCTGGGGTAAATGACAAGGAGAGGAGACATCTGGAGAATTTTCTGCATGCCATGGTGAGCCGGGCCTGGAGCTGGGTACCACAGCACCAGGAGGAAGTCTCTCCATCTCCGAACTGTGGCTTGCAGTTGTTCCAGATGCTACTGCCTAGCTAATTTTCAGACACTAGCGGAAATTGGGAAGGCCTTGTGGGACATTGCTGTGGTATTGTAGAACCATGTAGTGCCATCTTGTTCCAGGGGTGAGATGAAGCTCTGGCTCCATGGGAACTGGCCAAGGCAAACTTTGCTTCTGCTGACTGGCAGGGATGGTGTTTCTGCCTCGGCTTTGCCACTGATGGATTGGTGTAACTGCATTAGCCCGTGGTGGCTGCAGGGAGGACGTGTGTCCAATGAGACACGTGCTCAAGCATCTGCTTAGCTGGGGCACAGTGCAGGTTGGAGTGTGCATTTGGAGATGAGATAGAGGCATCTGTTGGCCTACAGCAATTGCCTTATGGCTAAAGGAGCAGAAACAGTGCCTCTCTGGTGAATTTTCTACAGCATGAAGGTGGAAATGATGTCAGTGAAGAGCAGTGTGCCAGAGGCAGCAGGATGCAGTGAGCCTGTGCATGTGTGGACTGACCCAGCAGCTGTACTTGGCAGGAGGGGCAGGTTGCAATTGGTGTGGTGCACAAATTAAAAATGTTTGTGCAGCCATTTTCAAGTAAGGAAAGTCATTGGGAGGGATGAGGGAATTTGCTTCAGCTTTGAGAGTTAGAGATTTGTTTCATGCTGTACTGTAGTTGGTTGGGTTGGGTTTTTGAAACACGTAAACCTAAATTCTTCTCATTGGTAGTCAAAGACATGGCAAAAGAAAGGTTATTATAGGGTTGTGTCGCATTGCATGGTAAGATTATACACTGGGTGGCTGTTACAGTGGGTTTGTGTTCCAAGGATGGAGTGAATAAAGGAAAGAATCAGTGCATTGATATTAAATAATGATGCCACTGGATATGGTGAATACAAAGTGTCTTTGTTTTCAAGGCTGTGTTTGGGGTTTTTTTAAACTGACACATACATAAGCCAGCTGCAATATTTTTTTTAAAGACACATTTGTAAGAGTGGGAGCAATATAGAAAATGCTGGAAGTAATCTCATTGAGAAGTATGGGTTTTTTCCATTCCTTTGCACATGCATGCAGCCTCTGGGGAAGATGTTAGTGAAGGAGCTTAGATTATGGAGGTCTTCTCTGGAGCTGCCATTGTTCTGATTGATGTAGTGGGTATTAGCTGGGGGATGTGTACAGATGCATGGGCTGTCTGGGGTTTCATCTCTGCAGTCTCCCTTTTTTTCACTCCTCCTGGATGGAGATATGTATCCTGGCAGATTTATCTTCCACCTACATCTCTTTCTCTTCTCATGTAAATACTTGCTGATTTTTTTGTTGTTGTTGTTGTTCTTCTGGCAAATCTTCTACTGTGCTTGTAATTGGTGACTCTTTTCCTCTGGCTTATGATGATGGGTGTTCCTGTAAGCCAGTCTCTTCCTGGATCACCTTGCTGAATTTTCATGCAATCTGCCCTGCCTGGGGGTAGCTTATCTGCTCTTGCAATGGTTGCTCTAGTAAAGATCCAGGTCTTGTAGCTGACTCCAGCTACCCTTTGGAGTGCGAAGGAATGCAGTAAAAAAAGCAGCCGTTTTGGGGTCCTATTTGTCCTCAGACCTGAAATGCTGAGAGCACGTTAGAGTTCCCATGTAGAACTGCAGTAATTAAATAGTACTGCAGGGAGAGGGAGTAGGAGAGCATGTGATGGTCATTTCAGATAGATTAACAAAGAGGGGCTATTACAGCGCCAGCAGAAGACATCCTAATCTGGAGGTTCCTAGCCAGGAAATATTTTAAAAAGCTATTCCAGAGAGTAAGAGAGAAGCCTGAGAGGTCTATGCTATAATTAATTGCCCAGATACCACTGGAGGAGCAGTTTGAAGAAGGGAACTCATATGGGAGCCGGGTGTGGCGTAGAGGGGGAAATGGGAATTTCCTGACTTTTGTTTGCAAAGCTCAAGTATAGAAGAAATTTTAGACAAAATAGGCGCAAAGAAGGACTAAAATTAATAGGTAATTCCATTTTATTTTTTTTCACTGCATGCTCCTGGCTAGTGTTACTTGAACATCAGTTGAAGCAGTACAGAGCATGCTTGGGAACTGGAGATATTAAGCAGAAAGAGAGAGCGAATCTGATTAGCTTTGCTTTTCAAGCATTAAGCAGAAAGACGGGCTGAAATGTGATTGCAAGCAGATAATAGCAGCAGGCTCCTGAGGCACCACCACAACCTGGCATATGGGGTGATGGATCTAACCATGCCATAGAACTGTTTCTTGTAATAGAAGCTGCTTGTTTTTATGTTGTGGTTGCTGTTGTACTTTCTAATTATCCTATTCATCGCTGTCTGCCATTTTGAGCCTGGCCACGTGGGATAGCTCAGCCCCCTGGAATGTGTGCCCTGTGGAGCACTTCTGCCCTGAATAGTAACAGTGGTTCTGGTAGCGAAAGGGTGGGAGGGAAGAGGTGCCAAGGCTCAAGAGTCCTAGCTATTTTCCCCCTTACTTCCAAGAACAAGGGAAGTAACAGCTGCTGCTTTTGCCATGTTGGGAAAGATGAGTGCTGGTGGTGTGTGTAAATCTCACTTCCCTCTGAATGTCCAAGTATTGGGACTTGTTGGGAGAAGGTTACTAGTGACCTGAAAAAAGGCCATCTATCAGTTCTACTTATAATTGATAAATAGAAGCTGGCCCTGCTACACCAGTCACTTTTTTGGCACAGTAGCAGAGATCCTGGAGCCACTTCCAGTCTGGGGCCTCTCTTCCACACAAAGCAAATGCAGCAGAGAAAGCAGGCAGAGGCTAGGCTGGTGCAAGCTGGAATCGGAGCTGCCGACAGAGCATCCAACACCCCCTGGCTGCTGCTGGGGGAGTTTCTGTGTTGCGGTGATCCTTTCCCCAAAACTGCCTGCTTTCTCTTCTTTCCACCCAAGGCTTTCATTGATGGAAAGCCTAAAGAACCATTTCCAAAGCTGGCATGGATCAGGGAATGCAGATAGAATGGGAAGAGCAGACCTCTCCTTAAAATGTCTGAACAAAGCACAGTAGCAAGAAGCTCACATGTGTAGTTGTGTATATATATATATATTTTTAAGGCTAGAAGGGGTGGGTCAGACGAGTGTTTCTGTGACCTTTTCTCAACTGTGGCTTGCCTTTCCTATGTGCTGCCTCTCCTTCCCTGTCAGGGGACTTCCACTTCCTTCCTGCTGACCTGCAGGGCTGCAGGCAGCCTCCCTACCCTTGTGGCAGCTCCCAGCTCTGGCTCTGAGCCCAAGCTAATAATCCTGACATATTTTACTGGCTTGTGCTCTGCTCCGTGCCTTGCTGTAGGGGAGACGGTGTGTGAGGTTGTGGTTTGCATGACTTTAAGCATTGCATTGGCCCTGGGGAAACCCAAACCTCATAATAAGCACCAGCTGAGGCTCTGGTAGAGCCTGGCTTTACTCAGCGAGGCCCCTTGCTTCCCTGCTTGCAGGTGACCAGCTAGCACAGATGTCACCCAAACACACCTTCCAATTGTCTCTGGCTGTCCAGATGATTGCCAGCAGTGTGGGGTTCAGGTGGAAGTAGGAGGTGTTGATAGGCAGGAAAGAAAAAATTCATCAGGTACCAGAGAAGGGTAATGAAGATCTCTCACCACTCTCCCCACGCATCAAAGCACTCTTAAAAAAAATAGAGCGCTCATCTTTGACCCCCATTAATGACTGGCTTGGTCTGTGTAAGAGTTTTATGAGTCTGTTGATGCTCCCACAGAGTTTAATTATTTAGAGCATGAGGTGGAGATTTGTGCTTTCGCTGCTGATGGTGCAGGGTTCAGGCCCTCCTGGCGGGCGGGGGTTGGTTACAAAGGCAGGCTGGCTGGATTGCAGCCGCTGGCTCTGAGGAGCCTAAGGGAGGCACGAGCTGCAGCTGTGTGGTCCTTGTCAAGGCTGGGCAAAGCAGCGTATCCTTCTCATTGTGTGAGTTCCACATGACCTGTCATGTGGAATTCAAGGTCTGTGTCCTTATCATCAGGGCACTTAATGGTCTGGACCTGAGATACCTTAAGTGACTACCTGAAGCTGTTGGGTGGGCATACTTGTGGCAGATCCTGCTTGTTGCTGAGCCCCCAGTCAGTGCTAGAGGCTTTAGTGGCTGGTGTGAGACTTCAGCAATATCTGATTTATCAGCCTGGGGCTACAGGCTTTTCCTGTTCCCTGCGGCAGCAAGCCTTCGCCTGCCTCTTTTCTGTGACCAGCCCCCTCCTGTTCCCCCCAGATTCTGCTCTACACTCTAGCAGCCAGTTTTCCTACTGTAAAGTCCCATCTTCAACCTGCTGCTTCCTGCCCTTTGCAGTACATCAGTTTGTTCTTGCCTTTCCTACTTTTCCTCACCCAGCACTTCTCTGCTGATAATCTTCCTGAGACTTGGGAACACAGAACAGATATAAAGAACAACCAAGGGAGAACAGGGTGTCCAAAGACCTTTGTGCAGCTCGTATTCCCAAACAGGCAGCTGGTCAGCTAGGCCAGGCGTATTTTCCTGATGTCCTGCTGACCATTCCACCAGGTTTCCACTTCTGGTGGGAAGGTACCAGACTCCAGGTTCGAATGGGATGAATGGTATGTGGGCTGGTCTGATGTGTCAGCTGGCCAGCTGGAAGGGTCAGATGCTCACCTTCTGGCTGCTTCTGGAACAAGTAAATTCCTTTAGAATTGTGCTGCCTCTTATGTTTGTGGGTCCTTAGGGCTTGCAGTTCTCATCAGCGCTGAAATGAAACAGCAGCGGCTGTTTGTTGCAATACTGTAAGTGGAGGCTTATTTCAAGCAAAAGTGGTTAGCGTTGGTGGATTTGGGTTTGGCTGATAGCCAAATAAATTTATGGGCAGACTGGGAAGCCTTAGTTGATGTGGAAGGTTCACACGACATTGCTCGTACCATACAATATCAGTATTGATATACTAAAAATGCCTATCACGGCAGACACCAAGCCAGCAGGTCACCTGGTGCTGCTGCTGAAGGCTGAGCTCACTGTTTTTGCTGGGGCTCACTGCTGTTCTCTGTTGCCATTTCTTACCCCCTGAGCCCAGGGACACTTGAACCTTCTTCTCACATCTGTTCTCCCGCTGTCTCCTTGTACGTGCTTGATCTCCTCTTTACTGCTGTAGCAAGGGCCTGTGCAGGCTCTTGGTTGCATGCCAGTGGGCTTTTCATGCTATCCCTATTTACCCTGGTTTATCTCTTCCCACTCCTTTCCCTATTCCTATTTATTTTCCTTTGGTATGGGACTAATGTTCCAGGTTGTGTTGAGAGCCTGGGTTGAGCTGAGATGACAGAAAGAGGGTGGAAGGGAAATAGGGGCTTAGGCTGGTAGTTGTGAGTTTCTGCCATCAACTCAGTCTTTAATCTGTTGATTATCATGGATCTAGCTAAATCAGCAGGATCTGCTAGACAAACGTGAGGTGCTATGTGTCTTGTATCCATATTCTACTCTGTTTTTCTGTTTTTCTTTTTTTTTCCCCTGAAAATCAATAGGATTCTACCCATTGATGATTGAAGCAACGCCTGGAGTTTTGGAATGGATCAGATGCATCAATCAAGTGTTACCACATTGCACCCAAAGAGAGGAATACCATCCAGCTGGGGGTAGGATCTGTTTTTTCTTTGCCCCCATCAGTGTCTAGAGTTACTGGAAACCTTTTTGGTTTTTAAATCTTTAAGAGAATTTTTAATAGAAAGTACTGGTTTAAAAATTAGTTGCTTCACTGTGTGAAAACTTGACTGCTTTCTCTTTTTTTGTTGGTATGGAGCAAGGTTGTGCCTCTTTATATTCAAAATGTTATTAATAATCTTGAGAATGCAGGCTTTGGTAAAGAAGACATTTCAGTAACTACCTCAGATATTTTGGGAGGGAAATTTTGTGTTTTAAATGAAAAGTAAATCTATTCTGATTACTAAGAAAGATGAAAATAATTTAACTTTTTTTCAGAAGTGTCAGATGTTCAGGTTGTTTGTCCTAGTTCTTGAAATTAATGCAAAACAGACTAATACCCCTGCATAAACTGTTCCCCTTGCAACAGGGAAGAGGAGGCATATACATCAGTAGGAAACTGCTTCTCTCTATGTACTGCTTATGGTCACGTGGCTACTGTGGCAGCAGGTACTGCATGAGACCTGGAATGAAATAAAAGGTTGGTGGGAATGTGAATCTGGAGCCTTGCTTGGGTGTAAAGCACAGGTTGCAATCCAAGGAGCAAACTGAAGTGGCTTTTTGGCTTCCTTCCAATTAGAAGAGCATGGCTCCCCATTATCCTCTCGCTGGTATACCACTTGGCTGTTTCAGCAGAGAGGCTGCAGAAACAGAACACTTACCTGGCTCTCAGAAGTGGGATGGACTTTCCAGATCAGGCATGAGAAGATCTGTGTGTTGGGATTTGTGTCCCGAAGTAGTGCTGTTCCAGTGTTGCTCACTTGAAATCTGAAGCTTCTTACGCTTCACATCAATTTCCTGTTCTTGTTAAAATTGCTTTTGCTTTAAAAATGAAGGGTCTTAAAGCTGAGGGGTTTGACAGAGTGTGCTGCAGAATGGTTCTTTTCTCCTCTGTAGGTTTCCTGAATGAATGATTTTGAAGTAAAGTAGTATTTCCCTGCAGAGCCTGCCTCTGTTAAGTCTTTAGACTGTTACAGCAACAGTGAGAGTGCTAGCGCAATATTAATAATTTATGTGTGTTCCTCATTTTGGACCTTTGTCAGTCATTTCAGCCTTGGCAGGCTGGAAGAGATGAGAAAAGTATGTATAAGTTTTGCTGCTGTTTCCTCTGCATGAGTTCTCAAGGTAGGCAGAGGATTTGGGTCTTCAGAGCATGTCTATCTGGAACCTTTTCGCACTGCTGAATTCACAGAAGTAATACCAGAAAATAGCATAATTTTAGTCATCTCTGCATAGGGTTGTACTGCTTTTGTTGGACAAGTGTGGTTCAGATGTTTGTGAGCTTTCCTTGGTTGCAGGAGGTGAGGGGAAGGTGAACTTTTTATGAGTTCCTCCTGTGGGATGAGCCCAGCCAGGGTTTTGCTGCATGTCCGTAATCAACCCCAAATGTAGCTGCATGTAACTTTCTTCAAAACTGGGCTTCATGTCCTTGATTCTCTCCCTTACTCTCTTCTAGAGGGAGGGAGATGGTCAGCTAGTTTGTGTGTTTCCTGAGTAGGTCATGCTTGAAGGGAGAAGTAGAAGACTGAGCCAAATGAAAATGGGTCTTCAGAAACAAGGCTGATGAGAGGATGTCACCAGAGAACTCAGCTGGTTTAAGTACAAAGTGTTGCTGAATTCTGTTCTGGAGTTTACTGTTGCAGGTTTGTGCTTGGTGTTAGCAATTATCTGAACACCTTCCAGCTTGGCTGGGGACTAGGTACTTCTTCAGATCTTGTTGGAAGCATGGCACTGTGTTTCAGGTAGCTTTGGAGGGCCAGTGGTGTAGCATGCATGAGCTAGTTGAGGTGTTTCAGCAAGCCTGTGTTCTTGCAGGCAGGCGTTGAACAGTTTGAATCAGATTGGTCCTCTGAAGTGGTATTTAGTAAGTAGTTTGCAGGAAGTTGGAGAGTTAGCTCCCATTTGTTACTCATGGTCCAAAGTGGTTGATTCACCTCAGGCAGTGAGAGACCCACAGGTTCTGTACTGCTGGGGGATGGATGGATGGATGGATGGATGGGGCTGTCAAGGAGAAAAGAATGTTCTGCAAGGAATCTGTATTTTAAGCTTGAAATAGATTTCTAGAATTGTTGTTGGGGGAAAACAGATGTTTCTTTAAAACTGGATTACATTGTTTCAAATTTAGTTTCTGACTTGGAAAAAAGTCTGGCTCAAAAATGACTCTGTGTGTGCAGAAGGATCTGCAGAAAGATGAATGGATGAGAGGAAACTTGGTCTAGTTGTTTTATGTTGAACTCACTAAAAGAACTTTTAATTTGAGAGGGAATTTTTCACTATGGTTTGTAGCTTTGTATTTCAAACATACTCTTTCCCGTATTCTCTGTCTTGTTAAATTTTCCTGAGAGCTTGTATGTACAGTTTGAAGAAAACAGGTTGTAACTGACTTAAGATTTCTTGAAGTTAAATTTTAGTACTTAAATTGCATAACTAAATGGGTTGGCTGCTGTGGGATGGTTATAATTCAGAAAGAAACTATGATGCCTTGTTGGACTTAAGATGCCTCAGTTGCAGCAATGAGAATTTTTTCTTCCTTTTTCTCTTTTTTGGACTGATAAGTCAGGAGCCTTACTCCTGGCTCTGCGCTTGTGTGCTTCATCTAGTGTACATATGTATTTGTAACAAAAGACTGCAAAGCAGCACTGGTTTGTTCCAGAGGGAATTGGGAATCTGAGTTGGAAGATTCTCTTTCCTCTTTTTCCTTTTTTTTTTTGGCCCCCTCTCCCTTCTCTTTACAAGAAGTTACTTTAAATAGGGAGCTGTTCAGCAGGTTGCAACTAGAATTCTATAATAAGATCTCTGTTCGCTCTCCCTACTTTTTCACATGCAAAGTTGTGGCTGTAATTATATGACAGCTGCCCTCTTGGCTGACATGCAGCAGATTGAACTGGGGATCTCCAGAGCTAAAAGTGTGAGCTGCTACTCTCTGAGCTAAAGCTCTATAGCTGGAGGCTGTAATGATCTATATCCTTCATGACTGAGTGTAGAAGGGAGCTGCAAAAAGCACTTGCTGAGTTATGGTGCATACAGGGTACTTACTGTGTACATGGTTACTTCCCAGGTGTACTGGAAGCTTTTTTTGAGTGGTTTGTGATAATTGTACAAACTGTTGTCAACTCATGGGTGCTTTAAAATGACGATCTGTTTTGAAGCCTTTCTACCTTAAAAAACTTTACTAGCCTGTTAGTCAGGCACAGATATTTGTTGCTGTTTGTGTAAGTTGTGCTGAGCTCGAGGTGCCCTGATGTTACTGAAGTCCTTAACTCTAATGCAATGTAAGTAATTGTTACCAATATTGAATGCAGTATGAAAAATTCTACACCACCAGTGGTGTTCAGACAAGTTTGCCTTTATGCTTTGCCATTACAATAGGTTTTTCACAGGCAACACCATGGGAGTTTTGTAAAAGCAAAGGAAGGAGAAACTGGAATCTCTCCTGTTTCCTCAGGACCAGGAAAATCTGAGCAGTGCCAGAGTTTGTTAGGCTGAGGAAAAGTGAAGGGAAGCAGAACCATATGGAGCTTCATGAGTGGTGTCAGCCGTGGGTAGCTTCTGCAACCAGTGTTGTGGGAGAGGGGAAGTGTGTTACAAGTTGAGACATTAATTTTGAACTTTGTGAGACATTAATTTTTGAACCCTTAATACCTCTTTTCCCCACATCCCCAAACGCACCCCCTCCCCCAAACCGTAACAACAACAACAAAACCCCAAACCAAAACCCAAACCAAAAGGGAGATAGGCATCTGGTAGCTTTAAATATGGCACAATAAGCATTCCTGTCGATCTGCACAGTTCCAAACCAAGCTGATCTTTTCCTATTCAAAAAATAGAAATAACGAAATATGTAAGGAATGCAAATAAATGTTAAATAAAGTATAAACTGGACAGTCTTTCAGACGTCAGACACTTAAGTTAGTGTCAGTCCAGTGTATCAGAAACTTACTTGATACTGTATATATTATCAACAGGGACAGTCTTTGCTGTAAATTAAGATAATCACCATATATGTTAGGCCATATGCTATTTTACATGTCTGACCATACTCACTCATAGTTTAGTAAATACCCTCCACCCTAGTTGCATCCTCCACTGCCTTTCTTTGCATGATTTCATGCACACAGAGTTAATACAAGCCTTTCTTAGGCCTGTAGCATGGCCTAAGAAATTCTTATTTTCTCACCTCTCATTCCTGTCCTGTGCCACCATCATCCCATTGGTTTTGAGGGTGCAGCCATTGCCAGGACCATGCTGTAACACACATCAGTTACCTGCTGTGGATTAGAAGCCCCATTCCTCCAAATTCATGAAATGACCCAGGCTACAGTGATCTAGTCCAGCGTGCTGCCTTGCAAGCAGCAGTGTCGGCAGAGCTGGGGAGGAGATGTTTTGCAGAAGGTGCAGAGGAAGGTTCTTAAGTTTGTGTTACTCCTGAGGCATCTTATGAGACTGTCCCTATCAGGCAATCTCACCAGTCTTAGGGCTTGATTCCCTGCTGCCTGTCGCATCACTCCTGGCAGAGAAGTGGGATGAGGATTCTTCCATTTCCCATGGGAGCCTGTTCCACAGCCTAATAGACTTTTCTGTCAGGAAACATTTCTTGATTGTGCTTTAATCATGGGTGTCAGACTGCTGGTCCCTGGAATGACCTTAGCCTGCATCAAAACCACTGCCTTCCTTGCACATGCTGCCTGGAGCCTGCTCCTCCTCCTCCTCCTCTGGCATTTATTGTAGGCCTGTTTCACCTGTAGGTCCACTTGTGATCTGAGACAGACTCGTCACACGAGTAGGTTTTCAAGCATCCAGGCTGCTGGCAAGTAAGGAAATACCCACTGAAGCAGCATTCATGTGCATCTCTACCTTGGATAGAGCCAAGTCCAAGGAATCTGTTAGAGCACAGCTATCCCATGACCTAATTGTGTTGCTGTCAAATCCGAAAGTGTGGGTAAGACTCCAGTATATTCCTGCAATTAGCTTCAAGCAGGGCTTTCGATTTCTTTTACATGACAGAGTTTGTGCTGTCTGTGTTGAAGCAGCAAGGAAGAGCAACCCAGCCAAGCTGTTCGTCTGTGAGGCTGTGGAAATACCAACCATGAGGCTCGGCAATGAAGACTCTGTATGCAGCGTATCCAATTTGGCAGGTGTGGGTGAGGAGTCTGCCTTGTTAAATCCTCAAGGAGTGACTGTCAAGGCTGGTGGCACTTAGGCCAGGTTGTGGTGGCTGGCTGTGAGCAGATGGACAGGTTTCCTGGGGAGAACAGCATGCACCCACTGTGTCACAGCCCCGGTATGCACTATATTATGGTGGCACTAGAAGATTTCCCTCACCAGCACATGGCTGTTGTTTTGCACATGTGGACTTCATGAAAGCATTTGATACTTTTCAGGTCTCTTCTCTTTGTTGCCACTTGCTGAACCTCCTCGCTTTCTTGTATTCCCTTTCCAACGTGGGATGAGTAGAGCACATTTCAATGCTGCAGAGGCAAATATATCTTTGACTTGCATCTTATCATTAGGAAATTGACACTATTTTCTAGTGTTTCTAGCATAGCCAGTACTCTCCTATCTGCTTCTATAATTTTGGTAGATCTTGTTATGTGATGTCCTTTTAAAGAACGGATGTAATTACTCCAGAACCATGGGGTGTATGAACTGTTTGGATAATGACCCATTAAACTGTTCACAACCAGAATGGTTGTGACACCAGAGACCTGAAGTAGCTTTCTTACCGTTTCTCCTGATCCCCTCCTCTGTGCCCAGCATGGACCGTCTATATCCTCATCCTGCCTCTGTGTCCTCCAGTTCATGCCCTGGCTCCCTTCTGCTCCTCACTGCTCTGCCAGTGAGTTACTTCTCTGGTGTCCCCACACAGTTTCTACTCCTCACCAGCTGTGGTTTCCTATCCTCCTTGATCCTCAGAGGTCTTTGTCCACCTTTCACTGGTGCTTTGCCATTGTTGGGTCTTCCGCAAGCTCTGCCTTTCCTGACTGTACTGCCCACTTCAAAAGGGAGAGCTTTTTGCTTGTCTCCATTCCCGTGGGAGAAATAAAACTTCTGTCTCGTCTAGAGGTGCATAAAACGTGGCCACACTGTCAGCAGATTTTTGGTTTGTTTGTATCCTCTTTGACTTAGCTCATCTCTTCCCTGTTAACCATGTATAAAGTATCCCTCTTGCCTTTGTTTTCATGGGGTTTGCATGCAGCGTCTTGCTCCCCTGGGACTGTCATGCCTGTTGAATCCGAGGGTGTTGTTTTATGAGGGTTGTTCTCAGCAGTCCCTGCTGCTGCTCCTGAGCTACTTGTTCAGCTGTGTCAGTGCAGCTGAACGTGCTGCTGCACATTGAACTGGATCAGGGAATTGATCTGGATTAAAGTAGCCAAGGTGGAGAGGAAAGCTGCTTAACCCAGCGATTTGCTCAAAGAAATACTTGAAAAACTACAGTTTAAGAGCACTTTGACTTGATAGCCCTCCAACTAACAACCCCCTAGTATAGAAATCCCTTGTTTAAATGTAGAGTTGCTGCCTCCGCCCTTCAAACCCTCCTCCCGAGCTATTAAACACCAGCGGCCACCTGCTTCAGGCTTAGAGCAGCTGCTGCAGGTTAAGATGTGCTGTGCATCCTTTCTGAGATGCATGGGACACTATGCTGTTTGGAAGGGATGAGGACCCCCTAGAGTGAAAATGGACATGTGTCAAAGTGTGCAAAATCATCCTTTTGTGGAACATCGCAGAGCGAGACAAAGCTTTGTGCTTTTCTATCATAATTGCTGGTTGGGTTTTACCCTGAGCCTTATTAATGTTCCAGGATGTTGCTGTGTCACTGAGTGTGGGAAATACAGCATACCTTGATGCTGGCTCGAAATGTTGAAAATGCTTCCCTCTGCCCTACTCTGTGGGACACATTTAACCTGCCCCATCCCTCCCGAGCTGCTGGAGTGGAGCCCTGTCTGGTAGCTCTGCTCCTGCTCTTCCCTTCGGCTTTCTTGCACCCTTCCCTGCCTGATCTGTTCATGTGCTCCCGAATTCATGCTGTCCAGGGTTTAATTTTTGTTTAAGATCTTCGTTCCTTTAATGACAGCAGGAACCGAAGGCAGTTCTCTGTGGGGGCTGTGGTGCGCGACTGTGCTTGAGGTAATGAGACTTGATGAAAACCTCTTGTTACTGTGGCAAGATTTCTTCCTTCTCTGTGTTTAAGAGGAAGGGGGGGGGGGTGCAGAGGAAAAGAAAAAGTGACAGACCCTGCTGGGTATGTTAATATATTTTTAATGGCTTCCATGTGGCTAGCTGAGGACTTATTTGTCCAGCCTGCGAGAAGAGGGTAGCAGCGTGTTATTCTTGTGCACCTTTGAGCTTAGCTGGGAGTTGAAATGGGAAAGAGGGAAGAAGGTTCAGTGAAAATTTCACAGAAATCCTGTTGATAAAAATGAAATCTGCTAGAGATAGAGGGGATTGGCAGGGAGAGAAAGATTGGATCCCAGATACCTCCTCCCCTCCCCCTCCCCAAATCTTCCTTTTTTTCTGGAATATTCCACTGTCTGCAGTCAGCAAGCTACTGTCTCAGACTATGGTATTTCTACCAGTGGCGAGGGGAGAGATTTTTCTGAAATGATTGCTGTGTTTCTGGTGAGAAACAAAAGGGCTTATGCTATGGTGGCAAGCTGGGGAAGGGAGGGGATGCAGGGCAGATGCTGGGCATTTTCCCCTTCCAGCCTTAATATGCTAGTTAAGCTGCAGGCAGGATGAGGCTGGTGGTCCGAGCCAGCTGCCTGGGGCAATGAGGGGTTTTGCTGCTTTCCTGTTCCAACGGCATGCAGAGCACTGCTGGGATTGAGGGGCAGCCAGGCTGGGGCAGCTGTGGGTACTCGGGGTCAGGAGCCAGGTGCCTGGGGCAGTAGGTCAGAGCAGAGATGTGCTTGATGGGGCTGTGAGGAGAGTGAGAGCTGCCGGTGAAACATTAACGCTGCATAGCCCTGGTGAGAGGGGGAGAGAGCAAACAGTGAGGAACCCTGGCACTCGGTGTGTGCTGATTAGATGGAACTGCCAGGAGAGAATGGCACTCGTGACACGTTGGCAGATTGGCTGGAAGGGTTATGGTGTGGTGAGGTACAATGGATTGAGTCCACACCCAACCGACTCCTGGTGCAGGAGGGTCGGGGAAGCAGTGACATCTCTCTTCTGTCCTTATGTTCTCATTCTTACAAAATCCCCGTCAAGGGTGATGTAACCCTAGGAAGGACTGAAAATCAGGTAGACACCAAACTAGGGTTTTCCCTGCCGCCAGCAACTTGTTGTTCCTCAAGAAACAGCTACTATGCCAGCTCTGTATTTCCCCTGTATTCAGTGACAAGCTCATCTCTCAATGTCCACTTACAGGAGATCTGTCCACCCAGTGTTGAAACCACATGGCTTGTGGGGCCTCCTCCAAGTAAGGAAGCCAACTCATGTGAGGCATTGCTTGTCAAAGCCGTAAAGGCATGCTAGCATCTCTTGAGGCAGGTGCATGGCTGGGGTCACTGCTGGGAGGATGTCAGGAAGTCATTTTCTTGAGTCACTGCCCAGTCCTGGAGTAGTGTGTGTGAGTTGGCAATAGCCCTTGCCTGGCTTCTTGTTTCTGAGTGGCTGGAAAACGTCCCGCAGCAGATATGCCTCTTCCTGGTGGCAGCTTCTCTGGGTGTTCCCAAGGCAGCATCCCTACAGAGTCAAACCTGTATTTTGGGGGGGGAAAATTAAAAATTTGATGTCTATTTAATTTTGGAGCCAAGAAATAGTGCTAGACTGGCAACTCTTGGGATATTCTTTGTAGCCTGCCCCTGCCAACGTACCAGATTGCTGACTCCCAGCCAAACTGGCCCCTCTGATTTTTAAGTCTCACAAAAACAGTTCGTAGGAGATTTCTCTGAGGCTCCTCTAAGTTTCTTTGTGTTGCAGAAGCACATATGGTGAGTTACTGATATCTATCTGAAAGGACAACAACTTGTTAGCCTGCACTGACCCAATTGCTTGGCTGATCTGACCATACCCTTATTTAGATTGAAATTAACTTTCAGCTGATTTAGTAAAAATAGGTTTAGTAGTGAAGCAGGCAAATCAGGGATACATTTGCATTCTGTATAAATCGTTCCATACAGATGCTTTATGTCCGCTTAAACTGCTTCAGCTTGCCTCTCCTGTGTGCCCCTCTGCAGGCAAGCCCTAGTTTTTGATGAGTGTCCACTGCTTTCTTAACCCACTTTTCCAGTTGGGCTGAAGTTGCTGACAGCATCATGACTTACCCAGGAGCATGAGTGAATGTGAATTGGCACAAAATAAAAACCAGGGACCCACCAGGCTCCCAGCCCTGTAAATTCTGGGTTGTTGAAGTCCTACTTTGCTTGAGTAGCCAAAAATAACACTCAGTTAATACACTCATATATTATTATTTTTACTCAAGCCTCTTCCACTGATAGTATGCTTGTTTAAAAAACGGAAGGTTTTTGTTTCTCTCCTTGAGCGTGCTTTCTAGTGTTAAGTCTAGATTAGTTTTACAGATGACCCAAAGGGAATGTTTGTTTTAAACTAGGCTTGTACCAGTTTATCTCCCCCATTCACCCCATCATAATGGATTAAAAAAGTGGTGCTGTGATCAAGCCTGATATATCTAAGGCTGCAATAAAGAGTAATGTGTGCTGTGTTTTAATTTTTTGGAGGCCTTGGAGAACTGCTGCTGAGGTATAATGGATGTTTCTGTGAACTCTAATACTTTAATTGTAGGTACGAGAATTTTGCGTGTCTGCAGCTTAAAACAACTCAATAAATAGAAGTCTTGGTATAGACAGGAGCAAAATCAAGTGAAGACCATCCAGAATTTGTTGTGGGCTGAGTAAAATCCCATTCCCTTTTAACAACACAGCTTTCAGTTTCTCACTGTTCAGGAGATACCATTTTCTTGGCCCACTGATTCTCATTGTTTTTCAGTCTAGAAAAAAACTTTCATTGCTGGATGGGCAAGATGAGGGAAGTGGCCAGAATTTTTGTCTTTACATTTTTATGTTGCATATTTTAAAAAATAAAATCACCAAACTACAACAAAAACAAAATCACAAAGTCACGTGCACATGTCTATTTTTAATTTTAAAGATTATTGTAAGGTTGTCTCTAGCAATCTCATGCCACAGGCCTCTAACTGTACCATACCCTGTTCTAAGATGCATTTCCATAGTCCTGATTTTCTGTAGGCACAAGGCTGTACAACATGGTCTTCTTGCTTTCTAGTTGTTTACTGAGGACACTGGTCTCCCTAAAATGAGGCCATTGGGGAAGGTCTCAGAAGATCACAGAGTATCTTGCTGGTGTTGGCTGCATGTAAAAAGTGGGCACGTTATTTCCTGAGGGGGAAGGAGGGGTGAAAGGAGTTTAATTCCCTTATGCAGGAAGGTGTGCACACAAGGCTGGGGGAAGGTGCCTGTCAGCCCAGTGAGGGTCCCAAGCAAGTGGCATTGAGATTTGTTCATTAATGCAATAACACTTCACCCCAAGCTCACCCCCTTGCCTTTCCTCTCGCTTCCTTAGCCCTTCCCCCTCCTTGGGAATCTGTGTCAGGGGAATTGGGAATTGCAGCCTGTGAACTGCACCCAGCAGCTCGTGGTGGCAGTTGTGGCTGCTGCTAAATCAGCCAGCTGAGCACCTGCTGTCTCCTGCTAAGGGAACTGAGCAGCCAGCTATTTGTTGTTAAAGTGACATTGTCAAAATAAAAATCCTGTTTTAAGAAGGCTCTTCCTTGCGTTCCTGAATAATGCACTGGATTATGAAACTAAATGAAATTTAAGAAATCACATTGGTCTCCCATTTGTAGCCAGAGGCGATGGCCTTGAGCATCAGGTATGAATTACCTACACACCCTGCAACCACAACTTCATGTGCTGAGGTCGATAAATTGACTTCCAGGCAGCTTATTAGGTGGGGCTCTTTCAGATATGACCTTATTAAAACGTGGAGTCCTCTCTGGATGATGGCAATCCCATGACTGTTTCCTTAAGTATAGGGGAGAGTGTTGTTGCAGTGTCCTTGACAAAATCTCTTTCTTCCCCAAAATACCTGCCAAGAGGGGCATGAACCAGTTGTTCATTGAGCTTTAGACATGACTGCAGCACGTTGCTGAGCGAACAGATTCTTCTGAGGGGCATTAAAGGCAAATATCGGTCTCATGCTAGTGTAAGGGCTAAGGCTCTTCCTTGAAGGGGGTAGTTGTATACTACACTTGATTACGTTGTTTTGTTGGTGAGATTCCTGTTTTTCATTAAAAAAAAAAAATCCCAGCTTTCTCCAGCCAGCTGTTGTATCATTTCATAACCTCAGACTGTTTCCTTTCCTGCTTCTGACCTATCAGTTCGTTTCTGTAGTGCTTTAGAGCTGCTTCCTTTTCTGTCTCCTCTTGAACTTCCTACCCCCATTCTTCACGTGCTTGGCCACATACCACCATTGAAACGCCTGTGTGCTCAGATGGGAGTTTAAAAGTGCTGAGAGATATTTAATATGTGGAAAATGATACTGACTTGGCACAGACACGCAGGAAGGAGAAAGGAGTGACCCAGCATCCCAGGCTGAGGTGTGAGCTAGCACCTGCTCTTCTCTCCCCTGCCTCCTAGCCTCCTGAGAAAGCTGGAGGTTTCTGCTAGAGAGTCAGGTCTCTGCTCCTGCTTATCTTCCAGTGCTCTTTCCTGGCTCTTTTCATCCTTGCTCAGAGCATCTTGGGTGGCACAAAGTAGAGAACGAGTCTTTGTTCCTGGTGCGGGCTCTTTTGTCAGGAGGGAAAGAAGAGCACTGTGGTTTGGGCACTGTCCCTGGCTTTGGTTCCCCTGTTCAGATGCTCTGCTGTCTGCAAAATGGGGCTGTTGCAGCCCACAGGGCTGGGGGATGTGCCTACTTACAGCCTGCAAAGCACTCAACAGCAGGAGAAGGGAAGACTGTGGATCAACAGCTGCAGAGCTGCCCCTACCCTGCAGCAGCAAAGTGGAATTGGCACCTTGGGCTTCGCTGGGAAACAAGAGGGCGAGAGCTAATAAAAGATCAGTTTCTAATCTTCTGTTTTGGGGGAAACGCTGGGCAGCAGCAGAAGTGCTGGAGCTGCTGATCTACAGATTGCTGTGGCTTGGCTTAGTCTTGTTTCACATGATAATGATTTTCTATGAGCTTGTGTGTTTGTGTTAATGAAGGCTTTGGTTCAGTACAAGCTGTTACCACTGGACCACAATTTCTTGATTTTTTTACAAGTAAGTGAGTTTTCCCAATGTCCTACCTCTCTGTATGCACACACTTGTACATGTGTGTGCATTTGGGGATCATTCAGGATGGAAAGTGCAGTGGAAATGTAAAATACTATAATTATGTGCAGTGTTCATTTCTATTTTTGCTCTGCAGTCAGCTTGGCAAGGGGAACTCTGTGTCTGGGCAGTCCCATATCTGATCTGATCTATTTGTCTGTGCTTCTTTGCATTGTGGTTTACAGCCCTGCAATTGAAACCTTCAAGATTACTTAAAGATGGAACAAGAGTGTGCTTCCACTGAGCTTTGTAAAGGCCATTTCTTCTAGTGCAAAATAATGGGCCTAAATGAGTTGACAGTGCTCCTTTTAAATCCACCACTTGGTTCCTGAGGGGGCGGGGGTGAGGAGGTAATGTATAGGTCTTACAGGAATAAAGCCAGTGTTTTGTGCTCCCCTGCGGCTCTGCAGCAGTAGCTCACTGACTGACCCTATTAGCAGAGCTGTGCTGTCAGCGCGGGCCAGTCCGCTGTGTGCACGGGGAGCCGAGCTGAGCAAATAGCACCAACTTAGGGGTTCCAATGAGGCTACAGCTGGGACTGCCACATGGGGAAAGAAAGGGATGCTCCCTTATAGCTCAGTGGTAAAAAAAAATACCTGAGTCTCTCCTTCTCTCCAGTTCGTTTGAAGGTGCAGCTGTGCCAGTGACAGGTCTGAGGAGTTCCAGTACAGGCAGTGCCTTGCAGTGCTGTAGAAAAGCAGGCGGGGGTACCAGAGGGGTGCATTTCTCTCTGAGCCACAGCTGAGCCCATGCACCAGCATTGCTCTTGAAGAAGCTGCAACGAGTACTGGAATCCCTTATGGATGAGAGGTAGAGCTGAGGCCTTGATCAATTGATCATTAAAGATCCCACTGCACTTCTCATGAGATGAGGGGACAGTAACCTCAGTGTCCTGGCCAAATTCCAGTTCATTACTTTGTGTCTGTCTAAAATTTCCCCTTTCCCTCCCCCTGCCGTTTATCCTGGAGAAGTTATCATTTGCTTCCTCTCCTAATGACTCACGGGTAATGCTGCTGGCACACAACTGATGCTTTATTTCATCCTGGTGATGAGGGAGTGATCCCTGTGGTTTGGGGTCTTTGGGCTGGAAGAGGTGCTATGGAAACACAAAGATGTTTGGAGTGTACACATGTATACAAAAGCACTGTTGGCTACTGTTCCCTTCAGCTGCTGTTTCGGAACAGGTAGAGAGGTTTTCCAGCTGCATCTTCCAGCTGAATCCAAATCACAAATGTGTGTGTCTTCAGTGTGTGTGTGTGTGTGTGTGTGCGCGCAAGCCTGTCTCTTCCCCCCCTCCCCTTTCGTCTTGGAACAAGAAGAATGTGTCAAGCCCTCTGGCTGCAATCCAGGACTCTCCGTGGAACTATAAATCGACCCGTCAGGGAGGGGGAAAGAGATTAACGTTGGCCGTCTTCATTAGTGAGTCCCCAGAGGAAACCGGGTCTGCCATGAGCCGTGAATGAGACCAGCTGAGAGAGGAGGGGGAGAGCTTGCGGTTTTTATCACTGCCTCCAGAGACCCTGGAGGAGCGGAGGAAAAGAGTGTGATAGGGATGGGAGGATGTAAAATGAAGGAAGCTGGAGCTTTCCAGCCCATTGCTCGCTCCCTCATTGGTGGGCAGGTAGCTGTTTGCTGCTCCTCCGCGCCAATCCCTGACCCGTGAGCCCATGTGTGTGGCTGGAGTACTTGGCATGCTAATTGGGAGCAGAGAGGAGCGAGCCCAGTGGCAGTGCAATGCCCTGCCATGCTAAACAAGTGCCAGTAATTGCATTCAAGGTACTTTCATTATGTCCGATTTTTCACAGAACCAGGAAAGTGCATTTATCACGAGCAGCATAATTCTTCCTGGGCATTGCTTGGGGGGGTGTGTGTGCTTAATTCCCTGCCCCCTCTGCCTCACAGAAAGATGAAAGTAATTTTTGCTTTTTTTTCATTCTCACTTGCACACAGATTTTTACAAATAGCTTCTTTGAGCTTCAAACAATCTCATTCTTCCTCGTACTGTTTATTGTATATGTTTGCACCGCAGGCTCATGCAATACATGCATGCACTAATGCACACGTGTGCTAATTGTTGTTTTTCCAGGCTAATGGAGGATATGGAGGCTGCAACTGCAGCTGGTAATGTTTCAGGATCCCTTGTAAAGTCCCTGGGAGCCTGGATTCTGGTGATGCTCCTACCAGTAAAATCTGGTTTAAGCTGGTAGTTGTCTTCCCCCCCTGCTTCTTGCAGTGAGTGACGCAGGCTCGACAGCTCCAGATAGTGATGCTCTGTATTCACCGAGCAGGCATCACACATTGTGGCAACACCAGCTATGCATGCACACTGTTCTGCCAGGGTACCTAGCAGTGACCTGAGGGGACCAGGGAGAGGAAGGCCACTTGTCTGTGCCCATGTGGTTTGTGTCACCTCTGCAGCATGACAAGAGAACCAATTAGTGTCAGTTGTGGTGGCAGTTCTTACTGATGGGGACAGAGACCTGGCTGAGATGTGAACTGAGACATCATACATCTTCTCACTCTGCCTCCCTGTGGGTCTCTGGGGTGGGGAAGTCACACGTGGGAGCAAGGGAGCTCCTGGGAAACACAGCCAGTGCCTGCAGCCACTCCGGTTTCTGGAGGTGCGAGTGACCTTTGCAGGTGATTGGAGTTACCAATCTGCATGGCAAAAATCTCTGCTAAAACTTACTGTTCTCTTCTCCCTGCCCTCTCACTGCTGTATTTTTGTTCCCTTGCTGTTTTCTCCTTAGACATCTGACTGCCCTCAATACCAGCACAGCTCCCCATGTTTCTTTACCTTGATATCCACCGTCCTTTGTAAAATATGGTGCAAGGCTTAGCTTTTGCTTTCATACTCGCCACCAGAGCTTAGACGCCTTTGGTGTGGAATTTGTCAGCTTCTTGAAATTGCTTTTTAACTAGCCCTTGCAACACAACTGTGACTTGTGCTTCTAAGCAGTTAGTATTTACTAAGTTAAGTGATGCTCCTTGGTAATAAGTAAAAGTAATACCATGTTTCTGATACTGACAGATTTTTTAAAGAATATTTTGTTAGGACCAACCCATAGCCTGTAGTCCCTAGCTTCAGGTGTTCACAGGCAGCACTGGATGAACGATGGTTCAAATAGAAATGTGGACAGGAAGGAGAATAGAAAGCTGGAGCAGGGGAGCTGCTGTGTGCATGAAAGGAGAGCACTCCTGGCGCTAAAAAGTGGTATTTCAGGTGAGTCAGCCCCAGACTTTGTCTAAAAGCCAGGAATCCTGCTGCTTCCCAGTTCTCTTTTACAGCTCTCACTGTTCCCAGCTGAGGAGCACGCACTGATGTTTTGCCGTACCTTGGAAGGAGAAGAAATAAATGATGATGAGTAGAAGGGTAACTGCACTATGGTGTGTCATAACACACCACCAGCTACGGTGCCGCTAATGAACAAGCTGATGGATGAGTTACTTACTCCATGGTCTGGAGGGAAGAAGCTACCTTTGCTGACACCCACCTCTGAGCAGTGTGAGGGCTCTGCATCAAGAATAGTATGTCATCTGCAGGAGAAAAATCCTGCTTTTCCTTGTGCAGCTGGATGCCCTTTGGAAAGCTTCAGTTCAAGCCTGATCCTCCTTTGCTTGTGGTGGGGCCTGAGGTGGTTTAGTCTGTGAGGCAACCTGCTGCCAGCTGAGGTGGAGGTCTCTGCTCCTGTGGGACCTCTGTCCTGGTGGAAGAGTGGAGGAGGCACAAGGGGAATGCAGCCTGCTGTGGGGGGAAAGTGCTGCAGTAGATTAAAGCAGCTGCTGAGGGACTCCTCCAGTGAAGCTTGAAATCAGATTGTTTGACAGACATCGTGTTAGAAGCACCTGGCTGGTTCTGTTTGCCCCACAGCTCCCTACCTCAGAGAGAAAACAAGGATTTTCACTGCTCCAGAATTGCTTTACTCTTCCCTCTTCCCTTCCTTTGCTATGCCCCAGAGGGTAGATTGCCTGCCTGCAGTAAGCCACGGGTGTCTGCTGGAGGTGGAGGGTGGTAGAAGGCTTTGGGAACCCCTCACCTCAATGGCATCCCCTTGTCTGAGAGACAGAGAGCTTGTGGAGAGATGGGTTGGTTTAGTGTGATTTTATTTTTTTTCCCGGCTCTGATTTTTGTTCTGCCTCATTTGCATATTGTGGGTTTTTTTTCCAAGGCTCTGCATCTCCTTTTTGCCTTTTTTTTTAAAATTATCTTCTCTCTGCTAAAGATTGCTCCCTAACTCTCAAATGTCCCTCCCCCTCCTCGCTCCCCCCTATCCCCCCCTGCATTTTTCTTTCATCCTTTGTTCTTGATTGCTTGTGCCCGGGAGCAAAGAAAGGAAAAGGAAAGGATACCGTCTTTCTGTGAAATACAGAAGAAAGAAATAGGCAGGCAAGCAAAGTTGTCAGCCTGGCAGAGTGAGACTGAATCCATCTCAGGAACAACATGCTGCACACCTTGAACGTGGGATTCACCTCCCATTATGCTTGCCATGCCACACCATGTGGCTGTGGTCCTGCCAGCCCTGGATGGGACTCCCCTGCAGAAATGTTACTTTTGGCATCTGCTGCCCCAGGAAGCAAAAACCCGCCTGCCGTGTCTGTGTCAATTGCTAACAGAGGCCCATGCATGGTCCCCTCCTGGTCCTAGTCCTGGTCCTGCTGTGAATCTGCCGTGTCCTTCTCGCACAGGAGTATAGGGGTAATCATCTGAAATGTGTGTGCACGCTGGCTGATGCATCACGTCTTCTCTTTCCTTCCATCTCCTCTCCCCCTGCATCAGCAGCACTGCCATAATCTCTCAAAATCAACAGGCCATTACAGTCTGATGTAACTCAATGAGTACTCTGAGACAGAAATCCTGCAGTGTACTTAAAAACCCTAATGCAGAAACACAGCGCTGTCTTGCATTCTCCTTCCACCTCGTTTCCTGGTTTCTAATGTACAATGAGCATTGTTTCTGTGTCTGCATGTAGGGATTTTAAGCAGAGCTAGGCTTCAACCAGCTTTTTATTCCCTTTCAGCTCCCAGAATCTCAAATACAGAATCTGATCTTCCTCCCCTCACCGCCCCAAACTTCTCAATTTTTTGTTAGCTTTTAGGAGCAATGGCTTCCAGCTTGTGCCTTGGGAGAGTGGAGGTCACGGAGACCTCACAGATGCCCTCTGTTTCACCTGCCTTTGCCTGTCTGGCCTGTCCCTCAGCAGTGGAACATGCACTTTTGTTGATCAGGCCCATGGGTGGGCTGTTCAGGTGAACATGGGCCATGCTGGGTTTTGCACAGCAGAAGTGTCTTTCCCTAGAAGAGATTTATGTTAAATGTAGCCTTACATTTCAGTCCTCCTTCTTAGTCCCCTCCCCTGAGTTTTTGTTATAAGCCACATTTCTGCCCCAGAGAACTCTTGATCTTTAACCCTTATTGGGGAGGAGCATCTACTTTCCTGATATTTGCAGGTTATTCCTGTTTCTCATAGGACTCTTACGCGTCTGAGACCTATGTTGCAGGTTGATGCAGTGGGGTAGCACAAACTTCAATGTCAAATACCACAGAACCATATTTTTCTTTATTATTTTGGTTACATAAGATAAACATGAATGATGGATGAAATTGAGTGAGGTGTTGGCTGGATAGACCATGTCTACTGTCAGTGGTTCTTCCAAGCCTCTTACCATGGCATCTTGCTGGATCATCTTTGTGTGGAGTGTCACGGTTCGTGTGTTGTGGGCTTCATGCCCATGGTAAAGTGCCAGAGACACTGTCCCACTGTTGGGCCCACTGACCCATTCGGTCTGATACCCTGTTCTGGGCACTGGAGCTGGCTATGATGCCAGAGCTGACACCGTGTGTCCTCGGAAAGTGAAGAACTACTCCACTGTGGGTAATTTGGAGCAATGACCTTCTTTATATCTCTGTCGGTTGGCTTTCATACACTTCAAAATGTGAGGGTCTGCACTAGTTTATAACTGATTTTGTGTCTGATACCACTGTGGGTATTTTTGTTATCTTTGCAAAAGTCTAGCTGAATTAAGATACTGGCCAGTTTGTCTTCTGGACTGTCAAAGGAACTCCATGTGCTTCTATCCTGTGGCTGCAGAGACTGCAATTTGGCAAGACCTCCTCCTGGGTGGTGCCTGCATCTAAGAAATTTCACTTGTCCTCCATGTCCAAGTATCCAGAGAGCCTCCTGCCAGAACTGCAGGAGTTGGAGACAAAAATGCGGGATCCCTCTGTTCATACTTACCCTGTACATCCAGCTAATGTGTTTTATAGCTTATCATCCACTGGTCCCAGTCAAAGCATTACAGCTGCTCGAGCAGCTTGAGCTTCCCTTTCCCTTTGCTTTTTCTTCACGCCCTACCTCGCGCTCCTTTGGAGACAGCAGCTTATTTTCTGGCTTTGCCATAAAATCTGTTCTCTGGTACAAAAAGCTCCTGTACAGCTGTGTGACTCTGGAAGGCACTTTCTGACCATTTTGTCATTTCTCTCTCATGTGTCTCATTTAATCTGAAAACACTCCCTTTTCCCTCTCTTGTCCCTTTTAGTGTTTCTCTTCCCCTTGCATTGTAGATTTGAGCACTTGAGCCAGTTGGGAATATTGATTAAATGTGTGGTTTTTTCTCTTTTGGAAAGTGTTAGTTTAAACACTAGTAAGTGTCCATCTAAGACGCAGCATTTCATACAAGTTTCACAGGGAAAGGAATGTGGTGTTGTCCGGCTGCCCAGAATATCCCCTAGCCTGCCAGCACAAAGGCCGTCCTCCGGGCTAGAGCAAAGCCTTTGCTCCTGATGGGATAGGGTGGTGGGCAGAGAGGTTTTTTGGTAGTTTTCTTTTATGAAATGGATCCTGCTTCCCAGTCACACCTGGAGACAGCAAGTGGGGAAATGGCTTTGGAAACTGGCTTTGTCACCAGCAGCCAGGATCCCACTGTGCTTTCATGCTATTCTGTGAGGAGTGGGAGGAGAAGCTTGTTTTGGTTTGTGTTTTGTTTCCTTAAAGCTTTGAAAAGGTGTGTCACCCGCTGCAGTGCAATTAAGGCATTCTTACGTCTCTTTGATTTCGGAAGCTGGTTTACTGTAAGCTGCTCCTGGAAAATGCCTTCAAAAGATGTTGGAAGGAGAAAGGGCAGGATTGGGTGTCAAGTTATGAGCCAGGTACTTGTTGATATGATGCACTAAATAATAGTTTCTCAAGCTGCAGGTTTATATTAAGTGGTCCTGGCAGTGCTGTGGCTGCAGTGTCATTTAGAACACGTGCAGTTCAGGGGAAGGGGAGAAGATAGGCCATCCCACTGGAGGGAAGGTGCTGGATGAGGACTTGACTTGCTGCTCTTCAAACTCAAGCCTGCCTCTGCTGATGACGTTGTTCAGCTTCTCTGCACCTCCAGAAGAGGATGTGCTGGAGGGCTTCCCTTTGTAAGCTCTGGTTGTGGGCATCTGATGAGGAAGGCAGGAATTAGACTTGAACCCCTTCCGACTGAGCTGGGGGAAGGGAAGCAGATGGAAGAACATGAATGAAAGCAGGCTTGCACTTACTCTGTGCTGTTCACCATTTGGAGTTGAAATCTATGGCTCAGAGATGGGGTGATACTGGCGTTTGGATTGCAGGTGTCAGGTTGTTCATAAGGGCACAGCTTTGTGATAGGCTGAAGTAGACAGAGATCAGCACAGTTACCAAATGGAATGGACCCAGTTGTCTCCCACATTCCTTGTTACTGCTGCAAGTATGCTGTGGTAAACTAGCCAAGTAAAGACAACGTTTTTCAGCCAGATCTAGTCAGGGAAATGTGCTGAGGGAAGAGGCAGGAGGGGCTTCTTTGCCCCCTCAGCAGAAGTAAGGACTTGGATTGTCTTGACGTGTTATCCGACAATTTGTTTTCAGCTCATTTAGCTAACTCATCTGCTTCCTCCCGTTGCCCTCTCCTGTTATCCCCATTTAATAGTATTTCCCAGCTTTATGAGGGTGTGATAAGGCTATCGCAGGCTGAGAAGTGATCCGATGAAATGCAGTGTGTGTATACATGTGCGAGAGGGAGAGAGACCTAGGAATAATTTCTGCTGTCAAAACCTCTGCGGGGCAAGAAATGGCATTGGCAAGGGCTGCTGACAGGAGGGAACGGGATGCCTTGGCACGGCCAGGTCCGTGCAGAGCCTTCCAACCCTGCCGGCCCCGATGTGTTGTGCTGACTGTGCGTGACTCAGCCGAGCACTCGCCTCAGTGGCATTTCGCAGTTTGTCTGTAACACAATAGCACTGGAGCGCTGCCGCCCATCAATTCTGAAACTAAAGGGGGTGGCAGCAATGGGCAGAAACCTATCGATTGCGCTGTAAATCAGAAGGCTAAAGGAAAAAGCCCGATTCCCAGGAAAATTGCAGGTCTCTCACCTGCTGCAGGCAGAAGAGTCTTTCTGCCACCTCTTCTGTGCATGTGCAATATTAGTGCTTAATTCTCTTGTGTTCAGGGACCATTGGTAGTCTGGAGTCTGAGATCAGTGTTACTTCTTTCCATGTTTTGTGCAGGCAAAAGATGGGATTTCAGCAGGGCTGGATGAGGTCAGATAAAGGTGCTAGAAGGTTCAGCCTTGCTTAAAAAGGAATCCCAAAGAGAAACGGGATAAGTGGACTATTGGAGCTCGTGTGAGCTGGTGTAGAAGAGGCAGAACTTCATGCCTCTGCTGTTTGGATTGATGCCTGTTTTTGCAGCAGAAAACAAAGATCTGTGACATAGGATTGCCCCTCTTCCTTTTGCAAGCAGTGGGTTCTGCCCCAGAGACACTTGGCTTTGGGAATGGTAAACTGGAGAATTCAACTGGTGTTGGTCTGTGAAAGGAAACAACTCCAGGAAGAGCAAAAGTGCTGCTCAGAGGTGGGATGTGACTAGGTTAATGTGGGACAGAGACAAAAGTCAATGCCAGGGCTGAAGAATGCAGTGGAGTTAGAGATTTGGGGGAGATGATTAATTGCTGGGCAGAAGATGGACAGATGGAAAGAGATTTTGGAAGAGGTCCCAAAATTACCCTATTTAGTACATTTGGGAGAGTCATCGTTCTACTCATCAGGCATATGTTTTGGGAATGGGCCAGGGGAGTTTTTAACAGAATCACAATCTCAGCTTTCTTTTCTTAAAAAAACCCAAAAAAACAAAACAAACAAAAACCCAAACCAAAAAACCAACCAAAAAAACTGGGAAAAAAAAAAAAGAAAAGGAAAGAAACAAAAAAACCCCTTCAACCAAAAAAAAAAAAAAAAAAATCCCCAAACCAGACTCATTATTTTGGGGTCATTTTTATATGCATTGAGAAGCTTTTTAGAGAGAAATAAAAATCTGTTAACTGTTAATATCTCTTAGTTTTCCTAACCAAGTATAAACAGGAGTTTCACATAGATTCAGGACAGATGTAGAGGCAACTTGGGAAAAGTGGAATGACAGGAAATTATGTTGGTCACAACTGAAATGTTCAGCACAACCAAAGCACTTGAGCTAGTGAACCTTTTTTACAACACATGTTGCCCCTGTGCCACAGACTGTTAATTTTCTCTTACCTGGAGCAGATGGAGAAAACCCCTGGGCATGGGATTTTTCTCTTGTGACTGGAGAAAAGCGTGTGTGCACTCCAGAGAGCGAAGAGTCACACCTCTTGCTTTCCTATGTGTGGGTTAGCAGGAAAGCTTCATGAGGATCATGGCTATACTGGATCCATGTTTGCTTAAGGTGCTGAGGGATGCTGAGGTCAGATGAGCTTCCCCTGCTGCAGTGGGGAACTGCTATAATAACTGCTCTTTCTGCTGTTATGGGCCACACAAGGATGAGATATTTATTAGGCTAATGAGCAAATTATAATTCAAAGCTTTAGGATGAACAAAAAAAGAAATGTATGTTAGCTCCCAGCTGGTAATGGTTGTAGGATCAGTCGCAGAATTCTTGAATTTCTAAGTTTTCCCAAGTGCCCAGTGCTTGGATGAGATGCAGCTATATATGAGTATGTGGTTATATTCTTAAATGTAGAAATGTATGTATGCATTGTGGTCATAATACAGAAAATGAGGAAAAAAGCAACCTTACCTCATTTCCTGCCTTTTTCTATGTCAATTCCCATTCATAAAGCACAGAGAAGGGGTAATTTTTTTTTTTGTTTCCTAGGGAGATATTTTTCTTTCCCCCACTAAAAGAAAATGCAGAAAGCTTTGGTCATGCATTAAATGCAGATGGGTTTGGTTTGTGGTGCAGAGGTCTAAGTGTGCATTAGGACATGACCTGCCTAGTGTACCTGTTTTGTATCACCTCTGTACACAGAGAGGGGGTTTTGTGTAAATTGTATCGACCTGCTATCCAAAGGCAGTTTTGGATTACTGTTTATCTGGGCTGGATTCAAATCCTCAAGGAGAAATAATCTTTAATCATTCAAGCTGGATGCTGCCCGAGTTTTGGAATCTTGCAAATATGTTGGCATTTATGTAATAAACACAAACTTTAGGAGTGTTTCTTTTCCCTGAGGAACTCTTGACTTCATAAGCTTTTATTGTGAGCTGGTTGTTAGGGCTGAGAATTTGCCACTGACTCCCTCTCCCCACCCCAAAACAAACAAATAAATAGAACCATATGTAGTTGACTTCATCCTCCAAACAGGCTCTTCAGCTACTTCCCTATGAAATCAGCAGCTTTTTTTTTTTTTTCCTTCAAGTTTTGAGACATGCCAGACCACTGAGGCTGTGGGGAGAAGGAAGATGTTAGCCCTAGTGATGACTCTTAAGTCAGCTGTCAGCTCAATCTGAAGTTTCAGTCATTTTCCCATAGCTAAAGTCACTGCAACATGTTTTTCTTGCCTCGTTCCTTGTGTGAAACGAGTTGCTGTAGCAAAAGGGTTTTAAAGACATTCTTTGTTGTTTGGGTTGAGGTTTTCTGTTGGTTGTTTTTTTGTTTGGATTTTTTTTCTGTCCAAAATAGAAACATTTAATCATCTTTTTCATCATAGTTTCAATGTACAGCCAAACACCTTTTTTTTTTTCAGTGGCTGTTTCTCGTTTGGACTTGACATAAATCTGTTGCAAACTGGTCTGTGCTGTGATCCAGTTCAGACTATGAAGTGGCCCAGGTACAGATCAGCCTGATTCTGCATTTTATTCCATACAATACTACTGACTTGCCATGTGGCCTTTGCTCAGTCACTTGTAAATTTATCTTTTATTTCCATTATCTTTGAAATCAGGGTAGCTCCTGGTTGTTTAATATAGTTGATATTGGTAGAAGAATCTTAATATTAGAGAAGAGGGGACATACTTGGTGACCTAGCAGAATTAGGATAAAGAGCATGAAGGGGCAGAAAGGGACCAGTGACAGAAAAAAAGGGAAGTTTAGACTGAGAGGTACTGGCGGGAGGCTGGTGTTGAGCTGCAGGAATGGGAAGAATTATCCAAAAAGTGAGAGGAAGGAGATGCTGCAGATCAAAGAAGGAAAGGAAGTGGAGCGCAAATGAAAGCAGTGATTTGGAGAAAGGTGGGTTAAGTCAAGGAGTTGGAAGAAAGCAAAGGGATGGAATAAGGAAAAGTGTTTGTTCAGTTCACTTAGCTTTGTAGATTATCTGTTTTTTACTTTTGAGACATTACCCTTTTTTTTCTGAACCTGGGGCAAAATGAGGCTTGCTTTTTTTTTTTTGAGGTCATAATGGTGTCTGATAGCACCCTCCTTTCCCTAGAAAACTGTTGTGTTAATGGTTTACACAGTCCCCTGCCAGTTTGTCCTGGTGGCTTTCAAATTATTGTCCTGTGTTGTAGAGGAAAACGTCTAACATGTAAAGCATTTAAAACAACAACAAAAAGTAGCTATAGAAAGTTTGTTGTCTGTAGATTTTTTGTCTTCCTTTACTGTTTAGAGAGTAACGTGAGTGATTTAAAGCTGCCCAATAATGCCTTTGGTTTCATATGGTTGGTTCTCAGTGGTGGTTGTCCCCTTTTCCCTGCTGCCAAGGCTGTGTGTGAGGAAGGACTGGTGAGGAGAAGGGATGCAGCAGGGATGGTTTGTGATGACTTGTTTTGGGAAATAAGAGCAGGATGGCCCATGCAGGGTTGAAACGGGGGGGCTGAGGAGTGCTGCCGTTCTTATTGTTCTGCCAGACTGCATGATTCAGCCACAAAGCAGCTGGTTCTCAAAATTAATGTTTAAAACTTCCCATTTTGAAAAATACTGGTTTAAAATATAATGAAGCACAATAAGAAACATTAAGACTGATACTTTGAAACTACCCAAAGGCAGATGAATCACTTGAAAATTCTCCCAGTAAAAATATTTCTATTTTCTCTCAACGAAACAGTATGTTAAAGCATAACCTTGGGTCTCGAATAAGCTTCTGCAGTGACTAATTAGGCAGTGGAAAAGCAGAGAAATCACCTCACCTCTGACCGCAACACTAGTTAAGAAAGTTGTGGAGAATACAGGCAACCACTGCAATTCTGAATTGTAAGAAGGGATGGAGATGGAGCAGCTGCCTTCCCCAGGGCTCTGGTTGGTGTTGCATTGACTAGCAGCACCCATAACCACTCCTGCTAAGATTTATGAGGCGAGACTTGTTCCTTAATGCACAGTGATCACCCATGAGAGCCAGGGGAGACTTGCTGGGTATCCTGGTGCTGCCCATCACCACTGGCACAGAATGGGGAAGATGCCCTGCCCTGTCAGTGGTGTTGGAGGACAAAGGGGAGTGGGGTGTCCTGGGCAGGATGGATCAAAGGTGCTGCCAGATGTGGCAGCTCCTGTGTTAAGCTTTTATCTCCTATTTCACTGTTGGCTCATCTCCTTCAGATGGTGACAGCACTGTGAAATCTTCCAGGAGCTGCAATGTTTCCCTTGAAAGTTGGGACAGCAGGGGAAGAAGTGGGGAAAAAGGTTGTGTTTTTTTTCAAATCTTGTTTAGGCTTTTGTTTGCCTGGGTTTTTTCCCCCTGGAGAGTGCACAGCTCACTGTTTCAGGCTGGTTTTTGCCTTTCAGAGATTCCTATGAAACAATCACACTATTTGAGGGTGTGTGAGATGCTTCTGTATTTTGAGTCCTAATCACTTAGGTGAAAAAGAATAAGTAAATTATATATTAAACTGCTAACTGGTGCTGAGGCCTGGTGGTTTCCATGGCAACAGGGATGGAAATAGCTGCCTGTGACGTCACCAGCACGGCACAGGTAGATATGAATCCTGTCGTCGCTGTTTCCCCCAAAGAAGTGAGTGTGAAGAAGTGAGTGCAGCAGGCACAAACACCTTGACATTGCAATTAACATATGCAAATTATCCCAGCCACCCCGGGGGTACCTGTCCGTCACCAGGGTACATCGAGTTCACTGCGGGCACAGCAGAAGTGTCTGGGCCCTCTTGCAGGTACTGAGGGGGGCCAGATCCCTCCACCCCACACCTCTCTGCACTGGCCACACTGGGGTGCAGAGCCGCAGTGTGAGACTTTTCAGCCCCATGTCCAGGTTGGGGGCTCAGGTATTCTCCTCCAGTGGCTGGTGATGCCCCAGGTGCCCAAGCTGCTCCTCTAATTCATCTTACAGCTGCAGTATTGCATGTGAGAGGGGAGAGATTTCTAAACAGCTCGGACACCATTTCTTCTTTCTGGAGATGGATAGAAGACCCGGTAGGTTTAGGTTTGGTTTTGGTTCCGTTATTTTTGTTTGCTTTGGGGTTTTTCGGTAATTTGGTTGATGTAGGTTTTGGTTTTGCTGTTTTCTGGAGGGTTTGGTTTTATTTTCCCTTTCTCTTTTATCTTTGAGATGCCAGGAATGTAAACTCTGATCTTTTCTGGCATTGCTGAAGGACAAGTGGGAGGTCTAAATGAATCTATGAATGTGAATGTTTAAAATGTTAATTGAAGGGGTGAATGTGGTGAATCTTTAACAAAGGCCTTTTCTACTTAAAATATTATTTACTTATTGAAGTAAATACATCTTAAGCAAAACAAACAACCAGTCTGATTCAGCAGGGTTATTTGATTATCCTGGCAGAGTCGAGAATGGAGGTTCTGCCTGAAGCCTCTTGCACTGCACTGTAGATACAGGAGTGTCACAGTCCTGTGTGACAGGGACTGACCCACCCTGAAGCCTGGTTAGACACAGGCAAGGTGGATGTGAAGAGTAAGTCGCAGTTTAGCTGTGGAATTGAATATCCTTTAGCCAGCAACAACAAAACCCCTCCACCCCACTGATCTGATTACCTAGCTCCATGCATGATCAAAATATTTCCTTCCATGCGTTTTCTGGTGTTTGCGTTCAGTTTAGTTGTAGCTGTCCCGAGTGATTGCATTTCCAGCGTTTTCCTGAGAAGACAAGACCGTATGTCTCCTGTTAAGGTGATCTGTCCTCTTTTCCCCATGCAGCAACGGTCAGGTTGTGTTGAATAGTCAGGTAGCATTGAATGATCCCCTTTTTAGTTTGTGCCTCTCAGAGGTTTGGAGACAGTTCAGTTCCCACTCATTGGCCATTGCTTAGCGAGATCTCCTCTTTATTCTTTGTGTTTGTAAATTATTTCTGGTTCTTGATAATGTACTTGTTGCTCTTCTGCAACCTTCTATTTTGTCATGAAGTTTTTTTGAGCAGGTTTAGCCCAGAATTAAATACTAGCTTTCTGGTATGGTTGCAACCAAAATAATTTGAGGCTTGTCAGCTCTAGAGATTGTTAATAATACTGTAAGCACATGCAGCAAGTGCAGCTATTTGCCTCCAGCAGTGCCCACCTGTACACTGTGTTATAACAGTCTTCTCCAGGAGACTGCATCCTGCATCTCTTGAGCCTGTGTCATTGCAGTGGCTCTGAGTACCAAACTGATGGTTTGGGTGTGATGGCCGGTTCTCTCAGGAAGGGTCTCATACTATCTCTTCCCCTTAGTCAAAACAGATGCATTCTGGATGATGGTTTACATGTAGATGTAAATGCTTGTCTGTCATGTAAGCATAAAAATATTCAGTGTATATAAGGAGAAAAATGGCACAGGGCAATGGACAGGCAGTTTTACTGGATGCTGTGGCTTGCAGAGTGTTGTTTGCAGATAGGGCACTGCACCGACCGCCTATTATGCTTCACAGGCCAGCAGTGACCTATGGACCACAGTTTAGGTGATGCTGTTCTAGGGCCTTATCTATACTAGAAAAAGGAAGACAAATGATGCATAGTTTATCGTTTTGTTGTAAAGCTAAATGACATTGTGGAAGGGTTTGGGGTGTTTTTTAATGTCAGGAGCGGATTCTTGCACGTGCTGCAGCTGTGTTTCTGCTGCCAGAGGTGAAATAACTGTCCTGATTTCATCAGTGTAGATGCAGATAAATGTACTTGGAACTATAGAAGACTCCTACCTTTATAATGTAATTCTTTTTGGAAGCATCTCCAAGTATTAGTAGCTCCTTTTTCCTGCTTTGAGTGGACTAGTTTAAGCCATTCATATTATTCTGACTTCCACAGGGTTTTTTCTTCCAACATGGTTTGTAGACAGTGCCCCAAGAAGTGAATAGGTATGAATATGAAAAATATTAAGATCTCCAAAACCTTATTGACAAAAGGGAAACCTTACAAGGCATTTCACTGCTGCCATCTTGAGTTAGCTGTGCTACCACTAGTGATGAGGCAGAAGTTTGAGATCATCTGTGGCTTGTTAGAGGCAACATCAGAATTTAGAACTGAACACCTACTGCTCAAGGCTTTTGAGCAGTCATGAAAATCTGGTCTTTGTTTAGACACCTTAGTCTTAGCTGAGTGTTTAGAAGATGCTTTTCCTGCTTAGACATGCAGTGATTATATATGGTATGCTTGAAGGACTACAATTAGCATTTCTGTCTTAAGGTACCTACTGCTATTAACACTTGTAGTGCTCCTTACAGTTTCTAACACCTTCTGTCTTTTACGCATCTGTCTTTCAGAAGGTGAAACTTTGGGCCAAAAATTGGCACAGTTTTGTCATACAGCCATATTGATAGGACAAGAAAGAATGGCACTGCTCAGTGTTCCCATCAGAGTAGTTGGCAAATGCATCTGTCAGGAGGGATTTAGTGATGGGTGTTAAGATAATGAGCTACAGGGAGGTGGACTATGACTTTTCACTCCTTGCCATCTCTACTTTTCTCCCAGTTCACAAGGTCTTCAGAAGAAGGAAAAGCTGTTACTATTGCTGACTGCTCAACTCTTGCAGAGTTCTTGATCTCTGCAGATGCTGGTCATAATACCTGTGCAGTGGTATGGCTTGGGAAGGGTGAAAAACCAAGAAGATAGGGGCTTATTGTCTTTAAACCTGAGGCATGCTCAGGTTTTGGTGGCTGCAGTCTCCAGAATTAGATGGTTTTTGCTTGGATTTAGGATATCATCAGTCGGGCCTACTGGGGAGAAACCGCTGTTCATGCACCCTAAAGTAACCACTTTGTCTTTCCTCTGCCACGGAAGGGATGGAAGGGGAAACAGGACCTCATGCAGGGCTCAGGGAGTGAGAGGTGGGTGGGGGATGATCTTCAGGCAATCAGTCTGGCGGCTGGAAAGAGTTGGGCCCCATTTAAAATGGCTGCTGCCGCATTCAAGGGGCCATTTTAAGTGCTTGTTATCCTACTCTCGCTTAGGGCTGCAATTTGAATGAATGTGAAGCCAACAAAAATGTTAGATTCCAGTACAAATCTGTTCTGATTTGGGGATTCATCTGAGTCCCAACAATGTGTAAAGTACTGTGGAATGAGAGGTGATACATTGTGGAAATGTAAGATATGAATTTTATATTTATTACTGACTTGGCAGGGTGCTTTTCACATCACCATTCCGGTACAATTTTGATTAGATTTTTATGCTGAGTATCAGAGAAACTGTGTTCGTGTGTACGTAATTCTCTTTCCCTATTGTGCATCCCTTCTCTGATAAGGAGAACTCTGTGCTGATGAGCCAGGGTTGACAGTCATTGCACTGTAATGATACAGTTCAGACAAAGCCAGTAAAAACTTCCTCTGCCAGTGTGGAAGATGTGTGTTGACATGGAGCAGAGTGCCACGAGCAGTGGGAGAACAGGTAAGTTTCTGTCTTACCCAGTTGACCTCTGCAAGAGTTTGTAAGGGTGATGGTAGTTTCTGTCATGTTCCTGTGTATGGAGGAACGTGTTCAATGGTCCTCAGTCCATGTGTTGATCTCATTTGTCATAAATTGATGTCTTGTAATGGATTTTGTTTACTCCCAGCATGTTCTGGCTCTAAATTAGCATTGAAAGCAGGTAAAATTCACCTGCAGATGGAGTGCTGTCTGTTCTCTCACAGGTATCTGTTTTCTTTAGATGGGAAAGCATCAGGGAAATACCCTTCTCTGTAGACTACCTTACAGAGTCAGAGTTCTGGGCCAGAGGTAAATCTGATGTGTATATTTATATTTAGTTATTTATGCAACCCTTGTCTTTCGTATAGAGCTTTTTACAAGCACTGGTGCATGTATTTTACCTTGCTTGATGTCAAAAGCAGTACCGTCTCCATTTTATAGCTTCATAAAGAACTGTGTTGCATGGTTTGAGATGGTGCAGAAAGTCTCCATTAAAAACCGGGAACTAAACCCAGACTTCTCAGATTCTTGGTTCAGTGTCCAATATTCAGGAAGAATGAGGGAAAAGGCAGGATGATTTTTGTGCTTATTTAAAGATACATTTACAAATTTTTTTGTTGAATTGGCCTGTGGAGATGAACAGCTTCAATGTAGCATTTTTCATTAGCATAATTGTCTTGAGAAGGGCTTTAAAAAGATAAAAATGAAGGGGTTTTTTGCATCTTCACCACAAACAGCATTGCAGTTGTACTGCAAGAATGCACTTGGCTTGTGGCATTTGGTGGAATCAAAAGATTTGACTCAGTGTGATACTGGCAGAGCAAAATGTATGAACAGACGATCGCCAGCAAGTTGATTTACCACAATAAGATTATAAATTGTCATCTGGGCTATAGTAGTTTGACTCTGTGATCTTTCTTCATTGCAGTAAGTAGTAAAATGTTTTGCCTGAACTATCAGGAGGTTACTTGATTCAGTGTTGCTGTGACTCGGCTGGCAAATGGTAACTTGTTAGTTGTGCTAACTCAATTACATATTTCTGTGTTTGCAGCTCTTGAACTGATTTTGGTGGGCAACCATTGTCAATGGAAGGCAAGTAAAAGGAAAAGCCTGGGATTTACCTGGGTGTAATCACTATCCTCTGGATAGTCTGGATAGAAGCAGATCTGCTTGTAGAACTGATGGCAAAAAGAAATGGAAAAAGTTTTGTCTGTGTCTAAGTTGCTGGCCTACTGAAATAAATCTGTCACCCTCATCTGAGCTGTGAATTTTTATATTCAGAGTTTTGGCTGCAAATGGACAAAGCTTAAGGTGGTGTTATATGGGTTAGTATTTTATTCCCTACCCTCCCACAGCTGGAAGACTGACTCTTTGTGGAAAAGGTGGAGAGCCTTCCCCTTGCTGAGACCCAAGCTGGGCTTTTGGGCAGCCACACATTAGTCCATAGCTTCACGTTATCCAACAGTGATGTGTGAAGTCAGGTGGCTCCGGCCTACGCAAAATGAACTTGTGGTCTGTGCCCAGCCCCTGGGCTGCAGATCTTCTACCCGAGGTCTAAAACCATAGAATAGCCATTCAGGGCCTACCTCTCCAGGAGGAAACCTTGCTTTCAGTGTAAAACCACCAGACACTTATGCTTGCTGATGCAAGGAAGTTGGCATGCAGTAAGCTGGGGTGTGAGTTTATGGCTTCCTAGCTGTTCTTGACTCTTCTGTGTGGGCATTTTTCATATGCAGTTAAGAGCTGAGCTGCTTCCTCCAGCAGTGTTGTAAGAGTGGCTACAGCATATGTTGGTGCGCAGTGCTGTCCGCTCAGAGCCCAGCTTATCGCTCCCTTCCCAGGATGAGCAGGCCCTTGGATAACATTGGGATTTTACAGGAGGCCATGCAGGATCAGAGCAGCAGTGGCAAGGTGATGGGGCGGGACTGCGGGGCTGTGAGACCAGCAGGGATTTGCACGCCACACCAGACACAGCTGGGATGTGTGGGCTTAAGTGTGCCTTGGTCAAAGCAGGAACATTGGTGATGCAAGTGGAAGTACCTGTGTGGGGACAGGGGCATCGTTCTGCAGAGCCAGAAGCAAGGGGAGCCCCGGGATCACGCTGGGGGCAGGTCGTACCGGTGGGACCTTGTCTCTCCCCTGCCTTTGCCCACCGCTGGCCTTGGCAGAGCCCATGGGGAGGCCGATCGTGCTCGGCAGAGAAGAAAGGGAGCAAATGCTTCCCGCGGTGGAGCACGAGCTGGCATCTGAGCAGCCTCACCTCTGCCCCACTGGCTCTCACCGGCCCTTCCTGGCTGCTTGCCGCCTCGCTCCAGCTGCCGGCCCCGGGGGCGCCGCTGGCAGGCCCCGCATCCCCTGCCCGGGAGCAGGGAGCAGAGGGGTGGGCTGCTGAGAGGACCAGCTCCCTCGGGCCCCTGAGCCAACCCCAGCAGAGCAGCGGGCTGCTCCCCGGCTCCCCGTGTCAAGCGCGTGTTTAAGCTTGTGCTAGTCTCCTGGACACCTTCCCGGTGAGTTTTCCAGAGAATGACTACAGATGAAATGCAATTAGACACAGATGGAGGGGGGATGGGGGAGGGGTGGGAGATGAGCCGAGTTTGAAAATGGGGGGAGGGGAACGATTAATTGCGAGGCCGTGAGGCAGGACCGGCATGTGCGGGAGAGATGAGTGCGAGGATCAGAGGTCCCCGCTGGGAAACGCTCGCTGGGCTGGGGCCGGGAGCCTGAGGAGGTCTCTGTGCTCTCAGCTGCTGCTGCCGCCGCTGTTGTGGTTGTTGGAGAGCCAGAGGGAAGCAGCAGGCGTGTCTCAGGGATGATTAATCATGTATGGCAGCAGTGAGGAAGGAGGACGCGGTGCGCACACGGAGACCAGCACCTCCCCTGCCCCTGCGCGCCTTTGGCTCGCTGACAGCGATCTCTTCTGCTCGGAAAACCAGCCCCAGAGGAGGGCAGCCGGGGAGGGGGGGGACGGGGGGACGACTGAGTTTCGCCCGAGCCAAGAGACCGCTCCTTACCCGCCCCATTCTCCGGGAACTTTCAGACTTGAGAAACTTAAATCTCCTGAGTCTGGAGAAGAATGAAAAAAATGTGAAAGGAGGGAGTTGAACTAGTCCAGGTGGGAGGAGAGGGAGACCTGACTGAAGGTTTAATTAGGGAGGAGCATGGAAAAAATAAAAGTAGGTTTGGCAACAGCAGGCTGCAAGTGCTTCCCAGTTGGAGAGGTGGGGACAGGGCACAGCCCAGTCTAGATTGTTGCAGGTCTCTCTTTGTCTCAGGACTTGTCAGCCTCCTCTCCCTCCACGCCCCGGCAATACCTGAAGGGAAAAAAAACCAAAACCAAATGAAAACATAATTTGGCTTTCTTTTGGGGAAAATGGGAAGAAGTTTGGTTTTAAATCTCCAGAATTTGACTTTTATTGCTGTGAAGAAAAGCTTAAGAAATAGAAACCTGCCTTTTTTTTCTATGTGTGTGTATATGTGACTTTTTGCAAGGTCAGAGCCCCACACAAGGTGAGAACCAGAAGGTGAGAATATCAAAAACTTCCAAAGACGGAGACATGGCTAAACCAGGATCACTGACAGGCCTGCAATATTTTACCAGGCTCCCCAGTCTAATGGCCATTACTTGCAGTGGTCTGCACACACATCTTCTTCTTTTAATTTCTCCTCCAACTAGCAGAAAGTGTGCCCTTTTCTCTGCATCCCTCATCAAAGATAAGGCAGTATTCTTCCCACTATAATTTACAGTCCCTTTAACCTCAAAGACTCCCCTTTCACAGTCTGTAACAGTTCTTTTTGAGAGCTTTGCACTGAAGGAAGGTGTTTGATTGTATTTTCCTACCCCTATTTCCCTCTGCTCAAGATTTGCTCAGACACCTTTAACTACAGTGCTGTCTTCTGTCACTGAGATGGGATCACTGCACTAATTTTTGTAAGGCTGCTTGGACTCATTACCTTTATGTTTGCTCCTGCAAGATTGCTAGGGAGTGTTATTTAATGCTTATAAACAGCTCCACATTTTTCACATGCCACTTTCTCATGCAATGCAGAGCTGTGGCTGGAATCTGGAATGTACTAATTTCTTTATTTTCCTCCTTTTTTTCTTTTAATTGTTCTAAATGTAGCTAGGTAGTATTTCACAAAGCTACATATCATCACAAAATAAGAGAGGAGTAGGGCATAGATTGTTCAGAGGTGGGACTGAAATGGGTCTCTCCAGAGAGAGTTAAGTTTGTTATGAAATGTGTGCTGCAGAGCTATGGAAAGCTAGGCTACTGCTGGAGAGATTGGAGGTACCTTTGTAGGGTTGTTTTGGGATCCCTGGATTAAAAATAAAAAAAAAAACCAATGTAGTTTTCCAAGCAGAATCGAAACACATTGGTGGCATCAGAAGCTGACAAAACGGAGAGCTGGAATAAATACTTAATGCTCCTCCCTGTGAGACCTCTGCTCACAGCCAGTAGTCATGGAAAACAGGACAAAACAGATGTGGATGCCCGAGCAAGTGAATAGTGCTGCCTTACTCGTTGCTGTTGCGAAGTGAGATGTTTTCCTCTCCTCACCAATTTGCCGAGCTTCCTTTGTGGTTTTGGTGGCCTGGGACAGAAGGTGCTGGAAGCAGCTGGCATGTTGCACCCGCACCAGACCAGCAGGTCTGATTTTGGGATCTGGCCAGAGCTCCTTTGCTGAGGACGTGTGGAGGGATGTCTCTGCCTTGCCTGAAGGGCCCATCTACTTGTTTTGAACGGATGGATTGACAACAGGTAGAAGAGGAGGAGGGTGTCCACATGCTTGAGGCTGGTACAACATAGCTCCATTCGGAGCTCTTCCTGAAACGGCTTTCTCTAAGGGCGAGCAGCAAAGGGGGGGCAGCTGGTGGTCTGTGGCGCCTTCTTCATCCACCGAGGGGCTGAAGGGAGTGAGGGTCATGCTAAGGCTTACCCCCACAGTATATGTAGTTTAAGAGAGAGGAGGAAAACCAGGGATGAAAGGATGCAAACCAGGGACAAGAAGATACAATTTGCTCACTCAGCTGGCAGATGGGCAGCAAGAAGAATGTGTTGCTAATTAATGTGAACTATTGATCACATTTGGACAGAGGTGATGCTGTGGAGGGGAATAGTGTCCACCTTTGTGCTATTGGACCATCCAGGGGTTATTTAGTCCTTTTCCAGTTTGGGGATCATTTTGGTGAGCCCTCCAGCTTTGTGTTGCCTTGTGGCAGCAGTGCTGGTGGCAGTGGTGGGGTCCTTGGCCCCCTGGGGACTGCAGCTTGGGAGAGTGGGGGTGGGCAGGACTCCCCCATCTCAGTTGGCACCTTGGGGGCCACCTGGTCCCCTCCCCTGCCAAGGGATGCTTTCTGACTGTGTAAGGGGAGCTTTTGGAGGAGCCAGGGGCTGGCTGCCAGGCTTCCTTTAATTCCCCCAGCTGGCAAACAGGAGGCCTGTGTCGGTTGCCGGGGCAATGGCGGGAAGCTGTGTTAGTTTAATGAAGCATTGGGAAGGCTGCTGTTTATTTCAGGGGAGCGGGGGCTCTCTCATCTGCCAGGATGCTCTGCCGGGATGGAGGGGTGGCTGCCAAAGGACTCCTAGGCCACGACTGCCATGCTCTTGCCCTTGACTGCTGCCCTCAGCCATTCCCAGGGTGCAGAGGCCGGCGATGGGGCTATCCCTCAGCACAGCATCTCCGCCTCCTCCCTTTCCACCTGAGCCCAGCATTTTCAGTGCCATGCTGTCAAACTTGTCCTCTTCCAAAAGCGCCTGCTGTTTGCCAGGGAAGACCCCCTAGCCCCACTCGTGTGTTGAGAACCCAGTCCTCGCCTTAGGCAGAGTGCCTCCCTCCCTGGATATCCCTTCCCTTTCATTGCCCGCCTGGGGTACAGTGGTTACCTGATGGGGGTGTCGAACTTACTCCTTTATTTAAGCAAAAGAAGACTTGAAGCATCAATGTCTTCATAGTAAAGGTGACCTACAAAGGAGGGAGGAGAAGAATGAAGAGGGGGGAAGGGGGAAAGCGCCTTGCGTTATGCCCCTTTTCCAGTGTCTCTTTTTGATTTAAAAGGGACCTAATGGGGGGCTTGGGCTTTTTTATCCTTCTTTGCTTCTTTTCTTCCCAGCGTGCTATTTCAAATACAAAAGGATTTCTGGTCTTGTTTAACCTCTAGGGGGGAGGGGGGATTCGATGCACAACTTGAGCACTAATAGGCTTATGACTATTCAGATAAAACTTCATTAACCGAGTATTTAAAAAAATAAGCCTTATTCAGACCTGTTAAAAATCAAGAGAGTGTAAGTGGGTGTGAACAAACAAATACTAGGTGGAGAGGTTGTCTGAAATTTCAGTAAGTCATGTCCATTTAATAAAAGGCTAAGAAAAAGCCTCAGGCCACAGACCGATGAATTTTCACACCAAAAAAAGGCAAAATAAGGCTATTGTCCTGCAAAGAAAAAAAAAAAAAAGGCTTTTTCATATGTGAAAAGAGAGATGTATTTGGTAAAGATATATGAACAGAAATGCACCTGATTATTTTTTTCCCCCCTTTCTCCCCTCCCCCCTTTTTTTCTGGTTCTCATTTAAAATAGCATATAAACAAATGCTGTCCTGGATGATGCTTCCTCAGCTGGTGTAGCAGAGCATCCCCATGTCCTGCTGGAGCAGCTTTCCACACCAGCCCTTGCAGGACCAAGTCCCCCTCTCCCCAAGCACAGTGGCACATTACGTGTGCCTGTGCCCGTGCCCAGGGTGGCAGTGTCCCGCGGGGGTTTGCAGGTTGCCTGTGCCAGCCTTGCCATGCGGATGGAGCACAAGGAGCCGTCTCTCAGCTGAAGCCCACATCAGCCCAAACTCTCCGACGCCCTGTTGCTAGCCCGCCTCTCTGGCCCGTTTCTCCCTGTATGTGCAAGTCTCGTGCCCTGTGGATGGCTGGTAATTAAAAAACCGTGGAGGGGGATATTACTGAGTTAACAGTAGTTATTTGTCAGGCTGCTGGAGGGGGGGGAGAGAGATCTATCCCCAGGGAAAGCTGCACTGACGAGGGGTGGGGGGGAGCAGGAGGGAGGAGGAAGTGGGGGCGAGATTGGCAGGTGACTGCCAGCTCCGAGGAGATGACAGCGGCAGCAGCTCCGCCAGTCCCACTTGAACGCTGCACTGCAGGTACTGGGTTAATGGGTGGGAAGTGGTGAAGAAGAATATCAGGGTGGGTGGCTGGAGGGGAGGGTGTTGGCGTGGGGGAGTTGATTTCTGTTGAATGCCAAGATAGAGATGACACTCTATATACATGTAATCATTAGACTTCATTCCCAAGAATATTTTCCTTCGAATAATTTTTTTAAATGCAGAGAAAGCTTTCCCCAAACCTGACAGTATTCTACCTACAATCACTTTCCCCGTGCCAAATACTACCATGCTCTACAAAAATGGTCTGAAATGCTGTACTATTTTTGACCATTTAATTTGGTTTATTTGTAGTGAAATTTTAATTTTTAAGGTGCTAGGAATAGGCTCCTCAGTTCCACATCATCTCCATGTAGCAAGGCCTTTTTACTGAATGCGAGACTGCATTACAATCTAAACCTCACAATTTTCTTGTTTGATGACACTGACTATCCAACTAGAAAATTCATGTATCCTCCTTTTGCAGGACTGGCAGGTTAGACCTAGACTGAAGTCCTGATTGACATCTGCAGACAGCATTATTGCTCATGCTCACTCTCTCTCACTCTCTTTCCCCTGTGCTCATGCTCACTTTTCCCCCCTCTATTCCCTTTCAGAGGGCAAAACATCTGTTTGTGAAGGGCTGAGGACACATGCTGCACAGGGAGATAAAAGCAAAGAGCCCTCATCCCATGTAAGAGTTCACAGATCTGCAACTCAGGGGGCTGGCGACAGGGTTTGACAAGGGTTGAAATCCTTCTGTCTTTCTCCCTTCTCATATATTTGAGTTTGAAAAACAAAACCAACCGGGGTTATCTCAGATGTGCAATAGTGAGGATTTAGATGTCAGCTTCACTATCAGCTTCATTCTTTGTGCGCAAAAGAGAGAAAGAGGATCACAGATTTGCACCTAAGCTACACAGAGAGATGCCAGTGCCTTGGTTTATCACAGTGGAGAAAACCCATGCCTCTCCCTGCCCACTCCAGCAGTTAAGCCCCAAGGGCCTTACACAGACAGTGCCTCAGTTGGAATCCTGTCCTTTCCCTCCCTGCAGGCAGAAACCAACTTTAAGGAGTTGGCTGAGAGTTCAAGGCATACATGTATGATTGTAGACCTGCATGGTACAGATAGCAAGGAGAAGAAGCTTCAAAAATGTTTCTATCCTTTTCTCTCCCAGCAACAACAGCCGCCCCTGTAAAATGTTTAGCCATAAAAATGTGCCTTTTCTTTTTGACCTGCCATGATTGTGGAGAGCGCCACCACATATGCCTGTGCACCTGTGGTGTTACAGATTTTAGTCCAGAGACTAAGTAGAGTGTTCTAAACTGTGAAAACACCTGATAGGCTGGTCTAAACATCCAGTTTAACCTATGACTCACTGGTTCGCTTATCAGAAACAACTGCAACAAAAGGGGCAAACCCCTTTTGATTTTCCAGCATTGACATAAGTACGCTGATTTACATTACACGGAGATACATATTTTGATTGCTTGACAAAGAAAAATCATGCCCATGACAGCTTCTTGTCAAGCAAGTAATCCTACTAAATGGAAGCATGACCAGCACCATCCATTTTTGAGGTCTCTTCCGTGTGGTAATTTCCAGAGTCCTGGTATGGCCAGTTTTAGGAACTGGGTTTTAATCTGGCGACTACCTGCAGCCTTTGGTGAACAGCACTGGAAGCATTGGGCATTTAGCAGCTTTGAAAATTACATCATAGGCATCTTAAATATACTTCTCAAGTGTGCATTGGTTTTAGAGCTTAGCAGCTGGCCTTTTGGCCATATATATAGATCACACACATACACAGACTTGCTTACCAGGAATGGCAGTTAGTTGAATGCAAAGAAAAGTTATATGTTTCTGTCCTGCCTTCATCTTCCCCTTTTCTGTTTTCTGTGTGGAAGGAGGATCTTGGGGATGCCTTGAGCTGGACCATGAACCCCCTGGCCTGTCAGTTTTGCTGGGGGTAGAAGGGACTTGCTGTGTAAAGTGCTACCTGCTCTTTGGATGCTTGCACTACAACCTGCTATATTTTCACTGTTAGTAGTGTGTGGCAGCAAGAGTTTCAGATGCACAAAACCTTGCTTGGGGGTAAGGGGGGCTGGGGGAAGACACCAGCAGGAGACACAAACGAAACTGCTAGTTCAGAGCTCACAATTAACAGGACTGAGATTTTGAGCAAGTCTCAGGGTAGTGGGAACGGGTAACACAAAGCCAGCACTGGGAGCTCATTTTAATTTCAACCATCTTGTGCGTGTGTAGTTGGCTGTCTTTGTTTAAAGAACTTGGCCTTCAGGTAGATTTTATTTGGACGGCTTGCTTATCCAAAGAACATTAATGACTTTCCTTGAGGAGTTCCAGCCAGTACCTTTGCACCCTGGTTCTCCTCCAGCCCTGTTTTCTCTTTTCCATAATCTCCCAGTGCCCGGCAGCAAGCCTTTAGGGTACATGCGCAAGCGAAAGGAGCTCGAGTTGGGGAATTAATATTCCTGGAACATAACACCAGCAGCATGCACACGCTGAGGAGAATATTAGAGCTATTAGCGGTGGGAGTTTGGAGTGCATGCAATATCTAGATGGAGAATTCAGTGTGATTAATCTGCCTCTAAGCAGCAGCCTCCGGGCTCTGGGAATTCTGTGGCACGTTTGAAATCAGAACTTTTTTTAATTACCTTTCCGCATCAACAAAACAATTGCAGTTGTGTGAAAATAAGCCCATTCAGTCCCTGCCCTGTCTCTGTTCTTTTTTTTTCCTTTTTGGATGAGGCATGCTACCGGAGCCCTGAGTATTCACGGTCCCGGCAGCTCTGACAGCGTTTTGCACAAGTGCAGAGGGACTTAACCTGGGAGGCTTGGCCTGCCTCCAAGTAAGGTAATTGCATCGTGGGCCAAGCTGGAGCAAGCCCATGCTAGTCTGTGTGTATGTGTTGGATTCCTTGCTCTTTCCCCCTTCTTTATTCCTCTTCCCAACAAATGCCTGTGCCTCCCTTTCTCCCCCATTCACCTCCTCACCTTGCATCCTGGCATGTTGGCAGCCATGTTGCCTCCCCACCACAGGCAGTTTGAGAGAGAGTCCCCGAGAGAGAAGGAGTGGGACAAACATGGAGGTTTTCTCTCATGCAGTCAGCAGGGTGGAAAAAAATAGATAAAAAATTGAAAGGAGTCAATATAAAAATGGCAGTAAAGTTGTGGCCAAACAAGGAGCAAGACTTGCTGAAGGATATGAGATTGGATGGGGACCTCCCTGCTTGCAATTCATACCTTTTCCCTCCCTCTCACAAGCAGAGGCAGGAGAGTTTATTCCATCCATTGCAGCCTGGTTTATTGCTGTACTGGCACGGAGACACCGTAAAACAACAGGGGAAATCTTCCCTAATGCTGTGGCTCTGCCAGGGCTGGGATGATGCCCCAAGGCACTGGGATTCAGAGTCGATGAGAGAACAGAAGCTTCGGACATGGAGGAACTCTCACCTGGAAGACCATCTTCTGGATGCCTGGATTTTGTGCTGGAAGCACATAGAGCTGCTGGGGTACAAAAGTTTCCAGCAACTGTCTTGGGTTTCCGGTGCTGGTGCCAGCCCTCTGGGGCACCTCAGGCACTCGTGGGGTGCTCCCACCATCCAGCAGCAGTGAGATGGGAATGTACTTGCCAGCTGGTTCATGGCAGGGATCTGGATTGCTTCCTCCTCGCTTCTCGCTCGCTCCACATACAGATTTCCCTCCTGCCGCACTGGCAGGTTGCGGAAAGGGCAGGCTACGATGGTAGTGCTGTTTTCTCCTCCCTTCCAGGTCGACACGGCGATGGGAATTGCTTTGTAGGTCTTGATGAGGGCAGGGATGGAGGTTGGAGAGAGGAGTGGACACACTGTGAGGATCACAAGCTGTCTTCCTTTTGGCTCTGCAGTTCCAATAACTTCATAAATATAATGTCTGCAATTAGCGCAGTTTAATTTTTAAAATTTTTTTTTTTTTTTTTTTTTAATTTCACTTGGCTGTGGCTGTGCCCTTGACTTATTCCTCTGAATTCCTGGCCTTCAGGCACGATAAGCGGAGTGTAAGTGTTTGAGCTGTCTTGCTTCAAAAGGTGAAAAAAAAAATTCATTTTAAACACAAATAACAGATTTTTTTTTTTGAGCTTATTTACTGACATGTTTGAGGTTGTGTTAAATTTTGAGGAATTTATGTTAAAAAAAAGCATCAGCTGAATAAACAAAAAAAGCCCCAAATCTTACAACTTTCCAGGTCACATTAAGCCAATAGCTACTTAATAAGCCTTTTTTTTCTTCTAGGCTTCATTTCAGAAATGACTACAGAAGTCTTGTATCATCAGCTTTTGCTCCCAGAGCAACATCTGAGCATTGCCTTGTATTGGGAGTACATCAAAGTCTCCTGGCCTTTCTTTCATCTACCCCAGTCTGTCTTCCCCTCCCCAGGGCACCTAAAACCTAAAAATACACTAGGGAATCAAAAACTTCCTTCTTTTCCCTATTGCCTTGCTTGGGCCTTACATATAACTCTGTTACCTTTACTCTGACCACTTTTACTCGAATTGTATTATAGTAGTGGTTTCGGATCCTCAGGTGTGGGGAAAAAAACCCAAGTGCCCACTGATTAACCTTACCTTTGCCCAGCCCACAGCTCCCAGACCTCTGCCATGGAGTTTTGTTCATTCTGTGTGGCCCTGCTTGCCTGGTGGCTCTCAGTGCTGCCTTCCGTGTGTCTCAGGCACAGCCCACAGCATCTGCCTGTTTCCATCCTTACCCTGCAATCCTCCTCCTGCCGTGCCCCCCCAGAACCTCTCCTGTGGCCACTGCCACCCCTTGATTTTCACCCTAGCACCTCATCCTGTTCCAGTCCCGGCAGGTCCAGAGGGGCCATGGCAGGTGGATCTGTCCCAGAAGGGCTGCTGGTGCCTGTGCTGCGCTGGAGGATGGCGCCTGGACTGGCACTCGCTGTCTGTCCTGACCAGGCCACTTTTAAAAGGTATTTCCACCGTGGTCACAAAGTTTATTTGTGAAGAAAAACCACAAAAAAAACCCCAAAAAACCCACAACAAAAAAGGGAGTATGATTTATAAAAAAAAAAAGCCATTTTCTTGGCCAGCCATTTCCTGAGTTCCCTTTGTTACTACTGCAGATATGTGTTTGAATAAGAGCCTTTTCCCCTCCCCTCTCCTATTCCTCCCTGTTCTACCCTGCAGTGAAGTCACAATCCGGCGTTTGTGGGCTCTGTGTGATGTCAGAGACTCGGTCTTGTGACTTCACCGGCGGGCTCAAGCAGAAGGTGCAGACGGGGCTGAGAGAAGAGAAAAAAAGCCCCCTCCTCTTCCCTCCCCCCCCCCTCCACCCTCTCGGTTTATAAAACCAGTAGCTGAGATAAATCGGAAGGGGGTGGGGAGAAGCAGCAGGGAAAGCTGAGAAAGATGCCAGAAAGGTACAGTAAATGGGCTTTATCTCTCTCTCCCTCTCCCTGAAAGTTGAGAGTGGAAAATTGCCCTGCAGAGGCCAGCTCTCGCCGACCACGCGCGGCGGCGGCGGTGGCGGCCGTGTGTCTGCGGCGCCCTGTGCGTGTCACCCGCCCCCGCGACGCCGCTGTGCCCACCCGGGGTGCCCGCGGCGGGGTGGGGGGCTGGGGGCGGGCGGTGAGGGCTGGGGGCGGCGGGGGCAGCCGGAGCCCGGCGTGGCTGGGCACGGGGAGCCGCTCGCCTTGTCCCTTTTCAAAGGCCCCAGCTGTTGGCTGCTCGCTGCAGTCTGGCTCCTTCGAGACCGACATAAATGGGTTATGGGGTTTATGCATATACGGGGGGGGGGGGGGGGGGTTGGCTCCCCCCCTTTTCTTCCCCCTGTATCTCTCGTTGATGATTTTTAATTTTTTTTTAAATTTTGTTTTGGTTTTGGATGTGGTTTTTTTTTCTTGCTTTGCAGGCTCAGAGTAGCACGGGGGTGGATGGGGAGGGGGCCTGCCATTCCCCCGTGATATGTGGGTACATCATGAGGGAGAGGGGCAAGGCCTCAGGGTCACATTCTCAAGGGCTGTGAGATACGATTTCTTCTTTAATATCTTCATGGGGGGGGGTTGGTGACTGTTGTTGTTTTTTTAACTGACAGCTGCACAATAGCAATGTGGGTGCACCAGCAAAGAGCAACCTAAAAAAAATTAAAAAAAAAAAAAAGGGGAGGAGGAAAACGGCGGGGTGGGGGGGGGGAGGTGGGGGGTTAGCTTGCCCCTCCCTTCTTTGGTAATTTTTTTTTTTTTCCTGTGTCCAATTTACTGTTCACTTGAGATTTTGGACAAAGACGGGGGCAGTGGGTGGGCTGCTTTGAGTTTTGTGATATAATATGACTGGAGCAACAGAGTAAAGCACAGACAATTAAGGACCAGCGCGAGGGCTTTGCTCATTCAGTCTGTTGAGGAAGCCGTCATTTTGTGTTAGTGTGCGTGTCTGGAGGAGGAAGGATAGTGGAGAGTGACAGTGGAAGGATGCCTAATGTTGTGGTGTATTTGTACTTGCTAAATGCCTGCTACAGGAAAGGAGGGCTTCAAAAGAAAGGGATGAGTGAAAGGGGGTCCTTCTGAATTTGCCCTTTGGTGAAGCCACTTTGGACTGGATTCTCACTGCTGGGAATGTGATGTTTTGTTGCCTCCATTAAAGGGGAGGGCTGAGAAACGAGAAGGGCATGCAGGTGTCAGGCAGGCTCCTTGCTGCCATGGCTCTGCCTACGCATCTCACCCTGATCACCCCGATGACCGGTGGCTTCTCTGCTGCTCTGGTTCGTGAAGCTCCTGAGAAAAGCACCGTGTCCTGACTGTCTGCAGGGCCAGGCTTCTCTCCGCTCCCAGGTCACTTGGGTCCTGCTGCTGCACTTCACTGCTAAAGACCCAGAGCACATCCTGCTTTTGTAGTTATTTATTTCTTTATTTCAACTACTGGACCCTGGCTGTCCTCTGCCAATATGTTTCAAGGCTGATGAATAGCACCCCCTGCAGTTACAGAGCTGATCTTTTGTAGCACAGATGTATAATTAATTGTGCAGCACTTTTGCAGTCTGAACAGGCAAGTGGATTCTTGGAAGACACCCATGTACTGCCGCCTGCTTCTCAGAGCCCCAGATCCACGGCCCTTAGGGAAGGGACCTGTTGGCCACAGCTTAAGAGCCTCTGTCCTACTGGAGTGATGTGAAACAGGATTTGAATCCAGGTCTTTGGTGTAAAAGCCAAAAAAGCCACAAACAACCCCAAACCCAAAGCACTGCTGCACCGCAGGACTCCTCTGCCTCTGCTCCAACATGAAACAACTTTTAGGCTTTTTTGCATCTCTGTTCCATCACAATGGTGATGTTTAGGGATTTTTTTTCCTTCTTTTTTCTCTCAGAGGGAAAGTAAGGATTTGTAAGTTTGTAAAGCACTTTGAAGATAAAAACCGTTGTCTGTGCAGAGTACTGTCTGTTGGCTTGTCTGAGTCACTGCCTGGGTTGCCTGGGAAGTGAAGCCTAGAATCACCCCACAGCCCCCTTGGAGGATTAAGTCAAAAGAACCATTGAGGCATCCTCCTTTGGACCTCTGGCCCTAGGGACAGCAGAAGTGGTGGTGACCAAGTGGGACCAGACACTGCGTGTGAGTCTGGGAGGTGGGGGGCAATGAGTGAATGCACCCTGTGAAACTGAGGGCAGAGGACATGGGGGATGTGATTTAGCTAAGACTAGGTACAGAAGAGATTCTATGCCTCATTATTTTGTCTGGGTATGGCAGGATTGTCCCTTATGGGGCTTTCCTCAGTTCTTTATCTACACCTGCTTTTAAAAGAGCAGAAAACAGTGGAGAAAACCCTTTCCTTTGATTTTTCTTCAGCTGGGGACATCCATTGCCCAGGATTGTAACTGTAGGTGTTCAGTTGGGGGGAGGTGTACATCACTTCAGCCCCATGCTAGGATATAAAAGGATTAAATCTCTTTCTTAAGGAAAGTGGAAGGTCCCCAGGTGTCTTCTCTCAGGCTCAGAGATTGCAGTGGGAGAAGGAAGCAGGATCCAGCTGGGTAAGAGACCTCATCAAGAGGATAAAAGCATTTAGGGTAAAGGACAGTCCATCTTCCTGAGTAGGGGAAGTAATCACTGAGGATGCGCAAGGGTCTCTCAAAAAGCCCTAAGCAGGCAATGTGTGTATCAGAAAAGAATTTCCAGGCAGTGGGGAAGGGGAACGAGCTGCAAGCGTTAATTAGTTCCCACCCCACCCCCACCAGCCCGTTTCTGTTAAGATATTCCCTTTCTTATAACCACAACTGCTTTTCTCTTGTCTTTTTTTTTTTTTTTCAACTAAACTTGTGTTCCAATGAAGAGGACTGTTAAGGAAACCCCCTACTTATCACCTGAGGCTAGCTGCTGACTTACTGTTTCTCGAGATGAGATAATGCTAGCTGATTATAAATAGGGGGACTACCCTTTTTCATCAATATTGGGCGTAAGCTGACACCATGATCTTTAGCCTGTGGAATGAATCGCACTGTAAGAGTTGTTGCTTTCGGAGAAGAGTGTTCATTTTTTTTCTCACATTATGCTCCCTGCTGTGAAAAGGCTTGGCCCTCATGAGGGGATCCTTGAGCTGTGGACAGGTACCCCAGGGAATGTGAAATTCCACCCCGGTTAAATGCTTTCTCTCCACCAGTGACCAGTAACCAGTGTCTCATCATTAAACCTGGGTTCAGCCAGGGTTGTCAGGGGATGACCTTGAGCACTGCAGCCCCCCTCTGCCCAATGCTGCTGTTCTCATTGAAACTGTCAGGGTTGGGATAGCTCGTTTTCTTATTTGGAAGTTGGAGCTATTTCCTGAACTTGCTAAAACCAGTGGAGACTTACTGAGTCGGTAGGTCGACATGAACTGTGCTTGCTGAGGTATCTGTTCTTGCTTCTGCTGTCCTAAGAAGTGCTGACCTTATTTTCAGAGCCCTGATGGAACTGACAGTATTTTGTTTAGGTCTAATTACTCACAGCACATTTACAGAAGTTAAATGGGAGACCTTCACTCCTAATCATCTCTCAGGACAAATGTGAGTGCCAGCAGGATTCCCATCTGCAGAAGATAATAATTTCAAGAGGAATGATGAAAGCCATGATATGTAAGCAGAGTTTTTGTTAGTTTGAACCTGAACTTAAGTAGGCAACTGGAAGAGTCCCTCATATCTTGAAACAAAACCGAGTTAATTAAGATTTTACTACATGGCTTGGACTCTCTAAGGATAGATTTGTTGAGCCTTTACAAAATTGAAGGCTGATTTTCTTAACTGAGGACAGTTGTGTCTTTGTGTCTGTTACCTAACAGCTTTTAAAGCATTTTCATCACTTGGGTTAGGTAATGTGAATGAAAATACGCTACTTTTCCCCATCCCCAGATGTGTCAGTAGTGTTCATAAATAGTGGAAAATGTTGCATTCAAAGTTGTAAGTTCTGTATGTTCTCATGTGCCCTATCCTGATTTGGATTTGAGCGCAACTTTAAAGTAATGCAGGGCACTAAAATAAGACATTAATATCTTTTGAAATGTAGAATTAGAGTGTTTGAGCACTGGATAAAATTTAATGAGTGGCAAGATACAAAGTAATTAAAGTGGTTGTGTTTGAAGTAGTTTTTTTTCCCCTCATGTTTTGTTAGCAAGAGGAGATATATAAGTAAACTGTGGAGGAACTTAAAAAATATTTTTAATAAACCAATCTCTCAGATGAATCAGGACCAGAGAACATCACTATATGTAACAAAAAAGAGGCACAGAAGTTGATTTCTATGGCAAGAAGTTAATGAGATTTCATGCAATGTCTATCTCTAGTGGACCCTTAGGTTTCTACTACCCAATACAAGTACAGACTTCTTACCAGATGAATATGGAAGACTCTGTTGGTTTTGGTCCAGTCTGATGCTTTCTGCTTTGGCCTCTTGCTGCTGCAAGCTCTTCTTCAATGCTGTTTCATGTGCTTGGAATTCTGGAGCGCGATAGCAACAAGGTGACTGGAAGAACTAACGCTGTTCCTTCAGGGACCTTTTTTTTCCTCTCCTGTTGGCACAGCTGAGATTCAACAGCTACTGCATACATCAGGGAGGAAGCCAACAGGGAGCAAAGTAAGAATCAAAACCTTAGTTGCCTCTAAAATTTGGAACTATATGTCATGGGGATTTAAGCTTGTTAAGCCCAGAAATTCCCACTTCCCCGCAGGCAGAAAAAGCCACCCCAGCAAATGAAACCTCTGTAAAGGGCTAGCAGAAGTAAGAGAGAGAAAAAAAAATCCCTTTCTGTAAAACATGTCCAGGCAAGGCAGAGTTGATTTTATGTAAGATCATTTAAAAAGACAAGTTCTAATATTTGAATTTCTACTTTTATTTAGATATGCTTAGCAATTCAGATAATGAAGATTTATTGATGGTCTCTTCTACCTTGTTGGAGACAGTCTTGCTGGAGAATCTTATTTGTATGGCTTTCTGTTTTAATTTCCACCTTTATTACTCTGGGCATCTGCATGGAAATGTGATTGGCTTTTCCTCAAAAGTTCAGCTTCTGTTGTTTCTCGCTTTTTCTGCTGGACTCAGATTCTTTTGTCTGCAGCATCACAATCACTTTCACAGCAACTAATTCTATTCTGCCAGAAGCAGCTTTTTGGCAGGAAGCAAAAGGAAGAAGCAAAAGAAGCAGAGGAGGTCTTAAGGTACAAAGATCTTATTTTCATGAATCAGCTCTTTGTAACGGGAAGATGAAAAGGCAGAAGTGTTGCAGTGTTTTAATTTTTTCTACTGCTATGATTCACGCTACCTACCTTCGGCTGCTTTATCATTTTCCTTCCTTTGAGATGCTCCAAAGTCTTTCAATCCAGTTGTTGTTCTGTTGCTGGAAGGGGTGTAGGACTTAACACTATGGCTTATGGAAACACTCCCAGTGTCTGGAGGAGAACAGCTTCCAAGTGATGCACCCAAGACCTGACAATCAGTATGCTGAGAATCTGTGCTTGTCCAAAATATTTTCCAGCAAGCACAGATCCTTTGGTAATCTCCAGGGGAAAAGTTAAATATCAGCGAATTAATGAGAGCCCTCCCTGTCTTTGCTGCAGTTCCTTGGGAGACGTCTGATACGGCTTCTCCCTTGTGTAGGGTCAGATGTAACATGTTTTATCTGAACTTAAGTGTAAAAGAAATAGGAGGAAGGTATGGGGAATCCTGGGGCTAGGTAGGAAGAGAGGTAGGAAATATTAATGAATGCAGCCGTGCTGATGTCTTTCTTGGAGAAACAGGTGAGCTGCCCTTGCTTTACACTCGCTTAAAGATGTAGGTGTCCCACCGTGAATATAAGTTTCAGTCCCCAGTTGCGTGACCTGTAGGTGCCCAATCTTGCTGTCATGTTTTGTATTATCTATCTTCAAAGTAGTCACTAATGCCCATTCCCATAGCATCTAAGAGCCTCTAGATGAAAGCTGTAAAAGTGCAGTGGTGAGCCTGTGCATGACATGAAATTGTGTAACAGGGGAAAAGATTAGGATAAGGGTAATACTTTGAGGGGACGGGTGCCATGTCTGTGAGAAATCTGCATGCCTGACTGTGGAGGCTTCACCTTCCTAGTGCTGTATCAGCAATGAAACCTTTTGTAAAGAAGAAACCTCTCAGAGGACCCCACCAGCTGCATTCAGAAATCATGTTTCCTCTAATGAACACTGGGGTGCTTGGAGCCTTTCCAGCATATGTTACCTGCAGATTTGTTCTTGATCCCCCATCCTGCATCACTTACTGCCCTCCCCCCTTCCAGGCAGAGGGAGCTCAGAGGGTGTGTGAAGATGAGAGGTGGTTGAGGTCAGGAATGGTGTCATCCTTTTGTTCCCCCTCCACGCTGCTAATGTATGCTTCTGGAGAGCCACATGAACTGAGTAATTACTGAATTACGGCTAGATCAGAAGTGGTGACCTCAAAGACAGAAGGAGACTCTCCATCTCCATTTGTCAGTCCTCTTGGGGTCAGAAGGACCTTTTTTCACTGGGATCTGTGAGAGAGGGGAAAGGGATGTGCAAGGTAAGCCTTACATTAAGGCATAACAGGGAAAAACATTTGCTTTAGCCATTGCAGAGTTCATGTGCAGTAAGAGGCAGCATTGCTTGCATGTGTGTAATGACAGCAGCACTGGTGGGAGCAGTGGCACTCACCTGGAGGGCTACTCAGGGGGCTGTATTCTGCTCAGAATCTCCCATCCATCGTAGAGGAGGGTGCCAAGTCTTGAGGCCATTTTCCTGCCTTATTTGTGCCTCTATCGTCAAAAGCATTTTGATTAGGAGATGGCAGGGAGGATTTCAGGGAGGAAATGGGGAGGATTTGGAAAGTTTCTGTTGTGGTAGTACCATAGTGGCTCTGTACAATTATGACTGAGCTGGTTTTTTTGCACTAAAAGCAAAGACTTCAATCTTTATTATGGCTGTGGTGTAGCATATCTGTTGAATTTATAGCTCTTACTCTTAGATGATGGAATGTATTTGCTGGAAATTTACATTCAAACCTGTTTAGTTCGTTGTGTTGATTGTAAAATTGATCCTCTATGTTTTTTGGGGGTTTTTTGTTCATAACCATTTTTGGCCTTAAATCCCTGGGGTTTTTTTCTTCTTTTCAGAATTGAAGGGTAAGAGCGTATAGATGCAACTGATGACTTTACCCTGAAGTAGAAAGGCTTGCATGGGTGTTAGATTCCCACCCTGATTGTGTGTATGGGATTGTAGCCCTAGTAGCATGATGGGGTTACTGTCTTCATTAGTCCTAGAAATGTTTTATTTATAACAATTTTTTTTGTGTAACTGATGGTGGTCAAGTAGGTAGATGTCACTGAATTGCCACGTCAGAAGGTTGAATTTCTTTCTTCTGGACAGAAAATGAAATGTTCAGTGGCAAAGGAAAACTTGGTGATGTGAACAAGGTGTACTAATGAGAGTGTTTTTTCATCCGGAGTCTGCAGACGGCCAAAAATTAGTTTCTGGGAGAATTGAATTATCCATTAAGCTCGGTGGGGTTGTACATTGAAGCCTGATATATCACTTGGAAAGCTGCAAACGATACGGCATCTCTACTTGCATGATATTTAACTAATACAGTTTTGATAACTTTGTTTACATTCTGCACTTATATTGACCTCGTGTATTACCAGTGATGCCTACTGTAATGCAACAGCTGACGATGGTGTGACAATTGCCTGTATTTATAGCATGAGCTCTTTTAAAACTTCAGTTCATCCTTTAAAACCAGCCATATAGTTTTCAAACTTTAAAATATTTTAAAAAGCAACTCCTGTTCTATTTGCCTTGTAACACCTATAAAGTAGTCGTAACAGAGATGGGAAATGCTGCTCTGCAGCAGACTAGAGATCCAGATATTTAACTCTGTGAATTCACTTACTTTTGGTGCTTTGAGAAATGTTTGACTTGTGAATGGTTGCTGTCCTTGTATTTTTATAGCGCCTGTTTGAGTATTTTACAAAACTTTTGCTATTTATGCTGCAACTTCATTTTAGACATTAGGTAAAAAATACCTTGATATAACAAGCTTATCTAGATAAGCTGTGCTCTTATGTATTTATATATACCAAAGGGTTTTACCTTAAGGTAAGTTTAACTTAAGTTAGAGTGCTCTAAGCACTCCTACCTTATAAACCTACATAAAGGATTGACCTCAATTGATGCTGCACTTCAAAATCAGAAAACAGATAATGGAAAATCAAATTATAAAAACCTTATCAAGTTCCCCCACCCCATTACAGCTTTTATCACAGTCCCGGATCCCCGGGGGAATGCTGCTCTAACCAAGCTCTTAGCATGCCGTGGCAGTCAACAAGATTAAGGCTGTTTCTGACTAGAGCAACCTCGCGGTTTGTCACGGTGAATGTGCTGTCAGAGCCTCTTCTCCAGGCGAAGGAAGCGATGACCTCCACCCACCTCCTGTGAGCAGCACCATGGCTGAAACACCACCTGTGAATGGGCAGCCAGTGCCGAGGAGAGCAGGCGATAAGGCAGCGCCTGTGTGCTCCAGCTGCAATTTCCAGGGAGCTGATGCGGAGCGCATCACGGTATTCTCATCTGAAGGAGATAAGGCATAGATCACAGCAGTAGACTTGCGTCAGAAAGGAGCCAGTGCCTCTCAAGTCCCAAGACAAGTGAGCAGAGGAGCAGGCAAGTCTTTCCTGGATGCTCCAGGTGCACAGTTTCCTGACCAGCAGCTGGGGAGTCCCTAACACCCACAAATTGTTAACTTGAAAGACAAATGGTAGAAGCGCATGTAATTGTTGTCTGCTCTGGTTGTTTTCCTCAGACTACTGGCATCATTTTAGTCTTATCTAGATGGAATTTCAGCCAGCCTCCAAATTATTTTTGACAGATAATGCACGGTATGAGATGTGGTGGTTTGTATTTATTTTTCATAAAAAGCAAGTCACCTGTGGAGGAGCCATCAGTGAAGTTGTCAACTGGCTGTGCTTACAACACAGTCCTTCTCAGCAGTTCATTGCCTTTTGGATGAGCTCTGAGCAGAGGCCTTCTTTTGGAATACAGCTTGCTGAGGATCTGTGAAACAAAGCTTGGGAAACAGGGCAGTTATTGAAAGTGTCATATCTGCTCAGTAAAGTTCCTGGCAAAGCAAGTTTTAAATGATGCTTGAGCTTTCTCTGCCCAGCACTTAAGAGCTTTGCAGACTGCCAGCCCTACTGCGTTTTCACGTGAAGTGTTCTGAGTGGCAGATGGAGGAAACTGTAATGTCATATAGAGCTTCCTTTGCTGGCATACGGGCTTAAATGAAGGTGGTGATGATTTGACAGGCACTGCATGCCTGCTCTACAGCTGCCCCCTGCACCAGTCTCCTTGCCCTCTCGCTCTCAAACCCAAAAACTAGTGAATAATCTGAAAAAAGCTTAATTGTCTCTGCAGCACAGAAGTGCAACTAGACACACCGGACTCCCAAATGCGAGGCCAGTGGGGACTCGGAGAGCTGGCAGTGCCACTTCTGAGGGCCCGAGCGGCTCTGGGCTGGCGGGCAGGCGGGCTGCGGGGGCAGGAGATCCCGGGCATGGCCGGTGCTGATCCCGCCGGGCGGGGGCTGCGGGGGCAGGAGAGCCCGGGCACCGCCGCCTCCATGTTGTTTCCTGAGCTCCCCGCGCCTCCGCTGAGGCACCTCCGATTCGGGGCCCGCCCAGCCCCGGCCTACGGCCCGACTGCCGTCTCGAGGTGTGCTCCAGAGCTCCGGCCGGTGGAGGGGCATCCCGGCCCTGTCAGGGCTCGGCCGTCGGTGTCCGCACCTTGCCTGGCGGGGAGGCCGGGCGGGGACAAGTGGCCAAACGGAGTAAAGCCGGTTCTTAAAATGTCTTGGGGGGGGGACGGGTGGAGAGGGGCGGTATTGATTTACAAGGAGAGGGAAATGTGAGCTGCCCCGGTGCCTCCCCGGAGGGGCGGAGGGGGGCCCGGCGCCCCTCCGGGGGTCCCAGTGCCCCCCTCAGGGGCGGGGTTGTGTGGCACGCGCAGCGGGCGCGCCTCACCCACGTGCTCCGAGAGCGCGGGATGGAGCGGGCGTGGGGGGGGGGGGGGGGCGGCGCGCGGCTCCTTTAAGCGGGCGCGTGGTGGTGGGAGGGGCGGTGGCTCCCTCACGCGCCCCCACCCCGTCCGCGTGCGCGCGTGCGGAGGCACGTCCCTGCACACGGGGGCGCGCGCGCACGCGCCGCTCCCCCTCCCCTCCATCCATCCCTCCCTCGCCCGGCCGGGACCCGCCGCCTCGCGCCGCCGTTCCCGCTGGCGCGCGCGCTGGCTCCACTACCGCCCGCCGCCATTGGCTGCCGGGGGTCAGGTGACCCCGTGTTATTTCCTGTGTGTGTGTGTGTGTGTGTGTGAGGTGTGAGTGAGGGGAGGAGGATGGAACCGGACGCCCCCGCGCCCCCGCCCGCCCCCCGGCCCCGCCGCCCCCGCTGCTGAGCCGCCCCCGCCGCTGAGCCGCCCCCGCCCCGCCCGCCGCGGCGGAGGGCGCCGGGCACGGCGGCGGGGGTGGGGGGGGGGAGGGGGGTCGGTCTCAGGTAAGGGGCGGTTGCGCTCGCCCGGGCTCTGTCGGTGTGTGTGGGAGGCCTGGGGAGGGAGTGCGAGCTCTTGGCGGGGGAAGCCGAGGTCGCCTGGACGTGTGGGAGGGGATGTGAGGGTCTCATCCGTGAGTTGGAGGGCGGGCGCTGGGTATGAGGGGGCCTTGTGAAAGGGCTCCTGGGAAGTTTAACCTTCTCCCCTCACCTCCCCCCCCCCTCTTTTTTTTTTTTTTTTCTTTAAAGAAATAAGTGTTTGTTTACGTGTGTTCAAAGAGGCCCTCATCCTGCGTGATGGGGGTGCCCACCTGTTTTCCTGTCCCGGAAGAATTTTTTTTGCAAGAATTGTGAAGTTTTTGTAGGGATTGGTGTTCTCGTTGAAGATATAAACGGCTAAAATTGTTGGAGAAGATGGATGCACCCTGTGCTCAAATTGTAGTAGGTGGACGGGCTGTGCTGGGAATACTTGGGGTTTGTAGTGCCTTTCTGCTTTTTGGAGGCTCAGCGTAGCCTTTGCTTGTCTGCAGAGATAATCAGGATATAATGTGTTTGGGCTGCTGTGAGGATCAGTTTGTCTTTTGTTCATGGTGCTTACCTTGCTGGAAGTTGTGTTTAGGGCTGCAGTTGGAAGTTATTTTTTCCCTGCCTTGAGGGAAGGAATAAGAGAAAGTTATGTAACATAAGTGTTCTAACCTATGTATCAGAACTGCTTAATGGTATTGGGGCTCTGTTATTAACCTGAAAATAAGAGCACATTTGTGTGTGAATCAACAAGTGATTGTCTCTGTAGGTAGATTTGGCAGCACCAGAATCCTTTATTTCTTGTGTATACTGTCTTTTCGTTCATTAAAAGGGCAGGCAGTTTGATTAAATTGCAGCATTGTTTTCTGTACCGTTCAAACTTTTTAAAGTCCTCCTTTGAAAATAAATGAAAAATAAGAGGTACAACTGTGAGGGGATTGAGTTTCAGAGCTTTCTGTGTTTAGGTTAGCATTTCGAAAGCTATTCATGTCTGTGTCACTTGTTGCCATCTGTTGCTGTATGCATGGGTAATTCTTTGGAGAGTATGATTTTTAGCATGCTTCCTGACCAATAGATGTGCATGGAGCTGTTGGATCACCTCTACTCAGATTTTTAGAACAGTAAAGTGACTGGATGATGGAGATGCAGCAGCTTCTGGGTTAGGTTTGTAGCACATTGGCTGAACTCAATTCAAGAAGAGCTGATTGCTTTTACACATCTTCTAGACTTCTTTTTTTTTGTCAGATAAGCTTGTTTTTTGAGGCTTATCGATATGTATTACATAACCAAGTGCATTTGGTTAAGTGTATGTGATAAGTAATTTATAGTACTGTTATTTGAGTTTTCATTTGGCTGAAATGCTTTTGGTTTGTTAAATTTTTTTTCCTTAAATCCACATCTTTAAATAGGGTTCCATGATAGTTCACTTTGAGATGTTTGAAACTGTATTATTTAATCTTAATCTTAGGTTCCATTGGCATTTAAAAAGTCAGTTGCATTAGTATACTGCAGAGAGAATTCCTATTAAAAGAAGGGAAAAGATACTTATTAGCTCAGTCATCTGTCTCTTAAACTTTGTTAATGCTATGAGGAGAGGAAGATAGTCATTCCTCATTTCTGTGAATTGGTGGTACATTAAATGCATATTGTGTATTCTGGTTAACAAGCAAGTTCCTATGCCGTTTGAGTGAAAGTATGACAACACCTTTTATATTAAAAATACTCCTTTTCTGTTCTGCTCTTTTAAATCTTGTTGTTTTGGGATAGCTTTTAGATTTTATATTATTAGGTTTAAATGTCTAGGAGGAAGTTTTTGGACCTTTTTGCTGGCTTGGTATTCTTCAGACTACTTAAAGTTGGATAGCATCCTTTCTAATAGAGTTGTGTGGGTTTTGACACAGTTTGGATTTTGACCCGTAAGTCAGTTTTCAGAGGTTTTGGGATTGATGAAACATGGATTTTTGCTGAAATGTATACTTTCATATACCTTTGCAGCCTGGGGCAGGTTAATCATGGTTTTCTATAAGAAAGCAGTAGGAGCAGCTTCATTGTTAGTGACTTTGATAGGAGATCAGGAATTTTGATTTTGTTGTTGTTCGTTTTCTTTGTTATTAATGCTTCATAAAAATAATTTGAAGTGAATTTTTATTAAAGGAGTAAATCTGTTCCTAAAATGCATAAATAAGTAGTGAAGGTTATTTAAATGAAAGAGAACTTATTTGTGTCTTAGTTGTAAAGGAGACTTTTTTTATTGTCAGAAGAAGCTTCCTTAATCTTCAGCTGAAGAAATAGGGTGTTATTAACCTGTTTGCTACATTTTAAAGGATACTCAGATTAAACTTACAGACTTAAAGCAGTATAAGGAAACACTTCATTGCAAGCACACAGCTTGCCTATGTTCATACCAATAGTGTGTATGGAATTCATTGCATGTTCTGTGCTGGAATATGATGATTTATTTTGTAGTATTTTACTAGTATGAACTAGTTCTTCATTGCAAGCACACAGCTTGCCTATGTTCATACCAATAGTGTGTATGGAATTCATTGCATGTTCTGTGCTGGAATATGATGATTTATTTTGTAGTATTTTACTAGTATGAACTCAGTCATCTAATTGCTGGTAAATTGCAAATCCTAAATAGAACCCTCTGATGAGCTCTGATAAGAGCTCAGTTCTTAGCTAGAAGTTGTATAGGGAGCTACTATGCTGGAAGCTTTAGTACAGTTTATTGGAAGTATTGTTCAGATCACTTTCCCTGTAAAATTATGTGCTGCAAAGTATCTTGTTAATAAGTTTTAACTGATCTAAAGACTTGGTATTAGCAAAGCTGACTGAATGGCTTGTGTCTATGTACGGCATCAATAATGACTGAAAAACATACCTGAAACTTATTAGCTGAAAGAAAAATATGTGCTGTCATACTTGCCAAAATAGGAATAAACCTTCATACACCATAATGAAATGTTGTTAATCAGCCTTCGATTCACTATCTGCAGTTTGCTGTTACCTTTGGTCAGATGCCTGGATACACTTGAGTTTCCATGAAATTTGATTTGTTCAAGTGTTTTCTGGATGTTCTAGAATAGTGGGAATGCTATGTGTGATTTTTTTTAATTCATGTAAATGGTTATATGATAAATGTAGTGAATGCTGCATGATTAACATTATGTTGTCTGCTGGAAATACAAAACAGCGGGGCAGAAACAGTCTAGGAGGTTCCTGGAGTGTGTGTCCCCTGACACAAATGATGAGGGAAAAAACTAGGGAAGGCACCTGCTGGACCTGTGGTTTGTGAACAGAGAAGGACTGGTGGGTGATATGATGGTGGGAGGTCGTCCTGGACACAGTGATCGTGCAATGATAGTTTTCAGTTCTTGGGGAAGTAAGGAGGGGAGTCAGCAGAACTGCCACCGCAGACTTCTAGAGCACAGAGCCTCTGGCATGTTGAGGAGCCTGGTTGACAGAATCCCTTGGAAGGCATTCCTGAAGGGCAGAAGAGTCCAGGAAGGTGGACATCCTTCAAGAAGGAAATATTAAGAGTGCAGGAGCAGGCTGCCACCATATGCTGAAAGATGAGCCAGCAGGGAAGGAGACTGGTCTGTCTGAACAGAGAACTTTGGCTGGAGCTTAGGGAAAATTAAAAGAGACAGTCTTTGAAACTAAGGGGCAGTCAACTCAGGAGGATTACAAGGATGTTGTGAGGTTACACGGAAAGAAAATTAGAAGGGCCAAAACCCAACTAGAGCTTAATCTGGCTGCTACTGTAAAAGGCAATAAAAATGTTTCTGTAACATGCATTAGCAACAGAAGGAGGGTCAAGGAGAATCCTTTATTGGATATGTGGGGGAAACCAAGTGACAAATGATGAGGGAAAGGTTGAGACACTTAATGCTTTTTTTGCCTCAGTCTTTAATAGTAAAACCAGTTATTCTCTGGGTATCCAGTCCCCAGAGCTGGAAGACAAGGATGGGGAGAAGAATGAAGCTCCTGTAATCCAAGGGAAAATGTTCAGGGATTTGCTAGACCACTTAGACACACGCAGGTCTGTGGCGATAGATAGGATCCACTCGAGGGTACTGATGGAGTTGGCAGAAGTGCTCACTGAACCGCTTTCCGTCAGCAGTCTTGGCTAGCTGGGGAGGTCCCAGATGACTGGAAGTTGGCAAACATGATGGCCATCTACAAGAAGGGCTGGAAGGAGGATCTGGGGATCATAGGCCTGTCAGCCTGATCTTTGTGCCAAGGAACATCATGGAACAGATTTTAAGTGCCATCACGTGGCACATATGGGACAACCAGGCCTAGTCAGCATGCATTTAGGAAAGTCAGGTCCTACTTGATCAACATGGTCTCCTTCTGTGACTAGGTAACCTGCTTAGTGAGTGAGGGAAAGGCTGTGGATGTTGTCTAGCTGGACTTTAGTAAAGCTTTTGATAGTGTTTTCCCCCAGCATTCTTCTGGAGAAGCTGGCTGCTCATGGCCTACATGGGTGCCCTGTGTGCTGGGTGGAAAGCTGGCTGAATGGCCAATCTCAGAGTGGTGAGGAATGGAGTTGCATCCAGCTGGTGGCTGGAGACGAGTGGTGTTCCCCAGGCCTCTGTGCTGGAGCCAATCCTGTTAAATGCCTTTATTGATGATCTTGGTGAGGGGATTGAGTGCACCCTCAGTCAGTTTGCAGATGAGACCAAGTTGGGCAGGAATGTTGATCAGGTGGAGTGTAGGAAGGCTCTGCAGAGGGATCTGGTCAGACTGGGTTGATGGGCCAAGGCCAGTGCTATGAGGTTCAACAAGGCCAAGTGCTAGGTCCTGCACTTGGGTCACAAAAGCATCATGCAGTGCTGCGGGCTGGGGGCAGAGTGGCTGGAAAGCAGCCCAGTGGAAAAGGGCCTGGGGGTGCGGGTAAACAGCAGCTGAACATGAGCCAGTGTGTGTCCAGGTGGCCAAGAAGGCCAGTGGCAACCTGACTCCTATCAGATACGGTGTGGCCAGCCCCTGTACACCTGTGAGGCACCTTGAATCCTGTGTTCAATTTTGAGCCCCTCACTACGAGAAAGACATGGAGGGGCTGGAGTGTGTCCAGAGAAGGGCAATGGAGCTGGTGAAGGGTCTGGAGCACAAATCTTAGGAGGTGCAGCTGGGGGAGCTGGGGTTGTTTAGCCTGGAGAAAAGGAGGTTCAGGGAAGACCGTCTTGTTCCACTGCATGAAAGGAGGTTGTAGCCAGGTAGAGCTCAGTCTCTTTTCCCAAGTAACAAGCAATAGGACAGGAGGAGATGTCCTCAAATTGTGCCAGGGGAGGTTTAGATTCAATGTTAAGAAATATTTCTTACCTGAAGAAGTCAAACATTTGAACAGGTTCCCCAGCGAAGTGGCGGAGTCACCAATCCCTAGAGAGACTTAAAAAGATGTGTAGATGTTGTGGTTAAGGACATGGTTTTGTGGTGGCTTTGACAGTTCTATGAGAGCGGTTGGATATGATGATCTTAAAGGTCTTTTCCAGGCTAAAGGCACTCCATGGCCTTTATAAACCATGTCTTTCCCTTTTGCATTCAGGGGAAAAAAGAATGAATTCAACAGTGTTCTGTCATGTTGTGTAAGTTTTGGTTTGCCCACTGTAAGTTTTCCCTCTTTCACTTCATGTGGGGAGGTTTCTCTCCCTTCTCCAACATTTTTGCATGAAATGTGTACATCTGACTTTCTGATGTTCTTGATCCTGACCATACCTTGTGCATATTGCTACATAAAATTGGTCTTCTAGATAGGTCTTGATAAGTGTAATAATACTAGATACTCAGCAGGCAGTAAATTAAATGAGTTGGGCAGAGTCATTACAGAAGGAGGTAGCAGATTGCCTTTGTATTGCAGGGCATTGCTGAGTGAGTGGCAGATTCTCTTCTGTACTGTTGGAGAGCGGAAGTAGCAGGAGCATAACTGAGAATTGCTCCAAAGTGACGCTTTTTATTTTGCATGAGAAAACTGAACCATGCTGTCCTTATCCCCCTTCCATCTAAATCACTGCATTTTAATGGAGAAACATCTCATCCTGTGTTACTCTGAGAATGCCTAAAGAGAGCTCTGCTGCAGAATGATTTGTTTGCCAGCTGCGGTAGGACACTGGTTTTGGTGATGAGCTGGGGGTCCGCTGCAGTGTGGTATTCTGCATCTTTACAGTTCTGACTTCAGCTAATATCATGTTCACTTTGGAGAGCAGGGATTCTTGCATTCTGGCCTTTTTTCCTTTTGTTCTGTGTACTTTTCTACGTTTGGTGTCTTTCACTTTTTCTACATTAGGTATCGTATTCTGGTTATCAGAGACAAAACTGTGTTCTTGCTTGAGAACTGCTCAATCGAGTACATTTTTATTTGAATGATATCCTGCAGTTAGGATATAGAAATTTGACTTGTCATGTGTTCATTTTGTTTGTTTCCTTGTCTTTTTGCCTTGCAAGAATACAGCTTGTTTTATGTTTGAAAGGTGGAACTTGTGGAAAACCAAAGGGGGGTGTATATATAGTAGAGCTGCTGAAAATAGCAAGGGGAGGAGAAGAGGTTAATTATATGTATACTCTTGCAGCATAGTCAAAACCCCGTCAAAGCTGGTAGAAAAAGAAAACTTCTGTAAACTTGGGTCAAACTCACCAGCGAAAGCACATCTCTTAGCTCAGTGACAAACAGCATTAGGGAGCTCCTGAAAGTGGATGGGAAGAGGATTTAGGAAATAAACTTATTTGCTTATCCACAGAACTGTAATGTTTATAAAGACTTTGGTGGTCTGTGTTTACTCATGGAATTTTGGCTCTATGTGTGCGTTGGCTTTCTGGAATAAGCTGAGGAGTAAGGTCCTTTTGCTCAGTTGGTTTAGCAGAAGAATTAAATCAGCAACAACTCTAAAGGTGAAAGTAATTTAGTTGCCATCTTACTACCTGAAACAAGGCGTAGCAAACTTCAGTTTTGCATGGGAAGTTGGGATGTTTTAGAGCAGGGGAGAAAAGAGATCTAGTCCTTCTTTTCTTGTAATAGAACACTAGGATTACATTAGCATTATGAAATTGTCATATGTAATCCATCATATATGGTTTATGTTAATTGTACCTCTTTATTTAGCCTCCTCATGAGGGGAGATAGGTGGAGACAGAAACAGTAGAGTCTTCTGGTTTTGTTTTTTCTCTCCTCCCTGGTGTACAAAATGAATGACTGCAGGAGTGCGGGAACTTAAGTTTAAGAGAATGGTGGGACTGATTCTCAGAGTGGTGGACCATCTAAGCTCCCTCTGTCTTACTTCAAAATGTTAACTCTAGCATTTCCAAAAATTGTGTTCTGAGTGCAGTATCTTTGTCATCCTCCACTAATCGGTATTTACAGAGGCTTTTTTTCTTCTCTGGTTTTGGATTCATCCCTCCTGTTTGCTTTCAACCGCTGACTTCCTTAAGGATATATCCTTTAGGATATGACATGGAATACATGCAGTAGAAGCTTTGTCCATCAGCTTTCCAGCTTCAAACACTCCTGACACTATCACTGTGGTGATACAGAAATCCTCTGGGGAAGGAGAAAGCTCTAAACCCCAGTTGTGAGAAGATCTCTAATTGTAGGTTGTTAATTTCTCTGAACTGTTTATGCTCATTAGAGTTAATTTTGTGCCTGTGGTGTGGTCTGACTGCTGTTGACATTCCCTGCCTTTGGCTGTGCAGCAGAACTTGGAAGTGTGGAGTTTCTTGGTTACAATGGCTTGAGTTTAAAAGATGGGTTTTTCAGACTTTTAACTGAGGTGTGTTAGAAGTTTAATCACTTTATATGCATAAAGTTGACATACAAGGATTGCTTCTGAAAGGTTTTGACTCAGTGGGGGTGCTGGTGAGAGCGAACCAATTTAAATGCTTTAGGCCAAGGCTGAGTATAAACCTCAGGAGTTCTGAGCTGTTTGCTCCAACACTGCAGTGTGCTGCCTTCTCTCTCTCTCATCTCTCTGTTGGTTGTGCTACTGGAGCTACAGTGGGGATGCATAATGAGGTGGTTCAAGAAACTGGTCCAGTCTGAAAATTTCAAAGAAAACCTGCAGGGGTGGGGATGGGTAGATAGGAAGGGGGAGGACCTCCTTAAAATAGTCTTACCTCTAAAGTAATCTTTGTTGAATTATTTAAATGTATAAAGTTATTTTGTATTAATCTGAACTGTTTCTCCTGTCTCCATGTAAGTGTGGCTGTAGTCTTAGTCACTCCCTGTTAGTCTCAGAAGACAAAGATTACTTGTAAGAACGGGTCTGCTTCATTTTGTGGCTTCAACATGAGGCTGATGCTGTGGAATCTGAAGTGTGGAGAAATGAGCAAAGTGGTATTTAGAGGACATAGGTTGTAGGAGACAAGGAGAAATGTCAGGGAAAGAAAAGTTGTTTTTCTTCTAGTGTGAAAAATCTCACAAGTGCTTTAAAACTTTGAGAGAAGTTCAGACAGTTCTTATGTTTGGGAAAAATAAGGTTGCTCTCTAATTTTTTTTATCAGTAAACGTGATATGGCCTTGACTGTGTTTTCTTTTAAAGTCTGCAATAGCAGTAGTATTTGCAGACCTTCCACACTCAAATTCCTCTTAAATCTGTGTTAATTTAGAGGGCTGAAGTGCTGAATTCGTAGGAAGAATGATAACCTTGGCTAGTGAAAATTGAAAGCATTAAAGCTAAATTTTTTGTCTTACCTTAGAGGAACAAAAACTGTAAGAGGTTTGGAAGGTGTAAATTTGAGTACAGCTTTTCTGCAATTTATCAGTAGTTATTTAATTTGTTAGTTTAAGTAGATCAAGGTTATATTTCTACCCGATTTTAATGTTATTGCCTATAATGTAAATAGGTGGTATTATCTTCAACAATGGTTTTATCCTAATCAATGGTTATAATTCTTGTGTACAGTGCATAGCCTGTATTGTGATAATACTTGCACATAACTGAGAGAGATTTTGTGTCAATTTACTTCATTTGCCTTGAGGTGTTCCCAGGAGTCTTAGTTACAGGCTTATTGCACCAGGCATTGTAAAAAAAAAGAATAAAAAGATTTAATTGTATAGACTCCTTTGAATAGAAAAGAAAGACATATTACTGGTAATATGTAATATAACCCTTATAAGTATTCATCTTAGCAACCTGTCATCAAGGCTGGGGCTGCTGCTTCGTATGAAAAATTATAAAAGTTAATTAAAAATAATGTGTTAGGATGGTGGGGGTTTTTTTCCCCACTGTATAGTTCTGAGTATTTTAGATACTGAATAAATTTTTGCACAGAAAGTGAGAGCTTGGGCAGATAGAACCTGGCAACCCTGTTCACACTTTCCTGTTTTCCTCTTGCAATTAATAATTGACTTCTCCTTTTCACTGTTTTGTCACTGAAAGGTGAAGGTTTAGTGAGAGTTGTGATGCCTTTGCTGAGCCTCATGCCTTGCATGTCTGCGAAGGAGTAGGTCAGAAGTTGTTCTTGGAGTGTGCAGATTTTGCTATATTGCCAAAGCAGGTATCAATGGCATGAAGACATTGGAGGTATGGACACAGGTGAATTTGCAGTAAGAGGTGTGTAACGAGTTGCCAGAATTTTTGAAGGACTAGTGAGGTGGATTAGGATGTGCAGTCAGCTGATCTGCAGCTTGGAGGAAAAAGAAGATGAGCTGAGGATTCAGTGTTATTTTAATTTTCATGTTAGGGAGGGTAGTTTGACTATTGTGTAAAGATGAAGAGCCTTTTAAATATGAACTCCTGATTTCAAGTGCCCTTCAGTAGCCAGGCCACTTAAAACAGTTCCTGCTGTGTCCGTTTTGCTGGTACAGATGTTTGTGTAATGATACAGTGAATGGATCTGTCAGGTCAGAAATGGCTTTTCTCTCTCACAGAATTTTCTCGACCGTATCAGTTCCCTGATCTGACTTGCTCATGAATGGCTGTGTTAACACCATAGAGGAGGCTGGACCTCTTAAACTGGGCTAGAGAAGACTGACCCTATATGTGAAACCAAAATTGTTGTTTTAATCTTTGACATAAAATGAAAGCTGACTGATTTGCATAAATTCTTATTAAAATAGCTGTGTCTGTCAAAATTTTAGATGGATAACTTTTAGCAAGAGTTTGGTAGATTTTTGAAAGCTATTTAAGTGCATCTGTGCTGTTGATTGAGACTGAGAACCAATGGCATAATAATAAAATCAAATATATACAACCAGCCAAAATTCTGCTGAACTTTGATCATTAGTTACATTTCTAGAAATACATGTTTTCATAGTACTACAACTTAAATACTGGCTTACAACAGAAGTTGTTCTTGTCAAATTTCTTCTTTCTTCATGTTTAGGAATACGAATTTAACAGTACACTTCACTAAAAGTGCAAAGCTAAACTGGAGATGGTATTTTAGTTTTGCTCACTTAGTAAGAAAAACTTGCAAATGCAAAAAGGTCTGTGTATTTCTGATTTGGTGTTATACAAGTGGGTTTTTAAAAAATATTTTGGATGTGAGGGAAGAAAGCAGCAGCCAAATAATAGCCACATGCAAAATTTGATTATTCTTTGTTGTTGTTTGTTTACATGATTTTATTACAGCAGGTGAATGCTCTGAATATGTCTGCTTGCATCTCCTCTGTGAGATAGGAAGGTACACTGACACAGGCTTACTGTGGTTGGGCTTTTTCTGTGGTCACTTAAGGAAATATATGGAAACATAAGTGAATGTAGATCCTATCTAGCACAATAATCCCCAGAGCATTCCCCTCTCTCAACTGACAAAGCTCACTGTGCTCCTTCTGCCACGCTCATCTGTTCCTCACCCATTCTGTGAGAACCATTTCCTTAATTGTTTGGATTTAAGCTCGTACATACTGACTTTCTGAAAAGCTGTACAGACATTTTGGTAAAGAAGGCGTAGTGTCTCTGTGAGATGATGGAAGCTAGTTACAATGCACTTGACCAAGCTGTAGCTCATTTGAGGAATTTTTTGATAAAAGTTTTCACTAGGAAGGACAAAATTAAGCTTTGGTGTCTTGGTTTTTTTTGTCAAGACCAGTATTACCACTGATTTGCAAGATGTGTTGCTAATTTAAGCATGTGTAACCACTACATATGGGTGTTTCTAAGACATGCTGTGATTTTTTAAAATTATAAAATTCGGTTTCCATTAATGCAGTATTCTGGGCTTAATTTGATTTTTTATATGCTTTACAAGATACTTCAGTTTAGCTACTTCCACAGGGTCTGGCGCTCTCAGTGATAATTAACTGTATCCTGTTTCATCTTTGAGTGGTGTAGTAAGGTTTGTTTGACAGAATATAGTATGATGGCTTGGTGAGAGCCAGATCTGACTGTAGTTTTCTCTAGAAGTGTGGTGGTGAATAATACCAGAAGCACGAGTTTTTGAAAGAAGTGAGCAGTGAATGTTACTGTTTGGACAAAGTGGTGACTGAAGGGCTGACTGTCTTGGTTTATTTCTATACCACATCTAATGTTGAAAGCAAGTCTTACTTATTCTCCCTTTTCTTTTAAAAAGGCATCAAATGTAGAAGAAATAAGTTATATCTGTTACTTTGTTAAATGCACTCTTGGGTTTGATCTTTAAATTCATCTACTTGTGACATTGGTGGCTGATTTGCCTTCTCTTAAAAGCAGCAGTGTTCCTCCAAAACTGAAACAAGGTCAGTCTATTCCCAGCCACTGATCAGGTGTGCACGTAATAACTCTGTACCTGCAGAAATGAGGGTTAGCAACTTGTCCTTAACAGTAGAAATGGTACTCAGTACATGGAAATCCTTTTTTCCAGTATATCTGGCTTAATTTTGAGCACAGGGATTATTTATTTACAAAATATGCTCCTGAATTGCTCATACTCAGGTTCTGCCTTTTGGGATTGTTTTGGTTATGTGTGTTCTCTGCTAGTTTAAGAAGATACAATGAGGAGGGGACAAAAATAGTAATTTTTGCATGTTGTATGAGTTGTGGCAAGAAATGGCTGCAATCTTACATATGTATCTGTTACTTGCACAGCATTTAGGAAGTAAGTCTATTTTAATCAGAACTCTGGACACTCTATAACCCCCCCCCAACATTTTTATGTACATTCTGGACTGTGGAAAATATTATCTTACTGTTTGTCACCTGCCTGTAACTGTATTTTCTTTCCTGATAAGCATGCTAGGAAGTGAGAGGCTTTTGACAGAGCACTAAAGATATATTGCATTTGACTGCTGCCTGAGACTTCTCTGCACAGATGGATCGCGGTAGTCAACCCAAATCTAAAGAAAATTTAACGAAGTGGAAAGACCTCACTTATGTCCTATTGAATGAACTGGTGGTGGCTTCATTTGCTCCTTTGTAGGCTTATCATCAAGAATTAGGCGTATCCCCACTGTATTTTGGTTTTTAGCTCACTTGTTATGAGCTGTCTGTAGTGATGCACTACTG